>NW_025963779.1:93700098-94217598 GCF_023055435.1 Haliotis rufescens | reverse complement strand
CTGTGTCCGGGGTCTCGTGGAACAGAGTCCGCCCTGAGGGCGGGAGTTCGGAGGTTCGATCACCGGTCGCGTCATACCAAAAGACGTAAAAAGATGGTACGTCGCTATATTAGTGCATTAATCTTAAACGCGATGGTAAACCCCATTTCACCTCACTGAGTTCAGTCTGTGTTCATTAGAAATATAAGCTTGCCTTAATTGTCAAGAATGACTAGAAAATATGTTTTAATTGCTAATATGCACACCCTGTCATATGACGTCAAAGCATTGTTAATTATGGCTGCTGCGTCGCACTAATGCCACACATTGACCACAGGGCATCAACAATGAGATACAAGCCTGACTTAAGGTTGGGCCTTTATTTCGCGCACCTTGCTAGGCCATCGTGTGACAGTTATTATTAATAACTGATAATGTCTAGAAATGCATGGCGTGTCGCGTAGGGTATCAGTCAACGATTCTTAAGTACAAACCTAACTAAGGACGGACACGTTAATGTGTGACCCTTAATGCTATAATAGCACTTCTATTGCGTAACGTCCGCGCGCTTACTGTGTTTGACTATATGCTTTTCTTTGATGATTTTACAGTTAACTTTATATTTCCTTATGTTCATATATTATGAAAAATTTGTAGGCACATTTTGATAGCGTATGTATACACGTAAAAGTAGCTGTATTAAATTGTTATAAACAGGTATTTTTGTATATGGGCCGATGGCTTTAAGAAAAATAAGTATACTTGAATTTACAGGTAGCCGCAGAAAAATTGCCCAGTAAACAACCATACGACATTTCAATATCGTTTCAGACTCCACAACTGATTTAACAGATGCGCTGCTAATAAACATGTTCTAAGACAGAAATATTCAGAAAAGCACATGTCCATTACAGAACGACAGCACTAATCTATATGCATACGACGTTAGCGGGGGGGAAGCTCCTTGACACCGTAGATTGCCGCATAACAAGAGAACACCGGGTGGCAGAAGAGAGTTAGACTGGCGGGAGCCGGCTGGACACCTACTCCTTTATGTGCACGGACATATCCTTTCATCCCTCGGCAGGTGTTGACAGTCCTCTACTCGTTCTACACTTCTGTTCACGATTCGCGCTGTAGAGCAGAACAATAGGGACAATTACCAGGGGATCAGCCGTGTTAGGGCATGCGGGGGATCGGCCATGTCTTACGTCAGGATCACCTATGTGGATAGCAGTCTTTAGAGATATATAACAAGCACAGCCTACTATGACCCACAAGGCATGTTGAGGCTGAATGGGTTCTGTACACATGGAACATTCTCTAGCGGTAAAATGACAGAGTGCAGGATCTATTTGATCAACAATATTATGTGTTAAAAGTACTTACTTGTGTAGATTGTCACTAGATACGTGTTGCAAACTATATTCGGCTGAATTTAATTAAATAATAGTTTGTATTCATTGTTGTGATACAAAGAGAACCATCTGTATCATATAGCCGAACGAACACCTGTTGCTGATTGTGCCATACCAAAGGATTGCCCTTCCAGGATGGATAACAGTACAGCCCGGACAGACGGAGTGATGGAGTTGGAGGATTTCACACAGTACAATGTCAGTGTGGCAATATGGACCTACATTCCCCCTATACTCATTGTTATTGGAACAACAGGTAACATTCTATCCATTGCCGTGTTGTCTCAGACGTCTATGAAATTGTCAACGACGTCGCTCTACCTGCGCGTCCTGGCTGTTGTTGACATCGTCGTGTTGTACACTGGATTGTTGCGACAGTGGCTGTTGTACCTTCTGGACCTAGATGTCCGCTGGATGACCGAGTCAGGATGCAAGATTCACACTTGGATTGTGTATGTGGTTGTACACTCATCGGCGTGGCTGCTTGTGGCCGTCACATTGGAGCGTGTGTTGTCGGTAATGTTCCCGCATACAGTGAAGATGAAATGTACAAGGAAGGCAGCATACGCTATCATTGCTGGTATCCTAGTCCTGTTTCTGCTACTGAACGCCCACTATTTGTATGGTATTGGTGATTACTACACCCAAGAAGGAAACGAGACGCTACTAATTCCATGTGACGGCATTACAGATGGTTATTACTACTTCGAGACGACGATATGGCCGTGGGTGGACTTCTGCGTGTATTCGTTCCTTCCGTCAACCATCCTCATCATTTCCAACTTCTGCATCATCAGGACAGTCTTCAGCAGCGACAGGGAGGCCAGCAATGTAAGAGGCTACAGTGGAAACGCCACGGCGAGGAGGAACAAGACTTCATCCATGACGATGACCCTAGTTGTCGTTAGTGCGACGTATGTTATTTGCACAACACCCTTCTGTGTGTACACCATCTACACAAACATATTCTCAGAAGGTTTGTCTCCCGAGACACAGGCTACGAGAAGTCTTTTGTGGTCGCTCGTCAACATGCTTCAATACTGTAATAACTCCATAAATTTTATCCTGTACTCTGTGACGGGCTCCAGGTTTCGACACGAGCTGAAGGGGATGTTCTGTAAGAAGGCCTTTGTTCCCAGGCCCACAATTTACACCATGACAACCAAGAGCAGTTCCCTTCACCCAGTCCGACAGTAAGAATTAAAGTCTTTACGGATTTAACCGATTGCAGTGGGACACTGAGTGTGACATCAAAGATTGAAGTCCTACAGTAGGGATTGCAGTGCGCACTAAAGATTGAAGTCCTACAGTAGGGATTGCAGTGGGACACTGAGTGTGACATCAAAGATTGAAGTCCTACAGTAGGGATTGCAGTGCGCACTAAAGATTGAAGTCATACAGTAGGGATTGCAGTGCGCACTAAAGATTGAAGTCCTACGGTAGGGATTGCAGTGCACACTAAAGATTGAAGTCCTACGGTAGGGATTGCAGTGCACACTAAAGATTGAAGTCCTACAGTAGGGATTGCAGTGCACACTAAAGATTGAAGTCCTACAGTAGGGATTGCAGTGCGCACTAAAGATTGAAGTCCTACGGTAGGGATGTCAGTTGGAAGACTTTGGTGGCAGTCCAGTGTCTTTAACGTTGGTAACATCACACGCAGCCGTGACGCTGTGTGGACGAGTATCAAGCGTCATTATATGTACGGATTTACAACCCAGCAAGTGGCTGGTGCATGCTGTGTATTCCTGGCTTTGGCTACTGTTGGGAATCTGTGAAGATGTGATTGTTGGTCAACGATAAATGGCCTTCGTTAGGTCTGTGACCTAAGTCCGTCCCTGATGCCCCTCGAGTTAAAAACATTGCTTCAGTAACTGAACAACAATTAAGACATTGATCTTTATTGATTCAAACCATTAATATATTCATTGCAAGATATAGTAGATGTAGTACGTGTGCATCTTTACAGCGTCCTTGATGTCATTGTCACGGCACCTCATTCACTGATTAGTAAGGACCAATAAGCTCTCACCTATTCTAATTATGAAGGCAAAGGTGAACTTAATTAAATTGTTTTGGAATACGACAAGCGCATGTGTGTTCTCCTTTCTGAACAACAATAAGCTGTAATAGTATCACGGAGGCGGTCGGGTAGCCTCGTGGTTATTGCTAAAAGCGGCGTAAAACAATAATTCACTCACTCACTCACTGTAATAGTATAACGAGGGCTGTAAGTAGTTTTATCCGTCCCGCGTCAGATTTTATACCACGAGCCGGAGGAGATAATTAAAGTCACGTGACAGTACAAGTTAACCTCAACACAATCGAACAGGTGTTTTCTATCAATGCATAATTTGTTTAATTATTTTACAATGGCGGATTGAAACATGTCGGCAAGACTATCGGCTCGTGGTATAAAACCTAGCTCGGGTCGCATGAAACCTGATATACCCCGACACATGGTATGTATATGTGGATCTCCCGCAACGCGGTCCACACGCTCTCTGTGTAAGTGCTACGTGTCTTTCTATAAAGTATTGACTGAAGGTGATCGAAATGGATGAAGATAGGAAATTGTTATAATATGCTTATGTATAACGATACGTGTGGCCATCATAACTATGTTTCTTCTATTCGTTCCATACTATTTTCTCACGGATTTGGAGAAGGTTGGCTCAAGGAAGTTGTTGGCGACAAAACATTGTATCTATGAATTTAAAAAAGTTTTGATAAATATGGAACCTGAACAAATACCTTTCTCTTTTTGCTGAAATAAAATACCGAAATGTTATGATAACCTTAAGGTAAATGAAGGTAGATGGGCTAAGTGGATGTACGTTTACGACTTCGCCCTGTATGTGCAACATGTTCAGAGAATGAATATAATTTTACTTTTGAGTGTGAACATTAAAATGATATTAGACAACTTAGACAAATATGTATGAATTTACAATGCTCCTGTCATCCCCATGTAAATATTTACTTGGAAAACTATGTAAACACACAGATTGCAGCTATGAAAGAAGACGGAATTATGTAAGGCCAGTCACTATGTAAAATGGTACCTGACATTTACCCCACTATTTCCAATGTATGTATTGTATGTGCACCAGTGGCCTTTGTACAAATAAAACACTTCGTCTTCTTCTTAATAGAGGTACATTGATTTTGTTCTTGTTTCATATTCTTGTACAACGCATAGGCTATTAAATGTTTCTCATAATCAAAAATAAATTTATGTTGTGTTTGTAATACAACATCTATAGGGTATCGGTTTGGGGACAATAATGGGCTTTAGTGCAAACGGTAGAATAATGACATCAAATTCCAATTACTACAAACTGTTTCATAAATATCTAGCGCAACGGTTAATCAGTATGGTTGATCACATAATATAGTAGGCTACTTACTGTCAGTGATACCATCACGTCAGGGTTTCCATTACGGTGCCCACAATCTACCTTTGGATCAACATGATGCATTTGTAATTTGTACAACGTGCGAGGCATATAAAACGTAAATGGGTTTCAGCGCGAGTAGCGCCATTAATTGCTGGAGTCGGTATTTAGTGTTCACGCTGCGATGATATCGTCGACAGTTGATTGCCTGTTTCGTTTCAGTGTAGCACTGACCTGGAACAATTCTGTTTGTTCGGTGTTATTCAGTCGGTAATCTGAGTGTTTTGCCTTCAGGGCATGCGGGCATGTTGGGACAGGACTAATGACATTGTTTGTCACAGCTATGTGCAATTATTTACTTCCCTCGTAATCACGAACGAGGTGAAAAACATAAGCCTAACAATTCCACTGACCGAACTCCCAGATCTGCCAGGGCGGTGGGATAACCTCTTCACTGTTTTGCTCTAATTGTTAGAGTGAGTGAGTGAGTTAATATTTAACGTCACATCGGCAGTATTGCAGCTATATCGTGACGATCTAATTGTTAGACAGACGAAGGAAATTATTATAGATTTTAGAATAAAGACAACCGAGATTCTGTCTGTTTTATATTGATAATGAAAACATGGATTTGGTTGAAGAGTGAATTATCTTGGCACCATTATTGGAACTGACATGGAATTTCATAACGGAGCATTTGTGCGAAAAGGGTCAAAAGCGATTGCTTTTTTTAAGGCGTCTTGGGTATGGTAAACTTGATGACACATTATCTCTGTTTTATGGAACATTTTTTCAAAGCATTTTAGTTCTGAATGTCAGCTGCCTGTCTGTTGAAAACATAATCTAAAATACATAAAATTGTAAATACAGCAAGAAAACTTTCAGGTACCAAATCTCAAACACATCGGCGATATTTATGAGCAGCAAATTGTCTAAATTGCACGTACAATACTAAATGACAATAGGCATTGACTTCATTCAAGACACCAGTTTCTACCTTCTGACTGCCGACTGAGCTTGCTGATGCTGCAAACAAACAGGGCTCGGAAATAATTCCTATCCGCCAGTATTAGTCTTGTAAATTGTTATCTGTTAAATATCTTTAACAGTTCGCTGTGTACAAATTATTCCGTATATTAAAGTATACTATCGCTGTGATATTTTCTCTTGTCATATTTTAGTGATAATCAAGTGTGCAATATGTATTTCCCTTGGGATAATAAAGTTTTATATTGTCTTATCCTATCCTACGATGGCACCCTACACGGTTGAAGGTATGACGGAGACACGCTACACGGCAGAAGGAGGGACGATGACACCTTCCACGCAGAAAGAAGGAAGCTGACAGGCTACGCGACAGAAGGACGGAAGCACCCTGCACGGCAGAACGAAGGACGATAGCACCCTACACGAC
The DNA here is from genome assembly GCF_023055435.1 of Haliotis rufescens. NCBI lineage: Eukaryota > Metazoa > Mollusca > Gastropoda > Lepetellida > Haliotidae > Haliotis > Haliotis rufescens. The sequence continues at coordinate 94,211,389 of NW_025963779.1, read as the reverse complement.
AGAAGAAATGATGGTGACACCCTGCACGGCAGAACGAAGGACGATAGCACCCTACACGGCAGAAGGAAGGACGGTGACACGCTACACGGTAGAAGGAAGGACGGTGACACTCTATACGGTAGAAGGGAGGACGGTGACACGCTACACGGTAGAAGGAAGGACGGTGACACGCTGCACGGTAGAAGGAAGGACGGTGACACCCTACACGGCAGGAGGAAGGATGGTGAAACCCTGCATGGCAGAAGGAAGGACGGTGACACGCTACACGGCAGGAGGAAGGACGGTGACACCCTACATGGCAGGAGGAAGGACGGTGATACCCTGCATGGCAGAAGGGAGGACGGTGACACGCTGCACGGTAGAAGGAAGGACGGTGACACCCTACACGGCAGGAGGAAGGACATTGATACCCTACACGGTAGAAGGAAGGACGGTGACACGCTGCACGGTAGAAGGAAGGACGGTGATACCCCACGCGACAGAAGGAAGGAAGTAATACCCGACACGGGAGAAGTAAGGACGGTATCACCCTACACGGAGGAAGAAAGGACGGTGATGCCCCACGCGACAGAAGGAAGGACGGTGACATGCTACACGGCAGAAGGAAGGACGGTGACACCCTACACGGCAGAAGGAAAGACAGTGATGCCCTACACTGTAGAGGGAAGAACGGTAGCGCCCTACACGGCAGAAGGAAGGACGGTATCACCCTACACGGCAGAAAGAAGGACGGTGATACCCTAAATGAAAGAAGGAAGGACGATAGCACTTAACACAACATACGAAAGGATGGTGACACCCTGCATGGCAGAAGGAAGGACGGTGGCACTCTACACAGTAGAAGGAAGGTCGGTGACACGCTACACGATAGAAGGAAGGACGGTGATACCCTGCACGGCAGAAGGAAGGACGGTGACACGCTACACTGGAGATGATGGAACGGAGACAACCTACACTGGGGAAGATGGGACGGTGACAATCTGCACTGGAGATGATGAGCCCACCATAGCCTACACTGGAGATGATGGGACGGTGACAACCTACACTGGAGATGATGGGACGGTGACAACCTACATTGGAGATGATTGGACGGTGACAACCTACACAGGAGATGATGGGCCCGTCATAGCCTACACGCGAGATGATGAGACGGTGACACCGAATACAGGAGATGATGGGACGGTGACAACCTACACTGGAGATGATTGGACGGTGACAACCTACACAGGAGATGATGGGCCCGTCATAGCCTATACGGGAGATGATGAGTCGGTGACAACCAACACTGGAGATGATGGGACGGTGACAGCCTACACTGGAGATGAAGGGACGGTGACAGCCTACACTGGAGATGATGGGACGGTGACAACCTACATTGGAGATGATACGCCCGTAAAAGCCTACACGCGAGATGATGAGACGGTGACACCGAATACAGGAGATGATGGCACGGTGACAACCTACACTGGAGATGATGCGACGGTGATAACCTACACTGGAGATGAAGGGAAGGTGACAACCTACATTGGAGATGATGCGCCCGTCAAAGCCTACACGCGAGATGATGAGACGGTGACACCGAATACAGGAGATGATGGCACGGTGACAACCTACACTGGAGATGATGCGACGGTGATAACCTACACTGGAGATGAAGGGAAGGTGACAACCTACATTGGAGATGATGCGCCCGTCAAAGCCTACACGCGAGATGATGAGACGGTGACACCGAATACAGGAGATGATGGGACGGTGACAACCTACACTGGAGATGATTGGACGGTGACAACATACACAGGAGATGATGGGCCCGTCATAGCCTATACGGGAGATGATGAGTCGGTGACACCCAACACAGGAGATGATGGGACGGTGACAACCAACACTGGAGATGATGGGACGGTGACAACCTACACTGGAGATGATGGGACGGTGACAACCTACACTGGAGATGATGCGCCCGTCAAAGCCTACACGCGAGATGATGAGACGGTGACACCGAATACAGGAGATGATGGCACGGTGACAACCTACACTGGAGATGATGCGACGGTGATAACCTACACTGGAGATGAAGGGAAGGTGACAACCTACATTGGAGATGATGCGCCCGTCAAAGCCTACACGCGAGATGATGAGACGGTGACACCGAATACAGGAGATGATGGCACGGTGACAACCTACACAGGAGATGATGGGACGGTGACAACCTACACTGGAGATGACGGGACGGTGACAATCTACACAGGAGATGATGGAATGGGGACAGCCTGTACAGGAGATGATGGGACGGTGACAACCTACACTGGACAAGATGGGGCGGTGACAACCTACACTGGAGATGATGGGCCCGTCATAGCCTACACAGGAGATGATGGGACGGTGACAGCCTGCACTGGAGATGACGGGACGGTGACAACCTACACTGGAGATGATGGACCCGTCATAGCCTACACAGGAGATGATGGGACGGTGACAGCCTGCACTGGAGATGATGGGACGGTGACAACCTACACTGGAGATGATGGACCCGTCATAGCCTACACAGGAGATGATGCGACGGTGATAACCTTCACTGGAGATGAAGGGACGGTGACAATCTACACAGGAGATGATGGACCCGTCATAGCCTACACAGGAGATGATGCGACGGTGATAACCTACACTGGAGATGAAGGGAAGGTGACAACCTACACTGGAGATGATGGACCCGTCATAGCCTACACAGGAGATGATGCGACGGTGATAACCTACACTGGAGATGAAGGGAAGGTGACAACCTACACTGGAGATGATGGGCCCGTCATAGCCTACATTGGAGATGATTGGACGGACAAAACCTACAGAGATGATGGGACGGTGACAACCTACACTGGAGATGATGGGCCCGTCATAGCCTACACTGGAGATGATGGGACGGACAAAACCTACAGAGATGATGGGACGGTGACAAGCTACACTGGAGATGATGGGACGGTGACAACCTTCACTGGAGATGATGGGACGTTGACAACCTACGCTGGAGATGATGGGACGGTGACAACCTACACTTGAGATGATGAGACAGTGACACCCTACACTGGAGATGATGGGCCCCTCATAGCCTACACGGGAGATGATTGGCCCGTCATAGCCTACACGGGAGATGATTGGCCCGTCATAGCCTACACGGGAGATGATTGGCCCGTCATAGCCTACACAGGAGATGAGGGGACGTTGACAGCCTAGACGGGAGATGATGGGGCGGTGAGAACCTACGCTGGAGATGATGGGACGGTGACATCCTACACAGGAGATGATGGGCCCATCATAGCCTATACTGGAGATGATGGGGCGGTGACAACCAACACTGGAGATGACCGGACGGTGACAACCTACACAGGAGATGACAGGACGGAGATAACCTACACAGGAGATGATGGGACGGTGACAACCTACGCTGGAGATGATGGGACGGTGACATCCTACACGGGAGATGACCGGACGGTGACAACCTACACAGGAGATGACAGGACGGAGATAACCTACACAGGAGATGATGGGACGGTGACACCCTACACTGGAGATGACCGGACGGTGACAACCTACACAGGAGAGGACAGGACGGTGACAACCTACACAGGAGAGGACAGGACGGAGATAACCTACACAGGAGATGATGGGACGGTGACACCCTACACTGGAGATGATGGGACGGTGACAACCTACATTGGAGATGATGGGACGGTGACAACCTACATTGGAGATGAAGGGACGGTGACAACCTACACAGGAGAGGACAGGACGGAGATAACCTACACGGGAGATGACCGGACGGTGACAACCTACACAGGAGATGACAGGACGGAGATAACCTACACAGGAGATGATGGGACGGTGACACCCTACACAGGTGATGATGGGACGGTGACACCCTACACTGGAGATGATGGGACGGAGATAACCTACACGGGAGATGACCGGACGGTGACAACCTACACAGGAGATGACAGGACGGAGATAACCTACACAGGAGATGATGGGACGGTGACACCCTACACAGGTGATGATGGGACGGTGACACCCTACACTGGAGATGAAGGGACGGTGACACCCTACACTGGAGATGATGGGACGGTGACATCCTACACGGGAGATGACCGGACGGTGACAACCTACACAGGAGATGATGGGACGGTGACACCCTACACTGGAGATGATGGGACGGTGACATCCTACACGCGAGATGATGGGACGGTGACAACCTACACAGGAGATGATGGGACGGTGACACCCTACACTGGAGATGACCGGACGGTGACAACCTACACAGGAGATGACGTGACGGTGACACCCTACAGTGGAGATGACCGGACGGTGACAACCTACACAGGAGATGATGGGACGGTGACACCCTACACTGGAGATGACCGGACGGTGACAACCTACACAGGAGATGACGTGACGGTGACACCCTACACTGGAGATGATGGGACGGTGACAACCTACACAGGAGATGACAGGACGGAGATAACCTACACAGGAGATGACAGGACGGAGATAACCTACACAGGAGATGATGGGACGGTGACAACCTACACTGGAGATGATGGGCCCATCATAGCCTATACTGGAGATGATGGGGCGGTGACAACCTACGCTGGAGATGATGGGACGGTGACATCCTACACGGGAGATGATGGGCCCATCATAGCCTATACTGGAGATGATGGGGCGGTGACAACCTACACTGGAGATAATAGGCCCATCATAGCCTACACAGGTGATGATGGGACGGTGACACCCTACACTGGAGATGATGGGACGGTGACATCCTACACGGGAGATAATAGGCCCATCATAGCCTATACTGGAGATGATGGGGCGGTGACACCCTACACTGGAGATGATGGGACGGTGACATCCTACACGGGAGATAATAGGCCCATCATAGCCTATACTGGAGATGATGGGGCGGTGACAACCAACACTGGAGATAATAGGCCCATCATAGCCTACACAGGTGATGATGGGACGGTGACACCCTACACTGGAGATGATGGGACGGTGACATCCTACACGGGAGATAATAGGCCCATCATAGCCTATACTGGAGATGATGGGGCGGTGACAACCTACACTGGAGATAATAGGCCCATCATAGCCTACACAGGTGATGATGGGACGGTGACACCCTACACTGGAGATGATGGGACGGTGACATCCTACACGGGAGATAATAGGCCCATCATAGCCTATACTGGAGATGATGGGGCGGTGACACCCTACACTGGAGATGATGGGACGGTGACATCCTACACGGGAGATAATAGGCCCATCATAGCCTATACTGGAGATGATGGGGCGGTGACACCCTACACTGGAGATGATGGGACGGTGACATCCTACACGGGAGATAATAGGCCCATCATAGCCTATACTGGAGATGATGGGGCGGTGACAACCAACACTGGAGATAATAGGCCCATCATAGCCTACACAGGTGATGAAGGGACGGTGACACCCTACACTGGAGATGACCGGACGGTGACAACCTACACAGGAGATGACGTGACGGTGACAACCTACACTGGAGATGATGGGCCCGTCATAGCCTATACAGAAGATGATGAGTCGGTGTCACCCAACACAGGAGATGATGGGACCGTGAGAACCTACGCTGGAGATGATGGGACGGTGACAACCTACAGTGGAGATAATAGGCCCATCATAGCCTATACAGAAGATGATGAGTCGGTGTCACCCAACACAGGAGATGATGGGACTGTGAGAACCTACGCTGGAGATGACTGGACGGTGACAACCTACACTGGAGATGACGTGACGGTGACAATCTACACTGGAGATGATGGGCCCGTCATAGCCTATACGGGAGATGATGAGTCGGTGACACCCAACACAGGAGATGATGGGACGGTGACAAACAACACTGGAGATGATTGGACGGTGACAGCCTACACTGGAGATGATGGGACGGTGACAGCCTACACGTGAGATGATGGGACGGTGACAGCCTACACTGGAGATGATGGGACGGTGACATCCTACACTGGAGATGATGGGCCCATCATAGCCTATACTGGAGATGATGGGGCGGTGACAACCTACGCTGGAGATGATGGGACGGTGACATCCTACACGGGAGATGATGGGCCCATCATAGCCTATACTGGAGATGATGGGGCGGTGACAACCTACACTGGAGATAATAGGCCCATCATAGCCTACACAGGTGATGATGGGACGGTGACACCCTACACTGGAGATGATGGGACGGTGACATCCTACACGGGAGATAATAGGCCCATCATAGCCTATACTGGAGATGATGGGGCGGTGACACCCTACACTGGAGATGATGGGACGGTGACATCCTACACGGGAGATAATAGGCCCATCATAGCCTATACTGGAGATGATGGGGCGGTGACAACCAACACTGGAGATAATAGGCCCATCATAGCCTACACAGGTGATGATGGGACGGTGACACCCTACACTGGAGATGATGGGACGGTGACATCCTACACGGGAGATAATAGGCCCATCATAGCCTATACTGGAGATGATGGGGCGGTGACAACCTACACTGGAGATAATAGGCCCATCATAGCCTACACAGGTGATGATGGGACGGTGACACCCTACACTGGAGATGATGGGACGGTGACATCCTACACGGGAGATAATAGGCCCATCATAGCCTATACTGGAGATGATGGGGCGGTGACACCCTACACTGGAGATGATGGGACGGTGACATCCTACACGGGAGATAATAGGCCCATCATAGCCTATACTGGAGATGATGGGGCGGTGACACCCTACACTGGAGATGATGGGACGGTGACATCCTACACGGGAGATAATAGGCCCATCATAGCCTATACTGGAGATGATGGGGCGGTGACAACCAACACTGGAGATAATAGGCCCATCATAGCCTACACAGGTGATGAAGGGACGGTGACACCCTACACTGGAGATGACCGGACGGTGACAACCTACACAGGAGATGACGTGACGGTGACAACCTACACTGGAGATGATGGGCCCGTCATAGCCTATACAGAAGATGATGAGTCGGTGTCACCCAACACAGGAGATGGTGGGACCGTGAGAACCTACGCTGGAGATGATGGGACGGTGACAACCTACAGTGGAGATAATAGGCCCATCATAGCCTATACAGAAGATGATGAGTCGGTGTCACCCAACACAGGAGATGATGGGACTGTGAGAACCTACGCTGGAGATGACTGGACGGTGACAACCTACACTGGAGATGACGTGACGGTGACAATCTACACTGGAGATGATGGGCCCGTCATAGCCTATACGGGAGATGATGAGTCGGTGACACCCAACACAGGAGATGATGGGACGGTGACAAACAACACTGGAGATGATTGGACGGTGACAGCCTACACTGGAGATGATGGGACGGTGACAGCCTACACGTGAGATGATGGGACGGTGACAACCTACATTGGAGATGATGCGCCCGTCATAGCCTACACAGGAGATGATTGGACGGTGACATCCAACACAGGATATGATGGGACGATGACAACCTACAGAGGAGACGATGGGACGGTGACAACCTACACTGGAGATGATGGGACGGTGACAGCCTACACAGGAGATGATGGGACGGTGACAACCTACATTGGAGATGATGCGCCCGTCATAGCCTACACGCGAGATGATGAGACGGTGACACCGAATACAGGAGATGATGGGACGGTGACAACCTACACTGGAGATGACGGGACTGTGACAACCTACACTGGAGATGACGGGACGGTGAGAACCTGCACAGGAGATGATAGGACGGTGACAACCTACACAGGAGATGACGGGACGGTGAGAACCTACACTGGAGATGATGGGCCCGTCATAGCCTACACAGGAGATGATTGGACATGACAGCCTACAGAAGAGATGATGGGACGTTGACAACCTACACTGGAGATGATGGGACGGAGACAACGTACAGAGGAGATGATGGGACGGTGAGAACCTACACTGGAGATGATGAGACGGTGACAACCTACACAGGATATAATGGGCCAGTCATAGCCTGTACGGGAGATGATGGGACGGTGACATCCTACACTGGAGATGAGGGGACGTTGACAGCCTACACGGGAGATGATGGGACGGTTACAACCTACACAGGAGGTGATGAGACGGTGTCAACCTACCCAGTAGGTGATGGGCACATCTCAACCTACTCAGGAGGTGATGCTACGGTGACAGCCCACCCAGGAGATGATGAGACGATGACAACATACGAAGGGGATGATGGGACGGTGACAAACCTCACATTAGGTGTTGTAACGGTGACTACCTACACTGTAGACGATGTGGCGGTGACAGCCCACCTATCAGGTGATGAGACGATGACACCTACGCAGCAGGTGAAGGGACGTTGACAGCCTACACAGGAGGTGGTGAGACGGTGACAGTCTATACAGGAGATGATGGGACGGTGACAGCCTACACAGAAGGTGGTGTGACAGCCTACACAGTCAGCCTGAGCGCCTTTTCATGTGTAGAAAGTAGTAATGCATATTTATGAGTACCGGTAACTCGATTAGCAATTGCCTAAACCGGTTAGCAAAGAAACAATATTTAAGAATTTACTTCAATGTTTGTATGCGTTTTAGGAGGTATAAACGTAAAGGGGGCAAACTGTAAAATGTGCACAACGGTGTTTTCATTAATAACTCCATAAACACATGAAGTGAGTTCTTATTAATAAGTACGCAAAATATAATAACTTTACAGACTGCTTATTTAACTATTAAACACTCGAAACTTTAGACAACAGTACGAAATATAATGCATCACAACCCCGCCCATTCTATCAGTAAGCAGTAGTTTCTTAGTTGGCGTGACTTAAACATTGGTCAGCCAATAAAATGCGACGGAATCGCTTGCAATTTATTAATTAGTGTACTCTGAATGCGAGATGGTTGTGAATGGGCACTGGTAAAGTTAGAGGCGCGTCCTACACACACCACTGCCCCCAGGCCTGTCATATTCTCTCATTTCTACAAACATCACGCAACAACAGTTAGCCAAGAAACCATACTAATTATGATATAAAAGGAAATCCCACCTGAACACACATAAAATAACCTTTTAGAGAGGTATTTAGTAAACCAATTCTTGAAAAAAACTTGGGAGCGTTTTGTTTTGCTGACCCTGGAAACCAATATGAACAATGATGTCTCCAGGCTGGGTGTTATGCATGATGTGTAGTGAATTTGACACATCCCTTTACATGTAGGATAAAGCACTTCCGGGATGAAACCTTAGGAAGTCAACCCCGAGGTTTTATCCCAAGGATAAGGGTTTTTAATATCATAAAACCCCGAGGCGAAGTGTTTTTTTCGAACTTATAAACCGAAAAGAAGAAGCTTAAAACAACATTTAGCAAAATTTTTATGTTTCAAACATTCTTTCCATGAACCTTGGGAAACGGGCGTAAAATATCTGTTGCTGGCGTCAGGTACTTGAAAAAGCATTGTGATTTATCAGCGCCTCTGTAGCCTGGTGGTACAGATAGGAAGGTCGCGTGTTCGATCCTCGGGAATATAAAGAAAACATTTGCCATTCGATTTTTCATTTTATTACATTTTGTTAAAATGCTAAATAAATTCCTAATGAGAATATAATATAATATGTTACAATCTAAACGGAAGTTGTATTAATAAAATCCAAGGTATATTTAAACATCCTTGTTTATAATTTAACCCGACTAAAGATCAATTGCATGACGTCACTGGAGGTCCAAGGATTGCTGTTATACTCCATCCTCTGAAATTAGCGAAAGTGTAAGTGAATATCGCATTTCAGCTTGATGACATTGCCTGCTAGACTGTGACCCTACTGTGCCATCCCGACATACCGTCTAAATATGTATTCTTTTGTATATTTCGTTTGGAAAGGTTAAAGCTGATGTTGTCCCAAGAACAGAATAGGATATCAAGTTTCGATCTCTGACGTTACTTATGAATATTTTACATACAAAATGCTTTTCTCAGTTGAGGCTTTTCTAATAATAACTTTGAATATGGCGACAGCGCAAGTAAGTCAGCATGCTGCAGGTGTCCTTCTGGCGTCGCTATGTAAGTAAACGGCCAGTTTGTTGTATCTATTTAGCCCGTCACTGTGTTGGTAAAGATACGTGTGCTCTATAATGCTTGAAACCCTAGGCCATAGTGTGAGTTTAGCCCCTTTGCAATTGCAGTCTGTACGTGTATAGCCGCTATGTTGTCCTTCATAATGCATGTCACTGTGTCAGTATAGCAATGTGGTCTCCTTCACAGTGCATGCCATGTCAGCACAGCTACTGTGTGTGTCCTTCATAATGCATGTTACTGTCTTAGTATAGCTACTGTGTTGTCCTTCACAGTGCATGCCACTATGTCAGCACAGCTACTGCGTTGTCCTTCACAATGCATGTCAACGTATCAGTATGTTTACTGCGTTGTCCTACAGAGTGCATATCAATGTATCAGCACAACTACTGCGTTCTCCTGCATTGCTGTATCAGAAAAGTCACTGTGTTGTCCTTCATAATGCATGTCACTGTGTTGACCTTCATACTGCATGTCACTCTCTGTCCTTCATTGTGCATATCAATGTTTGAGTATAGCCACTGTGTTGTACTTCAAAGAGCATGTCAATCCATCAGCAAACGAGTGCATGTCATTGTGTTGTCCTTCATAGTATATGTCATTGTGTTTGTATGGCCACTGTGTTGTCCTTCAAAAGTGCATGTCAATGTGTTGTCCTTCACAGTGCATGCCACTATGTCAGCACAGCTACTGCGTTGTCCTTCACAATGCATGTCAACGTATCAGTATGTTTACTGCGTTGTCCTACAGAGTGCATATCAATGTATCAGCACAACTACTGCGTTCTCCTTCATTGCTGTATCAGAAAAGTCACTGTGTTGTCCTTCATAATGCATGTCACTGCGTTGACCTTCATACTGCATGTCACTCTCTGTCCTTCATTGTGCATATCAATGTTTGAGTATAGCCACTGTGTTGTACTTCAAAGAGCATGTCAATCCATCAGCAAACGAGTGCATGTCATTGTGTTGTCCTTCATAGTATATGTCATTGTGTTTGTATGGCCACTGTGTTGTCCTTCAAAAGTGCATGTCAATGTGTTGTCCTTCACAGTGCATGCCACTATGTCAGCACAGCTACTGCGTTGTCCTTCACAATGCATGTCAACGTATCAGTATGTTTACTGCGTTGTCCTACAGAGTGCATATCAATGTATCAGCACAACTACTGCGTTCTCCTTCATTGCTGTATCAGAAAAGTCACTGTGTTGTCCTTCATAATGCATGTCACTGTGTTGACCTTCATACTGCATGTCACTCTCTGTCCTTCATTGTGCATATCAATGTTTGAGTATAGCCACTGTGTTGTACTTCAAAGAGCATGTCAATCCATCAGCAAACGAGTGCATGTCATTGTGTTGTCCTTCATAGTATATGTCATTGTGTTTGTATGGCCACTGTGTTGTCCTTCAAAAGTGCATGTCAATGTGTTGTCCTTCATAGTGCATGTCACTGTGTCAGTATAGTACACGTCACTCTGATGTCATTTATAGTGCATGTCTCTGCATTGTCCTTCATAGTGCATGTCGTTGTGTTGTCCCTCATAGTGCACGTCATTGTGTTTTCTTTCATAGTAAATGTCGTTGTGTTGTCCTTCATTATGGATGTAACTGTGTCAGTATGGGCACTGTGTTGTCCTTCATAGTGCATGTCACTTTATTGCCCTTCATAGGGCATGCCACTGTGTTCTTCATAAGACATATGACTGTATCAGTGTGTTGTCTTTTTTAGGGCATGTCACTGTGGTTTCTTTCATAGTAAATGTCATTGTGTCAAAGTGGCCACTGTGTTGTCCTTTATAGTGCATGTCAGTGTGATGTACTTCGTAGTGCATGTCGCTGTGTCAGAATCGCCCCTGTGTTGTCCTTCATAGTGCATGTCAGTGTGTTGTCTTTCATAGTGCACGTCAGTGTGTTGTCCTTCATAGTGCACGTCAGTGTCTTGTCCTTCATAGTTTACGTCAGTTTGTTGTCCTTCATAGTGCATGTCACTGTGTCAGTATGGCCACTGTGTTGTCCTTCATAGTGCACGTCAGTGTGATGCATTTCGTAGCGCACGTCACTTTGTCAGTATGGCCACTGTGTTGTCCTTCATAGTGCATATCAGTGTGTTGTCTTGCATAGTGCATGTCAGTGTGTTGTCCTTCATAGTGCATGTCAGTGTGTTGTCCTTCTTAGTGCACGTCAGTGTGTTGTCCTTCATAGTGCATGTGAGTGTGTCAGTATGGCCACTGTGTTGTCCTTCATAGTGCACGTCAGTGTGATGCACTTCGTAGCGCACGTCACTTTGTCAGTATGGCCACTGTGTTGTCCTTCATAGTGCATGTCAGTGTGTTGTCCTTCATAGTGCATGTCAGTGTGTTGTCCTTCATAGTGCACGTCAGTGTGTTGTCCTTCATAGTGCACGTCAGTGTGTTGTCCTTCATAGTGCATGTCAGTGTGTTGTCCTTCATAGTGCATGTCAGTGTGTTGTCCTTCATAGTGCATGTCAGTGTGTTGTCCTTCATAGTGCATGTCAGTGTGTTGTCCTTCATAGTGCATGTCAGTGTGTTGTCCTTCATAGTGCATGTCAGTGTGTTGTCCTTCATAGTGCATGTCGCTTTGTCAGTATGGCCACTGTGTTGTCCTTCATAGTGCACGTCAGTGTGTTGTCCTTCATAGCGCACGTCACTTTGTCAGTGTGGCCACTGTGTTGCCCTTCATAGTGCATGTCAGTGTGTTGTCCTTCATAGTGCATGTCAGTGTGTTGTCCTTCATAGTGCATGTCAGTGTGTTGTCCTTCATAGTGCACGTTAGTGTGTTGTCCTTCATAGTACATGTCAGTGTGTTGTCCTTCATAGTGCACGTCAGTGTGTTGTCCTTCATAGTGCATGTCAGTGTGTTGTCCTTCATAGTGCATGTCAGTGTGTTGTCCTTCATAGTGCATGTCAGTGTGTTGTCCTTCATAGTGCATGTCAGTGTGTTGTCCTTCATAGTGCACGTCAGTGTGTTGTCCTTCATAGTGCATGTCAGTGTGTTGTCCTTCATAGTGCATGTCGCTTTGTCAGTATGGCCACTGTGTTGTCCTTCATAGTGCATGTCAGTGTGTTGTCCTTCATAGTGCATGTCGCTTTGTCAGTATGGCCACTGTGTTGTCCTTCATAGTGCATGTCAGTGTGTTGTCCTTCATAGTGCATGTCAGTGTGTTGTCCTTCATAGTGCATGTCAGTGTGTTGTCCTTCATAGTGCACGTTAGTGTGTTGTCCTTCATAGTACATGTCAGTGTGTTGTCCTTCATAGTGCATGTCAGTGTGTTGTCCTTCATAGTGCACGTCAGTGTGTTGTCCTTCATAGCGCACGTCACTTTGTCAGTATGGCCACTGTGTTGTCCTTCATAGTGCATGTCAGTGTGTTGTCCTTCATAGTGCATGTCGCTTTGTCAGTATGGCCACTGTGTTGTCCTTCATAGTGCATGTCAGTGTGTTGTCCTTCATAGTGCATGTCGCTTTGTCAGTATGGCCACTGTGTTCTCCTGCATAGTGCACGTCAGTGTGTTGTCCTTCATAGTGCACGTCAGTGTGTTGTCCTTCATAGTGCATGTCGCTTTGTCAGTATGGCCACTGTGTTCTCCTGCATAGTGCACGTCAGTGTGTTGTCCTTCATAGTGCACGTCAGTGTGTTGTCCTTCATAGTGCATGTCGCTTTGTCAGTATGGCCACTGTGATGTGCTTCATAGTGCACGTCAGTGTGTTGTCCTTCATAGTGCACGTCAGTGTGTTGTCCTTCATAGTGCTTGTCGCTGTGTCAGTATGGCCACTGTGTTGTCCTTCATAGTGCATGTCAGTGTGGTGTCCTTCAAAGTGCATGTCACTGTGTCAGTATGGCCACTGTGTTGTCCCTCATAGTGCATCTCACCGTGTTGTCCTTCATAGTGCATGTCACTATCGTCCTTCATAGTGCATGCCAATGTGTTTTCCTTCATAGCCCATGTCACTGTATCAGTATGGCCACTGTGTTGTCTCTCATAGTGCATCTCACCGTGTTGTCCTTCATAGTGCATGTCACTATCGTCCTTCATAGTGCATGCCAATGTGTTTTCCTTCATAGCCCATGTCACTGTATCAGTATGGCCACTGTGTTGTCCCTCATAGTGCATCTCACCGTGTTGTCCTTCCTAGTGCATGTCACTATCGTCCTTCATAGTGCATGCCAATGTGTTTTCCTTCATAGCCCATGTCACTGTATCAGTATGGCCACTGTGTTGTCCCTCATAGTGCATCTCACCGTGTTGTCCTTCCTAGTGCACGTCACTTTATTGTCCTTCAGAGGGCATGTCACTTTATCAGTATGGCCACTGTGGTGTCCTTCATTGTGCACGTCACTATGTTGTCCTTCAGAGTGCATGTATCTGTGTTATCCTTCATAGTGCATGTAACTCTTCTATCCTTCATAGTGCATGTCAATATATTGTCCTTTATAGTGCATGGTACTGTGTCAGTATGGCCATTGTGTTGTCTTCCATAGTGCATGTCACTACTTTATCCTTCATAGTGGGTATTCACAGTGTTGTCCTTCATGGTGCATGTTTCTGTACAGTCCTTCAACGTGCATATCAGTGCTTTGTACTTCATAGCGCATGTCAATGTTTGTCCTTCATATCGCACGTCACTGTATTGCTCTTCACAATGCAAGTCACTGTATCAGTTTAGCTACTGTGTTCTCCTTCATAGTGCATGGCACTGCGTGTGTTTTGCCACTGTGTTGTCCTTTATAGTGCATGTCACTGTGTTGTCCTTTATAGTGCATGTAACTGTGTCAATATAGCCACTGTGTTGTCCTTCATATTGCTTATCACTGTCTGAGTTGAGCCACTGTGTTGTCCTTCATAGTGCAAGTCACTGTGTTGTCCTTCATAGTGCAAGTCACTGTGTTGTCCTTCAAAGCCCACGTTACTGTAATGTCCTTCATAGTGCATGTCACTGTGTTGTTCTTCATACTGTATGTCATTGTTTAAGCAGAGCCTCTGTGGTGTCTTTCATAGTGTATGTCCTTCTGTCACTATAGCAATTGTGTTGTCCTTCATAGTGCATGTCACCGTGTTGTCCTTCATAGTGCATGTCACTGTGTTATCTTCATTTTGTATATGTCACTGTGTCAGTATGGCCACTGTGTATTCCTTGACAGTACATGTCAATGTGTTGTCCTTCCTAGTGCATATACATCTATCAGCGCAGCCACTGTGTTGTCCTTCATATTGCATGTCATTGTATTAGCACAACCACAGTGTTGTCCTTCACAGTGTATGTCCTTGTGTTGCCCTTTGTAGTGCATGTCCCTGTGCTGTCCTTCGTGGTGCATGTCAATGTATCAGCACAGCCACTGAGTTGTCATTCGTTGTGCATGTTACTGTGTTGTCCTCCATAATACATGTCCCTGTGTTGTTTTTCATAGTGCATGTCAATGTACCAGCACAGCCACTGTGTTGTCCTTCATAGTGCATGTCAATGTATCAGACAGCCACTGTGTTGTCCTTCATAGTGCATGTCAATGTATCAGACAGCCACTGTGTTGTCCTTCATAGTGCATGTCAATGTACCAGCACAGCCACTGTGTTGTCCTTCATAGTGCATGTCAATGTATCAGACAGCCACTGTGTTGTCCTTCATAGTGCATGTCAATGTATCAGCACAGCCACTGTGTTGTCCTTCATAGTGCATGTCAATGTACCAGCACAGCCACTGTGTTGTCCTTCATAGTGCATGTCAATGTATCAGCACAGCCACTGTGTTGTCCTTCATAGTGCATGTCAATGTACCAGCACAGCCACTGTGTTGTCCTTCATAGTGCATGTCAATGTATCAGACAGCCACTGTGTTGTCCTTCATAGTGCATGTCAATGTATCAGACAGCCACTGTGTTGTCCTTCATAGTGCATGTCAATGTATCAGACAGCCACTGTGTTGTCCTTCATAGTGCATGTCAATGTATCAGACAGCCACTGTGTTGTCCTTCATAGTGCATGTCAATGTATCAGACAGCCACTGTGTTGTCCTTCATAGTGCATGTCAATGTATCAGACAGCCACTTTGTTGTCCTTCATAGTGCATGTCAATGTATCAGACAGCCACTGTGTTGTCCTTCATAGTGCATGTCAATGTATCAGACAGCCACTGTGTTGTCCTTCATAGTGCATGTCAATGTATCAGACAGCCACTGTGTTGTCCTTCATAGTGCATGTCAATGTATCAGCACAGCCACTGTGTTGTCCTTCATAGTGCATGTCAATGTATCAGCACAGCCACTGTGTTGTCCTTCATAGTGCATGTCAATGTATCAGACAGCCACTGTGTTGTCCTTCATAGTGCATGTCAATGTACCAGCACAGCCACTGTGTTGTCCTTCATAGTGCATGTCAATGTATCAGACAGCCACTGTGTTGTCCTTCATAGTGCATGTCAATGTATCAGAAAGCCACTGTGTTGTCCTTCATAGTGCATGTCAATGTATCAGACAGCCACTGTGTTGTCCTTCATAGTGCATGTCAATGTATCAGACAGCCACTGTGTTGTCCTTCATAGTGCATGTCAATGTATCAGACAGCCACTTTGTTGTCCTTCATAGTGCATGTCAATGTATCAGACAGCCACTTTGTTGTCCTTCATAGTGCATGTCAATGTATCAGACAGCCACTGTGTTGTCTTTCATAATGCATGTCATGATCACTGTGATGTCATTTCATAGTGCATCTCCTTGTGTTGTCCTTGAAAGTATATGTCACTGTGTCAGTGTGACCACTGTGTTGTCCTTCATAGTGCACGTCGCTGTGTTGTCCTTCAAAGCTAACGTCACTGTGTTAAGTACAGGCTGAAATTGATAGAGATGCATGGAAGATAACCGAAAAAAATGCCTTCAATTATGATAATTCTCGATATAATAATAACGTGTCATATATTCGATCTTTGTAATTCTCACACGGATTTTTCATTACCCCGCGATATGCCAAGGAGAGGCACGGGCCATCGAGCCATGGATGCCCGTGCCTATAATCAAAACACAAGATGAGATTGGGTTAAATAGCCGAGGGTGTGCTGGTACTAGTGGGCTACTTAGCTGCTAGTTGTGTATACCAAAATGCTACCGTTGCCATGGCCACTAGCGTGGCCAACGGCGATTCGCAGCTAGCGCTGCTGGCCTGAGACTGCTACCGCTGTCCGGCCCCAACGGTAGCATATTTAAACGCTACCATTGCTTGGCAACTACCACGCTGCCAAAAGCAACTACCACTGCTGGTCTAAGTCAGACTACCGCTGCCCAGCCCCAGGTAGCTAGCCAAAGCAGATCCCACTGCCTGGCCCCATTAGCAAAACCATTGTGCGACTACCGCCGCGGACCCAACTGTCAGCTACCGCTTGACAAGACGACTTCCGCCGCCGGGCCCATATACGTGGCAATTGTTTGCCCCAACGTATGTTATTTTACGATTTCCCGGCTGAAAAGTCGGGAAAGACAAGGTTCCCACTGAGAAGCAGGTAACCCAGGAAAGGTTCATGCTGAAAAGCAGGTAGCCTTAATCACGAGTATTAATTTGGAAGCAAGTTAATTTGTTACTAGCAGTGTAGCCCACAAGAACCCTGCCACAAAACACCAGAGTGGAGAATAGTTTTAGTGTCTGTGACTGTTTCAGATCTGTGGTTACTTAATGATTCATAGATAACTAGCATTTTCACTGTGACATACTTGGTCTTTGTAATTCTCACACGGATTTTTCAATAGTTCATGGTACAGAGACTTCAAAACTCTATAAATGCCTGAACAATATCTATCTGTAAACTCAGACAAGAAACATCGTAACATGATCATTAGATTGAGAGCGTGATTGTTAAAACTGAAGGTGACTGAGGCTAGATGGTTAGGAATAGAGTGATCACTACACACGTCCTGTATGTAACCTTGGTATAGAAGATGATAATCATTTTGTGTTTTAATATGTAACAAGTATGATGGCGGCGAAAAATATTACTCAGTGACAATGACCAGCCCTCAATACATTTCAAATGTTACTATCTGGAAATTGTGAAATATTGCTGAAGAAACTTTGTAAATTGTACCGAAAAGCTATGCCAAGAGACAGGTATTTATAAACGCAGGTTGACCATGATGAGTTGAAGTTTGCTGTATATATTCAAGACAGCTGACAGTGTGGACATTTCGTCTCTAGCCGGACAGCTGAAACTGTGGACATTTCGTCTCCAGCAAGACAGCTGAAACTGTGGACATTTCGTCTTCAGCAAGACAGCTGACACGCTGACACTGTAGACATTTCGTCTCCAGCAAGACAGCTGAAACTGTGGACATTTCGTCTCCAACAAGACAGCTGACACTGTAGACATTTCGTCTCCAGCAAGACAGCTGAAACTGTGGACATTTTGTTTTTTTTCTAAAAGTCAATGGACACATGGTTGTGATCTTTACACACACATACACATTTTCTTCTCTGAAAATCTGTTTAGGAACCTGCATTTTGTGAAAAAAGCCCCCAGACCATTGACTCTAAAATCGCTCCTAGAATTCTGATTGACTTTAAACCAGCCTGCCTATTACTAAGCCATTTGTGCATGTATCCCTCGGACCCTTATAAACTTAGTTCTGCCGGTGTGGCATGGACTTTTAGATGACGTGAATGTTAACGGTTCTAACATGTCTGATCTTTACAGTTTGTGGTTGTTCTGTGTCGTCTGAAGTATGCTACATGAAGGGGAACGGTTCTAACCAGGTGCAGATGGTGGTGTGTCCGTGGTCTTGCTGTGGTGTATCCCACAGATATTGCTGTGGAGACGGATCAGCTGAGAACGAGTGAGTTTTACGTTGGAGAATACATGTCCTCTCAATTCGATCACATAAAATACACCCAACCACGCAGACAGTGAATGGATTCGTTTGACACCGCTTTAAACAGAATGTCAGTTATATACCAACTTCATGTTGTCCCAGGCGGGTACCACAACGTGGACGGGTACACGACTCAAAGACTCAAACCATGGTGCATGTATAATTCGAACAAACGGTCTTCGGGTTCTGGCACGACTCAGGATCGGATGACCTGACCACGCTTCACGTACCACACAATGAACATCAACATGTCAAGAAAAGTTCCCACTACCCTTGTTTAAGTCCGTCCTATTGCTTGCACCCTGGTGTATTGTACGTACGTCATTGAAATAAAAACGGACGCGGAACAAATTTCTAAATCATATGACTCATTTACCTCAAAGTACAGGAAACCAGGGCACTGTCGCAAAAATATGCAAAGGATCTCATTCGTTTTGCTCTATTGTGTAAGCATTCAATACTTTGCTATCCAGTTACGTAATCATTTCTAATTTTGAACACCTCTCCCAGTGTGTATCCTATTACCCATTCCGTACACATGACCTCTCCCTGTGTGTATCCTATTCCCCATTCTGTAAGCATGACCTCTCCCTGTATCTATCCTATTACCCACTATGTACTCATGACCTCTCCCTGTGTGTAATCTATTACTCATTCAGTACACATGAACTCTCCATGTGTGTATCCCATTACCCATTCTGCACAGATGACCTCTCCCTGTGTGTATCCCATTACCCATTCTGTACACATGACCTCTCTGTGTGTCTATCCTATTACCCATTATGTACTCATGACCTCTCTGTGTGTCTATCCTATTACTCATTCTGTAACCTGACCTCTCCCTTTGTGTAACCTATTACTCATTCAGTACACATGAACTCTCCATGTGTGTATCCTATTACCCATTCCGTACACATGACCTCTCCCTGTGTGTAACCTATTACTAATTCAGTACCATGACCTCTCCCTCTGTGTATCCCATTACCCATTCTGTACGCATGACCTCTCCCTGTATCTATCCTATTACCCATTATATACTCATGACCTCTCCCTGTGTGTAACCTATTACTCATTCAGTACATATGACCTCTCCCTGTGTGTATCCCATTATCCATTCTGCACGCATGACCTCTTTGTGTGTCTATCCTATTACCAATTATCTACTCATGACCTCTCTGTGTGTCTATCCTATTACTCATTCTGTAACCTGACCTCTCCCTGTGTGTATCCAATTACCCATTCTGTACTCATGTCCTCTCTGTGTGTCTATCCTATTACCCATTATGTACTCATGACCTCTCTGTGTGTCTATCCTATTACTCATTCTGTAACCTGACCTCTCCCTGTGTGTATCCCATTACCCATTCTGTACTCATGACCTCACCATGTGTGTATCCCATTACTCATTTAGTTCACAGGACCTCTCTGTGTGTGTAACCTATTACTAGTTCAGTACACATTACCTCTCCCTGTGTATAACCTATTACTCATTCTGTAACCTGACCTCGTCCTCTGTGTATCCCATTACCCATTCTGTACGCATGACCTCTCCCTGTGTGTATACTATTATCCATTATGTACTCATGACCTCACTCTGTGTGTAACATATTACTCATTCAGTACACAAGACCTCTCCCTCTGTGTATCCCATTACTCATTAAGTACAAATGACCGCTCCCTGTGTTTTATCCCATTACCCATTATGTACTCCTGACCTCTCTCTGTGTGTAACATATAATCAATTCAGAACATGTGACCTCTCCTTGTGTGTAACCTATATTTCATTCAGTACACATGACCTCTCCCAGGGTGTATCCCATTACCCATTCTGTACGCATGACCTCTCTGTGTGTGTATCCTATTACCCATTATGTACTCATGACCTCTCCATGTGTGTATCCTATTACCCATTATGTACTCATGACCTCTCTCTGTCTGTATCCTACTACCAATTATGTACACCTGGCCTCTCCCTGTGTGTAACCTATTATTCACTCAGTACACATGGCCTCTACCATGGTGTATCAAAACACTCATTCTGTACACATGACCTCTTCCTGTGTGTATCATATTACTCATTCTGTACACATGACCTCTCCCCTTTGTGTAACCTTTTACTCATTCTGTACACATGACCTCTTCCTGTGTGTATCATATTACTCATTCTGTACACATGACCTCTCCCCTTGTGTATCATATTACTCATTCTGTACACATGACCTCTTCCTGTGTGTATCATATTACTCATTCTGTACACATGACCTCTTCCTGTGTGTATCATATTACTCATTCTGTACACATGACCTCTTCCTGTGTGTATCATATTACTCATTCTGTACACATGACCTCTTCCTGTGTGTATCATATTACTCATTCTGTACACATGACCTTTCCCAGTGTGCATTCACTCACTCATTCTGTACACATGACCTCTTCCTGTGTGTATCATATTACTCATTCTGTACACATGACCTCTCCCAGTGTGCATTCAATCACTCATTCTGTACACATGACCTCTCCCTGTGTGTATCATATTACTCATTCTGTACACATGACCTCTTCCTGTGTGTATCATATTACTCATTCTGTACACATGACCTCTTCCTGTGTGTATCACATTACTCATTCTGTACACATGACCTCTCCCAGTGTATATTCAATCACTCATTCTGTACACATGACCTCTCCCTGTGTGTAACCTTTTACTCATTCTGTACACATGACCTCTCCCAGTGTGTAACCTTTTACTCATTCTGTACACATGACCTCTCCCAGTGTGCATTCAATCACTCATTCCGTAACCTGACCTCTACCTCTGTGTAACCTAACGCTCATTCTGCAGTCATGACCTCACCCTGTGTGTATCACAATACCCATTCTGTACACATGACCTCTCTCTGTGTGTATCCTACTACCAATTATGTACACCTGGCCTCTCCCTGTGTGTAACCTATTATTCACTCAGTACACATGGCCTCTACCATGGTGTATCAAAACACTCATTCTGTACACATGACCTCTTCCTGTGTGTATCATATTACTCATTCTGTACACATGACCTCTCTCTGTGTGTATCCTACTACCAATTATGTACACCTGGCCTCTCCCTGTGTGTAACCTATTATTCACTCAGTACACATGGCCTCTACCATGGTGTATCAAAACACTCATTCTGTACACATTACCTCTCCATGTGAAACATATTACTCATTCAGTACACATGACCTCTCCCTCTGTGTATCCCATTACCCATTATGTACTCATGACCTCTCTCTGTGTGTAACATATAACCAATTCAGTAGATAATACCTCTTCTTGTGTGTAACCTATTACTCATTCAGTACACATGGCCTCTCCAAGGGTGTAACCTATTACTCGTTCAGTACACATTACCTCTCCCTGTGTGTAACCTATTACTAATTCTGTACACCTGACCTCTTCCTCTGTGTATCCCATTACCCATTCTGTACGCATGACCTCTCCCTGTGTGTATCCCACTACCCATCATGTACTCATGACCTATCCCTCTGTGTATCTCATTACTCATTCATTACAAATGACCGCTCCCTGTGTGTATCCCATTACCCATTATGTACTCATGACCTCTCTCTGTGTGTAACATATAACCAATTCAGTACTTATGACCTCTCCTTGTGTGTAACCTATTATTCATTCAGTACACATAGCCTCTCCCAGGTTGTATCCCATTACCCATTCTGTACGCATGACCTTTCTGTGTGTGTATCCCATTGCTCATTCTGTACTCATGACCTCTCTCTGTGTGTATCCCATTGCTCATTCTGTACTCATGACCTCTCTCTGTGTGTATCCCATTACCCATTCTGTACTCAAGACCTCTCTCTGTGTGTATCCCATTGCTCATTATGTACACATGACCTCTCTCTGTGTCTATTCCATTGCTCATTCTGTACTCATGACCACTCCCCGTGTGTATCCCATTGCTCATTCTATACTCATGACCTCTCCCTGTGTCAATCCCATTGCTCATTCCGTACACATGACCTCTCCCTGTGTCTATCCCATTACCCATTCTGTACACGTGAGTTCTCTGTGTGTCTATCCTATTACCCATTATGTACTAATGACCTCTCTGTGTGTCTATCCTATTGCTCATTCTGTACTCATGACCTCTCTCTGTGTGTATCCCATAACCCATTCTGTACGAATAACCTCTCTCTGCGTGTATCCCATTACTCATTCAGTACAAATGACCCCTCCATGTATGTATACCATTACCCATTATGTACTCATGACCTCTCTGTGTGTGTAACATATAACCAATTCAGTAATATGACCTCTCCCTGTGTATAACCTATTACTCATTCAGTACACATTACCTCTCCATGTGAAACATATTACTCATTCAGTACACATGACCTCTCCCTCTGTGTATCCCATTACCCATTATGTACTCATGACCTCTCTCTGTGTGTAACATATAACCAATTCAGTAGATAATACCTCTTCTTGTGTGTAACCTATTACTCATTCAGTACACATGGCCTCTCCAAGGGTGTATCCTAATACCCATTCTGTACGCATGACCTCTGTGTGTGTGTATCCTAATACCCATTATGTACTCATGACCTCTCTCTCTGCGTATCCTATTACCAATCATGTACACATGGCCTCTTCCTTTGTGTAACCTATTACTCGTTCAGTACACATTACCTGTCCCTGTCTGTAACCTATTACTAATTCTGTACACCTGACCTCTTCCTCTGTGTATCCCATTACCCATTCTGTACGCATGACCTCTCCCTGTGTGTATCCCACTATCGATTATGTACTCATGACCTATCCCTCTGTGTATCTCATTACTCGTTCATTACAAATGACCGCTCCCTCTGTGTATCCCATTACCCATTATGTACTCATGACCTCTCTCTGTGTGTAACATATAACCAATTCAGTACTTATGACCTCTCCTTGTGTGTAACCTATTATTCATTCAGTACACATAGCCTCTCCCAGGTTGTATCCCATTACCCATTCTGTACGCATGACCTTTCTGTGTGTGTATCCCATTGCTCATTCTATACTCATGACCTCTCTCTGTGTCTATCCCATTGCTCATTCTGTACTCATGACCTCTCTCTGTGTGTATCCCATTACCCATTCTGTACTCAAGACCTCTCTCTGTGTGTATCCCATTGCTCATTATGTACACATGACCTCTCTCTGTGTCTATTCCATTGCTCATTCTGTACTCATGACCACTCCCCGTGTGTATCCCATTGCTCATTCTATACTCATGACGTCTCCCTGTGTCAATCCCATTGCTCATTCCGTACACATGACATCTCCCTGTGTCTATCCCATTGCTCATTCTGTACTCATGACCTCTCATTCTGTCTATTCCATTGCTCATTCTGTACTCATGACCTCTCCCTGTGTGTATCCCAATGCTCATTCTGTAAACTCACCTCTCCATGTGTGTATCCCATTCCTCATTCTGTACTCATAACCTCTCTCTGTGTGTATCCTATTAACCATTATGTACACATGACCTCTCCCTGTGTGTTTCCCATTGCTCATTCCGTAACCTGACCTCTCCCTGTGTGTATCCCATTACCCATTCTGTACTCATGACCTCTCTCTGTGTGTATCCAATTACCCATTCTGTACGCATGACCTCTCTGTGTGTATCCCATTGCTCATTCTCTACACAAGACCTCTCCCTGTGTCTATTCCATTGCTCATTCTGTAACCTGACCTCTCCCTGTTTGTATCCCATTGCTGATTCTGTACTAACCACCTCTCCCTGTGTGTATCCCATTACCCATTCTTTACTCATGACCTCTCTCTCTGTGTATCCCATTGCTCATTCTGTACTCATGACCTCTCCCTTTGTCTATCCCATTGCTCATTCTGTACTCATGACCTCTCCCTGTGTGTATCCCATTGCTCATTCAGTACACATGATATCTCCCTGTGTGTATCCCATTACTCATTCTGTACTCATGATCTCTCTCTGCGTGTATCCTATTAACCATTATGTACTAATGACCACTCTCTGCATGTAACCTTTTACTCATTCTGTACTCATGACCTCTCTCTGCGTGTATCCTATTACCCATTCTGTACTGATGACCCTCTATGCGTGTAACCTATCACTCCTTCAGTACACATGACCTCTCCCTGTATGTATCCTATTACTCATTCTGTACTCATGACCTCTCCCTGTCTATATCCCATTGCTCTTTCTGTAATCATGACCTCTCCCTGTTTGTATCCCATTGCTCATTCTGTACTCATGACCTCTCTCTGCGTGTACCCTATCACTCATTCTGTACTCATGACCTCTCTCTGCGTGTATCCTATTACTCATTCTGTACTCATGACCTCTCTCTGCGTGTATCCTTTTACCCATTTTGGACTCATGACCTCTCTCTGCGTGTACCCTATCACTCATTCTGTACTCATGACCTCTCCCTGTGTGTAACCTATCACTCATTCTGGAACTTGACCTCTCCCTGTGTGTATCATATTACCCATTATGTACTCATGACCTCTCTGTGTGTTTATCCTATTACAAATTATGTTCTTATGACCAATCTCTGCATGTAACCTATTACTCATTCTGTACTCATGACCTCTCTCTGTGGATAACCTATTACCCATTATGTACTCATGACCTCTCTCTGCGTGTAACCTATCACTCATTCAGTACACATGACGTCTCCCTGTGTGTATCCAATTACTCATTCTGTACTCATGATCTCTCTCTGCGTGTATCCTATTAACCATTATGTACTCATGACCACTCTCTGCATGTAACCTTTTACTCATTCTGTACTCATGACCTCTCTCTGCGTGTATCCTATTACCCATGCTGTACTCATGAACCCTCTCTGCGTGTAACCTATCATTCATTCAGTGCACATGACCTCTCCCTGTATGTATCCCATTACTCATTCTGTACTCATGAGCTCTCCCTGTTTATATCCCATTGCTCATTCTATACTCATGACCTCTCCCTGTTTGTATCCCATTGCTCATTCTGTACTCATGACCTCTCTCTGTGTGTATCCCATTGCTCATTCTGTACTCATGACCTCTCCCTGTGAGTATCCCATTGCTCATTCTGTACTCATGACCTCTCCCTGTTTGTATCCCATTGCTCATTCTGTACTCATGACCTCTCTCTGTGTGTCTCCCATTACCCATTCTGTTCTCCAGACCTCTCTTTGTGTGTATCCTATTGCTCATTATGTACACATGACCTCTCTCTGTGTGTATCCCATTGCTCATTCTGTACTCATGACCACTCCCCGTGTGTATCCCATTGCTCATTCTCTACTCATGACCAATCCCTGTGTCAATCCCATTGCTCATTCCGTACACATGACCTCTCCCTGTGTCTATCCCATTGCTCATTCTGTACTCATGACCTCTCATTCTGTCTATTCCATTGCTCATTCTGTACTCATGAACTCTCCCTGTGTGTATCCCAATGCTCATTCTGTAAACTCACCTCTCCATGTGTGTATCCCATTGCTCATTCTGTACTCATGACCTCTCTCTGTGTGTATCCTATTAACCATTATGTACACATGACCTCTCCCTGTGTGTTTCCCATTGCTCATTCCGTAACCTGACCTCTCCCTGTGTGTATCCCATTACCCATTCTGTACTTATGACCTCTCTCTGTGTGTATCCAATTACTCATTCTGTACGCATGACCTCTCTGTGTGTATCCCATTGCTCATTCTCTACACAAGACCTCTCCCTGTGTCTATTCCATTGCTCATTCTGTAACCTGACCTCTCCCTGTTTGTATCCCATTACCCATTCTGTACTCATGACCTCTCTCTGCGTGTATCCTATTAACCATTTTCTCCTCATGACCTCTCTCTGCATGTAACCTATTACTCATTCTGTACTCATGACCTCTCTCTGCGTGTATCCTATTACCCATTCTGTACTCATGACCTCTCTCTGCGTGTACCCTATCACTCATTCTGTACTCATGACCTCTCTCTGCGTGTATCCTATTACCCATTCTGTACTCATGACCTCTCCCTGTGTGTATCCAATTGCTCATTCTGTACTCATGACCTCTCCCTGTGTGTATCCAATTGCTCATTCTGTACTCATGACCTCTCCCTGTTTGTATCCAATTGCTCATTCTGTACTCATCACCTCTGCCTGTTTGTATCCCATTGCTCATTCTGTACTCATGACCTCTCCCTGTGTCAATCCAACTACTCATTCTGTACTAACGACCTCTCCCTGTTTGTATCCCATTACCCATTCTGTACTCATGACCTCTCTCTGTGTGTATCCCATTGATCTTTCTGTACACATGACCTCTCCCTTTGTCTATCCTATTGCTCATTCTGTACTCATGACCTCTCATTCTGTCTATTCCATTGCTTATTCTGTTCTCCTGACCTCTCCCTGTGTGTATCCCAATGCTCATTCTGTAAACTCACCTCTCCATGTGTGTATCCCATTGCCAATTCTGTTCTTATGACCTCTCTCTGTGTGTATCCTATTAACCATTATGTACACATGACCTCTCCCTGTGTGTTTCCCATTGCTCATTCTGTAACCTGACCTCTCCCTGTGTGTATCCAATTACCCATTCTGTACTCATGACCTCTCTGTGTCTATTCCATTCATCATTCTGTACTCATGACCTCTCTCTGTGTTTATCCAATTTCTCATTCTCTACGCATAACCTCTCTGTGTGTATCCTATTGCTCATTCTGTACACAAGACCTCTCCCTGTGTCTATTCCATTCCTCAATCTGTAACCTGACCTCTCCCTGTTGGTATCCCATTACCCATTCTGTACTCATGACCTCTCTCTGTGTGTATCCTATTAACCATTATGTACACATGACCTCTCTCTGTGTCTATTCCATTTCTCATTCTGTACTCATGACCACTCCCCGTGTGTATCCCATTGCTCATTCTATACTCATGACCTCTCCCTGTGTCAATCCCATTGCTCATTCCGTACACATGACCTCTCCCTGTGTCTATCCCATTGCTCATTCTGTACTCATGACCTCTCATTCTGTCTATTCCATTGCTCATTCTGTACTCATGACCTCTCCCTGTGTGTATCCCAATGCTCATTCTGTAAACTCACCTCTCCATGTGTGTATCCCATTCCTCATTCTGTACTCATAACCTCTCTCTGTGTGTATCCTATTAACCATTATGTACATATGACCTCTCCCTGTGTGTTTCCCATTGCTCATTCCGTAACCTGACCTCTCCCTGTGTGTATCCCATTACCCATTCTGTACTCATGACCTCTCTCTCTGTGTATCCAATTACCCATTCTGTACGCATGACCTCTCTGTGTGTATCCCATTGCTCATTCTCTACACAAGACCTCTCCCTGTGTCTATTCCATTGCTCATTCTGTAACCTGACCTCTACCTGTTTGTATCCCATTACCCATTCTGTACTCATGACCTCTCTCTGCGTGTATCCTATTACCCATTCTGTACTCATGACCTCTCTCTGCGTGTACCCTATCACTCATTCTGTACTCATGACCTCTCTCTGCGTGTATCCTATTACCCATTCTGTACTCATGACCTCTCCCTGTGTGTATCCAATAGCTCATTCTGTACTCATGACCTCTCCCTGTGTCAATCCAATTGCTCATTCTGTACTAACGACCTCTCCCTGTTTGTATCCCATTACCCATTCTGTACTCATGACCTCTCTCTGTGTGTATCCCATTGATCTTTCTCTACACATGACCTCTCCCTTTGTCTATCCCATTGCTCATTCTGTACTCATGACCTCTCATTCTGTCTATTCCATTGCTCATTCTGTACTCCTGACCTCTCCCTGTGTGTATCCCAATGCTCATTCTTTAAACTCACCTCTCCATGTGTGTATCCCATTGCCAATTCTGTTCTTATGACCTCTCTCTGTGTGTATCCTATTAACCATTATGTACACATGACCTCTCCCTGTGTGTTTCCCATTACTCATTCTGTAACCTGTCCTCTCCCTGTGTGTATCCAATTACCCATTCTCTACTCATGACCTCTCTGTGTCTATTCCATTGCTCATTCTGTAACCTGACCTCTCCCTTTTTTGTTTCCCATTTCCCATTCTGTACTCATGACCTCTCTCTGCGTGTATCCTATTAACCATTTTCTCCTCATGACCTCTCTCTGCATGTAACCTATTACTCATTCTGTACTCATGACCTCTCTCTGCGTGTATCCTATTACCCATTCTGTACTCATGACCTCTCTCTGCGCGTACCCTATCACTCATTCTGTACTCATGACCTCTCTCTGCGTGTATCCTATTACCCATTCTGTACTCATGACCTCTCCCTGTGTGTATCCAATTGCACATTCTGTACTCATGACCTCTCCCTTTGTCAATCCAATTGCTCATTCTGTACTAACGACCTCTCCCTGTTTGTATCCCATTACCCATTCTGTACTCATGACCTCTCTCTGCGTGTATCCTATTAACCATTTTCTCCTCATGACCTCTCTCTGCATGTAACCTATTACTCATTCTGTACTCATGACCTGTCTCTGCGTGTATCCTATTACCCATTCTGTACTCATGACCTCTCTCTGCGTGTACCCTATCACTCATTCTGTACTCATGACCTCTCTCTGCGTGTATCCTATTACCCATTCTGTACTCATCACCTCTCGCTGTGTGTATCCAATTGCTCATTCTTTACTCATGACCTCTCCCTGTGTCAATCCAATTGCTCATTCTGTACTAACGACCTCTCCCTGTTGGTATGCCATTACCTAGTGTACTCATGACCTCTCTCTCTGTGTATCCAATTACCCATTCTGTACGCATGACCTCTCTGTGTGTATCCCATTGCTCATTCTCTACACAAGACCTCTCCCTGTGTCTATTCCTTTGCTCATTCTGTAACCTGACCTCTCCCTGTTTGTATCCCATAACCCATTCTGTACTCATGACCTCTCTCTGCGTGTATCCTATTAACCATTTTCTCCTCATGACCTCTCTCTGCATGTAACCTATTACTCATTCTGTACTCATGACCTCTCTCTGCGTGTATCCTATTACCCATTCTGTACTCATGACCTCTCTCTGCGTGTACCCTATCACTCATTCTGTACTCATGACCTCTCTCTGCGTGTATCCTATTACCCATTCTGTACTCATGACCTCTCCCTGTGTGTATCCAATTGCTCATTCTGTACTCATGACCTCTCCCTGTGTCAATCCAATTGCTCATTCTGTACTAACGACCTCTCCCTGTTTGTATCCCATTAACCCATTCTGTACTCATGACCTCTCTCTGTGTGTATCCCATTGATCTTTCTCTACACATGACCTCTCCCTTTGTCTATCCCATTGCTCATTCTGTACTCATGACCTCTCATTCTGTCTATTCCATTGCTCATTCTGTACTCCTGACCTCTCCCTGTGTGTATCCCATTGCTCATTCTGTAAACTCACCTCTCCATGTGTGTATCCCATTGCCAATTCTGTTCTTATGACCTCTCTCTGTGTGTATCCTATTAACCATTATGTACTCATGACCTCTCCCTGTGTGTTTCCCATTACTCATTCTGTAACCTGACCTCTCCCTGTGTGTATCCAATTACCCATTCTGTACTCATGACCTCTCTGTGTCTATTCCATTGATCATTCTGTACTCATGACCTCTCTCTGTGTTTATCCAATTTCTCATTCTGTACGCATAACCTCTCTGTGTGTATCCCATTGCTCATTCTCTACACAAGACCTCTCCCTGTGTCTATTCCATTGCTCAATCTGTAACCTGACCTCTCCCTGTTTGTATCCCATTACCCATTCTGTACTCATGACCTCTCTTTGCGTGTATCCTATTAACCATTTTGTACACATGACCTCTCTCTGCATGTAACCTATTACTCATTCTGTACTCATGACCTCTCTCTGCGTGTATCCTATTACCCATTCTGTACTCATGACCTCTCTCTGCGTGTAGCCTATCACTCATTCTGTACTCATGACCTCTCTCTACGTGTATCCTATTACCCATTCTGTACTCATGACCTCTCAATGTATGTATCCAATTGCTCATTCTGTACGCATGACCTCTCTGTGTGTATCCCATTGCTCATTCTGTACACAAGACCTCTCCCTGTGTCTATTCCATTCCTCAATCTGTAACCTGACCTCTCCCTGTTGGTATCCCATTACCCATTCTGTACTCATGACCTCTCTCTGTTTGTATCCTATTAACCATTATGTACACATGACCTCTCCCTGTGTGTTTCCCATTGCTCATTCCGTAACCTGACCTCTCCCTGTGTGTATCCCATTACCCATTCTGTACTCATGACCTCTCTCTCTGTGTATCCAATTACCCATTCTGTACGCATGACCTCTCTGTGTGTATCCCATTGCTCATTCTCTACACAAGACCTCTCCCTGTGTCTATTCCATTGCTCATTCTGTAACCTGACCTCTCCCTGTTTGTATCCCATTACCCATTCTGTACTCATGACCTCTCTCTGCGTGTATCCTATTAACCATTTTCTCCTCATGACCTCTCTCTGCGTGTAACCTATTACTCATTCTGTACTCATGACCTCTCTCTGCGTGTATCCTATTACCCATTCTGTACTCATGACCTCTCTCTGCGTGTACCCTATCACTCATTCTGTACTCATGACCTCTCTCTGCGTGTATCCTATTACCCATTCTGTACTCATGACCTCTCCCTGTGTGTATCCAATTGCTCATTCTGTACTAACGACCTCTCCCTGTTTGTATCCCATTACCCATTCTGTACTCATGACCTCTCTCTGTGTGTATCCCATTGATCTTTCTCTACACATGACCTCTCCCTTTGTCTATCCCATTGCTCATTCTGTACTCATGACCTCTCATTCTGTCTATTCCATTGCTCATTCTGTACTCCTGATCTCTCCCTGTGTGTATCCCAATGCTCATTCTGTAAACTCACCTCTCCATGTGTGTATCCCATTGCCAATTCTGTTCTTATGACCTCTCTCTGTGTGTATCCTATTAACCATTATGTACACATGACCTCTCTCTGTGTTTATCCAATTTCTCATTCTGTAACCTGACCTCTCCCTGTGTGTATCCAATTACCCATTCTGTACTCATGACCTCTCTGTGTCTATTCCATTGATCATTCTGTACTCATGACCTCTCTCTGTGTTTATCCAATTTCTCATTCTGTACGCATAACCTCTCTGTGTGTATCCCATTGCTCATTCTGTACACAAGACCTCTCCCTGTGTCTATTCCATTGCTCAATCTGTAACCTGACCTCTCTCTGCATGTAACCTATTACTCATTCTGTACTCATGACCTCTCTCTACGTGTATCCTATTACCCATTCTGTACTCATGACCTCTCAATGTGTGTATCCAATTGCTCATTCTGCACTCATGACTTCTCCCTGTTTGTATCCCATTGCTCAATCTGTACTAACGACCTCTCCATGTGTGTATCCCATTACCCATTCTTTACTCATGACCTCTCTCTGTGTGTATCCCATTGCTCATTCTGTACTCATGACCTCTCCCTTTGTCTATCCCATTGCTCGTTCTGTACTCATGACCTCTCTCTGTGTGTATCGCATTGCTCATTCAGTACACATGACGTCTCCCTGTGTGTATCCCATTACTCATTCTGTACTCATGATCTCTCTCTGCGTGTATCCTATTAACCATTATGTACTCATGACAACTCTCTGCATGTAACTTTTACTCATTCTGTACTCATGACCTCTCTCTGCGTGTATCCTATTACCCATTCTGTACTCATGACCCCTCTATGCGTGTAACCTATCACTCATTCAGTACACATGACCTCTCCCTGTATGCATCCCACTACTCATTCTGTACTCATGACCTCTCCCTGTCTATATCCCATTGCTCATTCTGTACTCATGACCTCTCTCTGTGTGTATCCCATTACCCATTCTGTAATCATGACCTCTCCCTGTGTCAATGCGATTGCTCATTCCGTACTCATGACCTCTCCCTGTGTCTATCCCATTGCTCATTCTGTACTCATGACCTCTCATTCTGTCTATTCCATTGCTCATTCTGTACTCATGACCTCTCCCTGTGTGTATCTAATTGCTCATTCTGTAAACTCACCTCTCTCTGTGTATATCCCATTGCTCATTATGTACTCATGACCTCTCAATGTGTGTATCCTATTAACCATTATGTACACATTACCTCTCCCTGTGTGTTTCCCATTGCTCATTCCGTAACCTGACCTCTCCCTGTGTGTATCCCATTACCCATTCTGTACTCATGACCTCTCTCTGTGTGTATCAAATTACCCATTCTGTACTCATGACCTCTCTCTGCGTGTATCCTATTAACCATTTTCTACTCATGACCTCTCTCTGCATGTAACCTATTACTCATTCTGTACTCATGAGCTCTCTCTGCGTGTACCCTATCACTCATTCTGTACTCATGACCTCTCTCTGCGTGTATCCTATTACCCATTCTGTTCTCATGACCTCTCTCTGTGTGTATCCAATTGCTCATTCTGTACTCATGGCCTCTCCCTGTGTCAATCCAATTGCTCATTCTGTACTAACGACCTCTCCCTTTGTGTATCCCATTACCCTTTCTGTACTCATGACCTCTCATTCTGTGTATTCCATTGCTCATTCTGTACTCCTGACCTCTCCCTGTGTGTATCCCATTGCTCATTCTGTAAACTCACCTCTCCATGTGTGTATCCCATTGCCAATTATGTTCTTATGACCTCTCTCTGTGTGTATCCTATTAACCATTATGTACACATGACCTCTCCCTGTGTGTTTCCCATTACTCATTCTGTAACCTGACCTCTCCCTGTGTGTATCCAATTACCCATTCTGTACTCATGACCTCTCTGTGTCTATTCCATTGATCATTCTGTACTCATGACCTCTCTCTGTGTTTATCCAATTTCTCATTCTGTACGCATAACCTCTCTGTGTGTATCCCATTGCTCATTCTGTACACAAGACCTCTCCCTGTGTCTATTCCATTGCTCAATCTGTAACCTGACCTCTCCCTGTTGGTATCCCATTACACATTCTGTACTCATGACCTCTCTTTGCGTGTATCCTATTACCCATTTTGTACTCATGACCTCTCTCTGCGTGTACCCTATCACTCATTCTGTACTCATGACCTCTCTCTACGTGTATCCTATTACCCATTCTGTACTCATGACCTCTCAATGTATGTATCCAATTGCTCATTCTGTACGCATAACCTCTCTGTGTGTATCCCATTGCTCATTCTGTACACAAGACCTCTCCCTGTGTCTATTCCATTCCTCAATCTGTAACCTGACCTCTCCCTGTTGATATCCCATTACCCATTCTGTACTCATGACCTCTCTCTGTGTGTATCCTATTAACCATTATGTACACATGACCTCTCCCTGTGTGTTTCCCATTGCTCATTCCGTAACCTGACCTCTCCCTGTGTGTATCCCATTACCCATTTTGTACTCATGACCTCTCTCTCTGTGTATCCAATTACCCATTCTGTACGCATGACCTCTCTGTGTGTATCCCATTGCTCATTCTCTACACAAGACCTCTCCCTGTGTCTATTCCATTGCTCATTCTGTAACCTGACCTCTCCCTGTTTGTATCCCATTACCCATTCTGTACTCATGACCTCTCTCTGCGTGTATCCTATTAACCATTTTCTCCTCATGACCTCTCTCTGCATGTAACCTATTACTCATTCTGTACTCATGACCTCTCTCTGCGTGTATCCTATTACCCATTCTGTACTCATGACCTCTCTCTGCGTGTACCCTATCACTCATTCTGTACTCATGACCTCTCTCTGCGTGTATCCTATTACCCATTCTGTACTCATGACCTCTCCCTGTGTGTATCCAATTGCTCATTCTTTACTCATGACCTCTCCCTATGTCAATCCAATTGCTCATTCTGTACTAACGACCTCTCCCTGTTTGTATCCCATTACCCATTCTGTACTCATGACCTCTCTCTGTGTGTATCCCATTGATCTTTCTCTACACATGACCTTTCCCTTTGTCTATCCCATTGCTCATTCTGTACTCATGACCTCTCATTCTGTCTATTCCATTGCTCATTCTGTACTCCTGATCTCTCCCTGTGTGTATCCCAATGCTCATTCTGTAAACTCACCTCTCCATGTTGGTATCCCATTGCCAATTCTGTACTCATGACCTCTCTGTGTGTATCCTATTAACCATTATGTACACATGACCTCTCCCTGTGTGTTTCCCATTACTCATTCTGTAACCTGACCTCTCCCTGTGTGTATCCAATTACCCATTCTGTACTCATGACCTCTCTGTGTCTATTCCATTGATCATTCTGTACTCATGACCTCTCTCTGTGTTTATCCAATTTCTCATTCTGTACGCATAACCTCTCTGTGTGTATCCCATTGCTCATTCTGTACACAAGACCTCTCCCTGTGTCTATTCCATTGCTCAATCTGTAACCTGACCTCTCCCTGTTTGTATCCCATTAACCATTCTGTACTCATGACCTCTCTCTGCGTGTATCCTATTAACCATTTTGTACTCATGACCTCTCTCTGCATGTAACCTATTACTCATTCTGTACTCATGACCTCTCTCTACGTGTATCCTATTACCCATTCTGTACTCATGACCTCTCAATGTGTGTATCCAATTGCTCATTCTGTACTCATGACCTCTCCCTGTGTGTATCCCATTGCTCATGCTGTACTAACGACCTCTCCATGTGTGTATCCCATTACCAATTCTTTACTCATGACCTCTCTCTGTGTGTATTCCATTGCTCAATCTGTACTCATGACCTCTCCCTTTGTCTATCCCATTGCTCATTCTGTACTCATGACCTCCCCCTGTGTGTATCGCATTGCTCATTCAGTACACATGACGTCTCCCTGTGTGTATCCCATTACTCATTCTGTACTCATGATCTCTCTCTGCGTGTATCCTATTAACCATTATGTACTCATGACAACTCTCTCCATGTAACTTTTACTCATTCTGTACTCATGACCTCTCTCTGCGTGTATCCTATTACCCATTCTGTACTCAACACCCCTCTATGCGTGTAACCTATCACTTATTCAGTACACATGACCTCTCCCTGTATGTATCCCATTACTCATTCTGTACTCATGACCTCTCCCTGTCTATATCCCATTGTTCATTCTGTACTCATGACCTCTCCCTGTTTGTATCCCATTGCTCATTTTGTACTCATGACCTCTCTGTGTGTGTATCCCATTACCCATTCTGTACTCAAGACCTCTCCCTGTGTGTATCCCATTGCTCATATGTACACATGACCTCTCTCTCTGTCTATTCCATTGCTCATTCTGTACTCATGACCACTCCCCGTGTGTATCCCATTGCTCATTCTGTACTCATGACCTCTCCCTGTGTCAATTCCATTGCTCATTCCGTACATATGACCTCTCCCTGTGTGTTTCCCATTGCTCATTCTGTAACCTGACCTCTCCCTGTGTGTATCCAATTAACCATTCTATACTCATGACCTCTCTGTGTCTATTCCATTGATCATTCTGTACTCATGACCTCTCTCTGTGTTTATCCAATTTCTCATTCTGTACGCATAACCTCTCTGTGTGTATCCCATTGCTCATTCTGTACACAAGACCTCTCCCTGTATCTATTCCATTGCTCAATCTGTAACCTGAACTCTCCCTGTTTGTATCCCATTACCCATTCTGTACTCATGACCTCTCTCTGCGTGTATCCTATTAACCATTTTGTACTCATGACCACTCTCTGCATGTAACCTATTACTCATTCTGTACTCATGACCTCTATCTGCGTGTATCCTATTACCCATTCTGTACTCATGACCTCTCTCTGCGTGTACCCTATCACTCATTCTGTACACATGACCTCTCTCTACGTGTATCCTATTACCCATTCTGTACTCATGACCTCTCAATGTAAGTATCCAATTGCTCATTCTGTACTCATGACCTCTCTCTACGTGTATCCTATTACCCATTCTGTACTCATGACCTCTCAATGTGTGTATCCAATTGCTCATTCTGTACTCATGACCTCTCCCTGTGTGTATCCCATTGCTCATGCTGTACTAACGACCTCCCCATGTGTGTATCCCATTACCAATTCTTTACTCATGACCTCTCTCTGTGTGTATTCCATTGCTCAATCTGTACTCATGACCTCTCCCTTTGTCTATCCCATTGCTCATTCTGTACTCATGACCTCCCCCTGTGTGTATCGCATTGCTCATTCAGTACACATGACGTCTCCCTGTGTGTATCCCATTACTCATTCTGTACTCATGATCTCTCTCTGCGTGTATCCTATTAAACATTATGTACTCATGACAACTCTCTGCATGTAACTTTTACTCATTCTGTACTCATGACCTCTCTCTGCGTGTATCCTATTACCCATTCTGTACTCATGACCTCTCTCTGCGTGTATCCTATTAACCATTTTGTACTCATGACCACTCTCTGCATGTAACCTATTACTCATTCTGTACTCATGACCTCTCTCTGCGTGTATCCTATTACCCATTCTGTACTCATGACCTCTCTCTGCGTGTACCCTATCACTCATTCTGTACACATGACCTCTCTCTACGTGTATGCTATTACCCATTCTGTACTCATGACCTCTCAATGTAAGTATCCAATTGCTCATTCTGTACTCATGACCTCTCCCTGTTTGTATCCCATTGCTCATGCTGTACTAACGACCTCTCCATGTGTGTATCCCATTACCCATTCTTTACTCATGACCTCTCTCTGTGTGTATCCCATTGCTCATTCTGTACTCATGACCTCTCCCTTTGTCTATCCCATTGCTCGTTCTGTACTCATGACCTCTCCCTGTGTGTATCGCATTGCTCATTCAGTACACATGACGTCTCCCTGTGTGTATCCCATTACTCATTCTGTACTCATGATCTCTCTCTGCGTGTATCCTATTAACCATTATGTACTCATGACAACTCTCTCCATGTAACTTTTACTCATTCTGTACTCATGACCTCTCTCTGCGTGTATCCTATTACCCATTCTGTACTCATGACCCCTCTATGCGTGTGACCTATCACTCATTCAGTACACATGACCTCTCCCTGTATGCATCCCATTACTCATTCTGTACTCATGACCTCTCCCTGAGTGTATCCCATTACCCATTCTGTACTCATGACCTCTCCCTGTGTCAATGCGATTGCTCATTCCGTACTCATGACCTCTCCCTGTGTCTATCCCATTGCTCATTCTGTACTCATGACCTCTCATTCTGTCTATTCCATTGCTCATTCTGTACTCATGACCTCTCCCTGTGTGTATCCCCATGCTCATTCTGTAAACTCACCTCTCTCTGTGTATATCCCATTGCTCATTCTGTACTCATGACCTCTCATTGTGTGTATCCTATTAACCATTATGTACACATTACCTCTCCCTGTGTGTTTCCCATTGCTCATTCCGTAACCTGACCTCTCCCTGTGTGTATCCCATTACCCATTCTGTACTCATGACCTCTCTCTGTGTGTATCCAATTACCCATTCTGTACTCATGACCTCTCTCTGCGTGTATCCTATTAACCATTTTCTACTCATGACCTCTCTCTTGTGTATCCTATTAAACATTATGTACTCATGACAACTCTCTGCATGTAACTTTTACTCATTCTGTACTCATGACCTCTCTCTGCGTGTATCCTATTACCCATTCTGTACTCAACACCCCTCTATGCGTGTAACCTATCACTTATTCAGTACACATGACCTCTCCCTGTATGTATCCCATTACTCATTCTGTACTCATGACCTCTCCCTGTCTATATCCCATTGCTCATTCTGTACTCATGACCTCTCCCTGTTTGTATCCCATTGCTCATTCTGTACTCATGACCTCTCTCTGTGTGTATCCCATTACCCATTCTGTACTCAAGACCTCTCCCTGTGTGTATCCCATTGCTCATATGTACACATGACCTCTCTCTCTGTCTATTCCATTGCTCATTCTGTACTCATGACCACTCCCCGTGTGTATCCCATTGCTCATTCTGTACTCATGACCTCTCCCTGTGTCAATTCCATTGCTCATTCCGTACATATGACCTCTCCCTGTGTGTTTCCCATTGCTCATTCTGTAACCTGACCTCTCCCTGTGTGTATCCAATTAACCATTCTATACTCATGACCTCTCTGTGTCTATTCCATTGATCATTCTGTACTCATGACCTCTCTCTGTGTTTATCCAATTTCTCATTCTGTACGCATAACCTCTCTGTGTGTATCCCATTGCTCATTCTGTACACAAGACCTCTCCCTGTGTCTATTCCATTGCTCAATCTGTAACCTGACCTCTCCCTGTTTGTATCCCATTACCCATTCTGTACTCATGACCTCTCTCTGCGTGTATCCTATTAACCATTTTGTACTCATGACCACTCTCTGCATGTAACCTATTACTCATTCTGTACTCATGACCTCTCTCTGCGTGTATCCTATTACCCATTCTGTACTCATGACCTCTCTCTGCGTGTACCCTATCACTCATTCTGTACACATGACCTCTCTCTACGTGTATCCTATTACCCATTCTGTACTCATGACCTCTCAATGTAAGTATCCAATTGCTCATTCTGTACTCATGACCTCTCCCTGTTTGTATCCCATTGCTCATGCTGTACTAACGACCTCTCCATGTGTGTATCCCATTACCCATTCTTTACTCATGACCTCTCTCTGTGTGTATCCCATTGCTCATTCTGTACTCATGACCTCTCCCTTTGTCTATCCCATTGCTCGTTCTGTACTCATGACCTCTCCCTGTGTGTATCGCATTGCTCATTCAGTACACATGACGTCTCCCTGTGTGTATCCCATTACTCATTCTGTACTCATGATCTCTCTCTGCGTGTATCCTATTAACCATTATGTACTCATG
The DNA here is from genome assembly GCF_023055435.1 of Haliotis rufescens. NCBI lineage: Eukaryota > Metazoa > Mollusca > Gastropoda > Lepetellida > Haliotidae > Haliotis > Haliotis rufescens. Next base: position 94,171,402 of record NW_025963779.1, on the reverse strand, counting down.
ACAACTCTCTGCATGTAACTTTTACTCATTCTGTACTCATGACCTCTCTCTGCGTGTATCCTATTACCCATTCTGTACTCATGACCCCTCTATGCGTGTGACCTATCACTCATTCAGTACACATGACCTCTCCCTGTATGCATCCCATTACTCATTCTGTACTCATGACCTCTCCCTGTCTATATCCCATTGCTCATTCTGTACTCATGACCTCTCTCTGTGTGTATCCCATTACCCATTCTGTACTCATGACCTCTCCCTGTGTCAATGCGATTGCTCATTCCGTACTCATGACCTCTCTCTGTGTCTATCCCATTGCCCATTCTGTACTCATGACCTCTCATTCTGTCTATTCCATTGCTCATTCTGTACTCATGACCTCTCCCTGTGTGTATCCCCATGCTCATTCTGTAAACTCACCTCTCTCTGTGTATATCCCATTGCTCATTCTGTACTCATGACCTCTCAATGTGTGTATCCTATTAACCATTATGTACACATTACCTCTCCCTGTGTGTTTCCCATTGCTCATTCCGTAACCTGACCTCTCCCTGTGTGTATCCCATTACCCATTCTGTACTCATGACCTCTCTCTGTGTGTATCCAATTACCCATTCTGTACTCATGACCTCTCTCTGCGTGTATCCTATTAACCATTTTCTACTCATGACCTCTCTCTGCATGTAACCTATTACTCATTCCGTACTCATGACCTCTCTCTGCGTGTATCCTATTACCCATTCTGTACTCATGACCTCTCTCTGCGTGTACCCTATCACTCATTCTGTACTCATGACCTCTCTCTGCGTGTATCCTATTACCCATTCTGTTCTCATGACCTCTCCCTGTGTGTATCCAATTGCTCATTCTGTACTCATGGCCTCTCCCTGTGTCAATCCAATTGCTCATTCTGTACTCATGACCTCTCCCTGTGTGTATCCCATTACCCTTTCTATACTCATGACCTCTCATTCTGTGTATTCCATTGCTCATTCTGTACTCCTGACCTCTCCCTGTGTGTATCCCAATGCTCATTCTGTAATCTCACCTCTCCATGTGTGTATCCCATTTCTCATTCTGTACTCATGACCTCTCTCTGTGTGTATCCTATTAACCATTCTGTGCACATGACCTCTCCTTGTGTGTTTCCCATTGCTCATTCTGTAACCTGACCTCTCCCTGTGTGTATGAAATTACCCATTCTGTACTCATGACCTCTCTGTGTCTATTCCATTGATCATTCTGTACTCATGACCTCTCTCTGTGTTTATCCAATTACCCATTCTGTATGCATGATCTCTCTGTGTGTATCCCATTGCTCATTCTGTACACAAGACCTCTCCCTGTGTCTATTCCATTGCTCAATCTGTAACCTGACCGCTCCCTGTTTGTATCCCATTACCCATTCTGTACTCATGACCTCTCTCTGCGTGTATCCTATTAACGATTTTGTACTCATGACCTCTCTCTGCATGTAAGCTATTACTCCTTCTGTACTCATGACCTCTCTCTGCGTGTATCCTATTACCCATTCTGTACTCATGACCTCTCTCTGCGTGTACCCTATCACTCATTCTGTACTCATGACCTCTCTCTACGTGTATACTATTACCCATTCTGTACTCATGACCTCTCAATGTGTGTATCCAATTGCTCATTCTGTACTCATGACCTCTCCCTGTTTGTATCCCATTGCTCATTCTGTACTCATGACCTCTCCCTGTGTGTATCCCATTACCCATTCTTTACTCATGACGTCTCTCTTTGTCTATCCCATTGCTCATTCTGCACTCATGACCTCTCCCTCTGTGTATCCCAATGCTCATTCTGTAAACTCACCTCTCCATTACTTTATCCCATTGCTCATTTTGTAACCTGACCTCTCCCTGTGTGTATCCAATTACCCATTCTGTACTCATGACCTCTCTGTATCTATTCCATTGATCATTCTGTACTCATGACCTCTCTCTGTGTTTATCCAATTACCCATTCTGTACGCATGACCTCTCTGTGTGTATCCCATTGCTCATTCTCTACACAAGACCTCTCCCTGTGTCTATTCCAATGCTCAATCTGTAACCTGACCTCTCCCTGTTTGTATCCCATTACCCATTCTGTACTCATGACCTCTCTCTGCGTGTATCCTATTACCCATTCTGTACTCATGACCTCTCTCTGCGTGTACCCTATCACTCATTCTGTACTCATGACCTCTCTCTACGAGTATCCTATTATCCATTCTGTACTCATGACCTCTCAATGTGTGTATCCAATTGCTCATTCTGTACTCGTGACCTCTCTCTGTGTTTATCCAATTACCCATTCTGTACGCATGACCTCTCTGTGTGTATCCCATTGCTCATTCTGTACTCATGACCTCTCCCTGTTTGTATCCCATTGCTCATTCTGTACTAACGACCTCTCCCTGTGTGTATCCTATTACCCATTCTTTACTCATGACCTCTCTCTCTGTGTATCCCATTGCTCATTCTGTACTCATGACCTCTCCCTTTGTCTATCCCATTGCTCATTTTGCACTCATGACCTCTCCCTGTGTGTATCCCATTGCTCATTCTGTACTCATGACCTCTCCCTGTGTCAAACCTATTGCTCATTCTGTACTAACGACCTATCCCTGTGTGTATCCCATTACCCATTCTGTACTCATGACCTTTCTCTGTGCGTATCCCATTGTTCATTCTGTACACATGACCTCTCCCTCTGTGTATCCCATTGCTCATTCTGTACTCATGACCTCTCTGTGTGTGTTTCCCATTACCCATTCTGTACTCATGACCTCTTTCTGTGTGTATCCCATTGCTCATTTTGTACTCTTGACCTCTCCCTGTGTGTATCCAATTGCTCATTCTGTAAACTCACCTGTCCATGTGTGCATCCCATTACCCATTCTGTACGCATGACTTCTCTGTATTTATCCTATTAACCATTATCTACTGATGACCTCTCCCTGTGTATATCCCATTACCCACTCTGTACTCATGACCTCTCCGTGTCTATTCCATTGCTCATTCTGTACTAATGACCTCTCTCTGTATGTATCCAATTACCCACTCTGTACGCATGATCTCTCTCTGTGTGTAACCTATTACTCATTCAGTACGCATGACCTCTCTCTGCGTGTATCCTATTACCCATTATGTACTCATGACCTATCCCTGTGTGTAACCTATTACTCATTCAGTACACATGACCCCTCCCTGTGTGTATCCCATTGCTCATTCTGTACTCATGACCTCTCCCTGTGTGTATCCCATTGCTCATTCTGTACTCATGACCTCTCCCTGTGTTAATCCTATTGATCATTCTGTAATCATGACCTCTCCCTTTGTCTATTCCATTGTTCATTCTGTACACATGACCTCTGTCTGTGTGTGTGTGCAATTGCTCATTCTGTACTCATGACCTTTCTCTGTGCGTATTGTTCTGGAGAACTACAGCCAGGAACATGAAATGTTCGCTGGGAATACCACTGGGAGTTAACTGGGAGCATTCGTGCGAACGCTGAGTGCTTCGCGGATTTTGTTGTTAATGTAAATCGTGCGGCACGTGAAATTGCCTATGTATAGACAAGGTTTGTGAAAATAAAGTCAGTTCGAAAAACACTGCGTAACAAATGGTAGCAGAGCGTGGTTTTGAATAGTTTAGAGTAGTGTGCACGTTTGTGGAATAGTTGCATGTTATGTCGTGTGTTGACATTAGTTAGGGTTATAGTGGAGTTAGTCACAGTTTATAGAACAAATAGATTTTGAACTTATTTGTTGACTGTTTCTTTAAATCTCGTGCACCAAGTCATGTCGCAAACAGGGTCTAAAAAGTCAGCTCATGACTTTCCTGACTATGTGGCAGAAATAGCAGAACTTAGACGCAAGAAGGCTATAGTCAAATCAGCCTTCACTAAAGCAACGAATAGACTTGAAAGACTTATTGATGACGAGAATCGTTCCACTCGGACAGAAATCCGAGACGCGATTGACAAAGTTAATGATTGTCAGCTGAAGGCTATCGAGATAGTTATAGCATTGTCTGAAACATTTCACACAATAGGTGATCAAGATAGCATGACGAAAGTTACTGGCGAGGTAACACAGATAGAGGAGATAGGGAATGAGATACAAGAGCGAGCTCAAGAATATTTGCGAAACAGGGCAGATACGAGATCGTTCAGCAGCGTTAGAACAGGATTATCCAGATTATTTACGGCTGAAAAAGAAAAGCATGTTACTGTTGTCACTGCTTCTCACGTCGAGCAAGCGGAACCACAGTTGGGGTTAGATGTTGCTAGTTTCGGTCAGAGGTCACAAACAAATGTCATTGGGTTAGGTCGGCGGCAGCAGACCAATGCAGATGAATTTAGTCATATGAATAGGCCAGAACCCATCACACAGAAGAATGTTAGACATACAATTTCCCCAGAAACTGTTGGAAATTCGAGAAATTACAATTTGGGAAATGATATGTGGAAGCAGTTGCGACGTGTTTCCATTCCTACTTTCTCGGGTGATGCCAAATCATATGAGGGTTGGAAAGCGGCTTTTATGGCTTGTGTTCATAAGGCTCCAGCTACACCCGAGTACAAGCTTTTACAGTTGCGTCAGTACTTAGCTGGGGATGCAATGAAAGCCATACAAGATTTAGGTCATAGTGCGGCTGCATATGATGTAGCACTAGATAGATTAGAGAGGAAGTATGGGGGCAAGAGACGCCAAATTACATTACAGTTGGAGGAAGTGTGTAACTTTAGGCCAATTCGTCCTGGCAATGTCAAGGATATTGAGCGGTATGCTGACATGTTAGACACTGTCGTGGTCAATCTTAGAGATACTGACAGACTAGAAGAGTTGGGCAATGGAGCATTATATAATCAGTTACTGAAGAAAATGACAGAATCTATGTTAACTGACTATCAAAGATGGGTCTTTGATCGAGAGCGTCAAGAATCGGTAGGCACATTGCGTGAGTGGGTGTTGCAAGAAACTGAGTTTAATGTTGTAGCATCAGAAACTTTGCATGGCGTTTCCCAAAAGGGAAGGATTACAGTTAGAGGTCAAAGCAAATCGGGTTCATACTTTGGCGATCGACAGACTAACACGAACGCTCAGTGTGTGCTCTGTAAAAGTGGTCATCATATTTGGAACTGTAAACAGTTCAAGACAATGACTGTTCCCACAAGATGGGAAACTGCTAAACAATTGAACCTTTGCTTCAGGTGTTTGGGCACTAACCATCGAGGTAATAGTTGCAGACGCAGAATCACCTGTGGAATAGATAACTGTACCGCAACTCATAGTAGATTTCTTCACTCAACAAAGAGAACTTGTGACAATGTTTCTAAAGCTGAAACTCCTGAAACTGAAAAGCAACATGGAAGTCATGGTCCATCTGTAGTAACAATGTCTTCCACTAAATCTAGCAAGTCAACGCTAGTATCATTGAGAACGGTGCCAGTAGTTCTAAAGAATGGAAAGAACAGAATTGTTGTTAATGCACTATTGGATGATGCCAGCACAGAGACTTATATTAATCAAGATGTTGCCTCAGAATTAGGGTTATGGGGTCCTACAGAGAAAGTTTCAGTTAATGTCCTCAATGGACAACATGAAACATTGGAAACTATGTCAGTTCAAGTTGGACTAGAGAGTTTGGATGGTTCAGTCAATACTACAATATCTGCCTTAACAACTACCCGGGTCACGGGACAGATGCAGGTTGTTGATTGGCAGAAGTTTGCAGGAAGATGGAAACACCTTGACAGCATTGAGTTTCCAAAAGTCAAATCTCCTCATATAATAGATCTTCTTATTGGAATGGATTATCTTGAACTGCATAGATCCTATCAGGATATCCCAGGTCAGGAAGGTGAGCCAACAGCACGGTTAACTCCATTGGGTTGGACCTGTGTTGGTAGGATACCAGGATTAAGTGATTGTCAGAATTCGGGCACATTCTTCACTGACAGTAGGGAAGTTAAATTACGTTCAATATTACAGAAATTATGGGAAGTTGATGAAGTTCCCCCTGTGACATCTATCCTTTCCAAGGATGATGAATTTGTGATTGAATCTGTAAAAGATACAATCAGATACCAGAAAGGTCGGTACCAAATTGGCATTCCATGGAAGGAAAATGCAAGTCCTTTACCGGGCAATTGGGAAGTAGCTTACAAACGTCTCTGTTGCACAGAGAAGAAATTATCAAAAGACAAACAGGTTGCTGATACTTATGATGGTATCATATCTCGGTATCTTGAAAAAGGTTACATTGAAAAGGTGTCCATTGATGAAACAGATGTACCCTGTGGATGGTACTTACCTCATTTCCCTGTAGTGCGTCCCGATAGGGAAACTACCAAGGTTCGCATTGTCTTTGATGCATCAGCAAAATGTGAAGGTGTATCATTGAATGACAGTATCCATCAAGGTCCAAAGTTACAAGGTGACCTATTTCAGATATTGCTCAGGTTTAGAAGGTACTCGGTAGCCATAGTATGTGACATTGCAGAAATGTATCTTCAGATAGAAATGTTGCCAAAGGACAGGTCATTCTTTCGATTTCTTTGGAGGTCAAACAATCAGAATGACATGACACAGGTTTACCAATTCTCAAGAGTAGTCTTCGGTGTTAATGCCTCTCCGTTTTTGGCACAGTACATATCACAAGAACATGCTAGAAGGTTTCAAGATACTCTACCAAAAGCTGCTGAGACTGTATTAAAGTCGACCTATATGGATGACAACATAGACTCGCTTCCAAATGAGATCGAAGCCATAGAGCTGTATGAGCAGCTTACAGAGTTGTGGGGAAAGGCAGGCATGTGTGCACGAAAGTGGTTAAGCAATTCACCTGAAGTCTTACAGAAAATTCCCATAGAAAATAGGGCTACTGAGGTTGATCTTGGTAGGGATGAGTTGCCAACTACAAAAACACTTGGTCTGACGTGGGTGGCAAAGGATGATGAGTTTAGCTTCCGAAGTACTAGTGCACAAAACAGTTGGATACTTACAAAGAGGGGTTTTCTTAGAGAAATGGCTAGGGTATTCGATCCGTTAGGATTCCTTGCTCCTTTCATCATCAAAGCGAAAATCATCATGCAGGAAGTCTGGCTCAAGGGTTTAGATTGGGATGAAGAGCTTGATAATGATTTGAAACAGAAAGCATTGCTTTGGCTCAATCAAATGAAAGAGTTGGAGACTGTTAGATTCCCGAGATGCTTGCAACTCAACTTCAAAATTGAGAACAGGAAATTACATGTTTTCGTTGATGCATCTGAAAATGCATATGGGGCAGTAGTCTACAACGTGACTACCTATCCAAATGGGATGGTGTCTAGTCGCTTGGTGGCATCAAAATGTCGAGTAGCACCTCTGAAATCGGTCAGCATTCCTAGAATGGAGTTAATGGCAGCAGTATTAGGCGTTAAGTTGATCTTGACTGTAGTCAAAGCTCTTGAAATACCAATTGCTGGTGTGATTCTTTGGTCAGACAGTCAAAATGTGCTGTATTGGATAAAAAACCATAGCCGCACATTCAAAACATTTGTAGCTAATCGGATAGCTTTTATCCAAGAAAATACTGTTCCTAGTCAGTGGAACTACGTTCCTTCTGTTCAGAATCCAGCAGATATCCTGTCTAGGGGTACAACAGTTGCTAATTTGAACAAAGCATGGACTTCTGGACCTGACTTTCTGGAAAAAGATGTGACCGAATGGCCTTTACAGATGGTGAACAACCAAACAATGGATGATTCTGAAGCCAGGAAACATGTTATGTCGACAAAGCAGTTCTTTGCAATGGTAACACCTGACCGGTGTTGGAGATTAGATCCGAGAAGACACTCTGATTGGCAAAAACTACTTAGGGTTACAGCATGGGTTTATAGATTTGTGAACAACAGTCGTTCTGAATTAGGTTTGAGAATCGCTGGGGGGCTAAGCCACGAAGAGCTTAGTGATGCAGAGATGTATCATTTAGGTAGTGCACAAAAGGAGGGATTCACCAAGGAGGTATCGGCACTTGAATATAGGAAACAATTGCCATCAAATAGTAAACTCACTGGACTTGATCCCATACTTGATGAAGATGGGTTGATTAGATGTGGAGGTAGACTGCAGTATGCAAATTTTCTCCCATTTGATGCACGGTTCCCGATAGTATTGCCCAGAAGAAATTGGGTAACAAAGCTAATCGTGAAGAAATATCATGAGGATGGAAAACACATCCTTGGTACAAATCAGATACTTGCTGTACTATCTTCACGTTTCTGGATCGTTTCTGCTCGTGAAGAGATCCGTGAATATGAAAAGGAATGTTCTTGGTGTCGCAGACTTAAGGCAAAGCCTGGTGTACAAATCATGGCTCCACTACCACAAGTTAGACTGAAATACTCATTGAGAGCATTTGATCAAACTGGTGTTGATTTTGCAGGACCTTTCATCACAATACAAGGTAGAGGAAAGCAACGAGTTAAACGCTACCTTTGTCTCTTTACTTGCCTGGCAACTAGAGCGGTGCACTTGGAAATGGCATATGGTCTTGATAGCGACTCGTTCATGAATGCCTTTTACAGAATGGTCAACCGTCGAGGCTTGCCAAGTGTAGTGGTTTCAGATAACGGGACAAATTTCACAGGAGCCGTTAAAGAGCTGAAACAACTTAGAGACAAACTTGATGAGGATTACATTAAAACCTCCTTGGCCAATCGTGGAGTTACTTGGAAGTTTAACCCACCATATTCACCACATTTTGGGGGTGCTTTTGAAGCAATGATAAAGTCTTCCAAACGAGCTATATATGCAATCCTTGGCAATGGCGACATCACTGATGAAGAACTTGTGACTGCCTTCACCGGAGCTGAATCACTGATCAATTCAAGGCCTATAACTTACCAAAGTACACATCCACATGATGACGTTCCACTAACTCCTAATCACTTTCTTCATGGTCAGATGGGTGGAATATTTGCCCCTGAGTCGGTTGATAAGACAGGTTTCAATCCGAAAAAACGTTGGCGAAGAGTGCAAGAACTTGTACGCCACTTTTGGAAACGGTGGATGTCTGAATGGCTTCCTTCTCTACAAGCAAGGAAGAAATGGTTTATACCAAACCGTGATCTTGAAGTAGATGACGTCGTTCTGGTTGTCTCCCCTCAGTCACCTAGAGGCAGTTGGATCACCGGACGAATCATAAAGACACATCCTGGAAGAGATGGACACGTTCGAGTCGTTGACATACAGACCAGTAAGGGTGTTGTCACAAGACCAGTGACAAAAGTGTGTCCACTGGAATGGAATGTTTCAGGAACTGCAGCTGGAGAAGACTTCAAGAACAGAACGGAACAGCAGAAGGATTCGAGGAACGGATAGAATTCGTGAATGGAGGATTCAAAGAACAGCAGAAGGATTCGAGGAACGGATAGAAGAATTCGTGAATGAAGGATTGACAGAAGAGTTCATGGATAGAAGATGTTATTCAAGGATGAACATTCAAGGAAGTATTTCGAGTGACTGAAACATTAATATTTTTCATTTTATGAAACAGGATGTGTTCTTTCTTTTTAACAATGAACATTATACTTACCAGTGAATTGACATGCTTTCAAGTGGAATATTTCTTATTTACAGAGATGTGAACGTTGAAATGACTGCTTTGTTTTTCAGGACATGTGTGGACTTTTTATGAACAATTAATTCGCATATTATTTCATGTATACTATGTTGTGATCGATAGCTACTATTTGAAATGATAGACTGGGATCTATCATTTGTAGGGGGGAATGTTCTGGAGAACTACAGCCAGGAACATGAAATGTTCGCTGGGAATACCACTGGGAGTTAACTGGGAGCATTCGTGCGAACGCTGAGTGCTTCGCGGATTTTGTTGTTAATGTAAATCGTGCGGCACGTGAAATTGCCTATGTATAGACAAGGTTTGTGAAAATAAAGTCAGTTCGAAAAACACTGCGTAACACGTATCCCATTGTTCATTCTGTACACATGACCTCTCCCTGTCTGTATCCCATTGCTCATTCTGTACTCATGACCTCTCTGTGTGTGTTTCCCATTACCCATTCTGTACTCATGACCTCTTTCTGTGTTTATCCCATTGCTCATTATGTACACATGATCTCTCCCTGTGTCTATTCCATTGCTCATTCTGTACTCATAACCTCTCGTTCTGTCTATTCGATTGCTCATTTTGTACTCTTGACCTCTCCCTGTGTGTATCCAATTGCTCATTCTGTAAACTCACCTGTCCATGTGTGCATCCCATTACCCATTCTGTACGCATGACTTCTCTGTATTTATCCTATTAACCATTATCTACTGATGACCTCTCCCTGTGTATATCCCATTACCCACTCTGTACTCATGACCTCTCCGTGTCTATTCAATTGCTCATTCTGTACTCATGACCTCTCTCTGTATGTATCCATTTACCCACTCTGTACGCATGATCTCTCTCTGTGTGTAACCTATTACTCATTCAGTACGCATGACCTCTCTCTGCGTGTATCCTATTACCCATTATGTACTCATGACCTATCCCTGTGTGTAACCTATTACTCATTCAGTACACATGACCCCTCCCTGTGTGTATCCCATTGCTCATTCTGTACTCATTACCTCTCCCTGTGTGTATCCCATTGCTCATTCTGTACTCATGACCTCTCCCTGTGTTAATCCTATTGATCATTCTGTAATCATGACCTCTCCCTTTGTCTATTCCATTGTTCATTCTGTACACATGACCTCTGTCTGTGTGTGTGTGCAATTGCTCATTCTGTACACATGACCTCTCCCTGTGTGTATCCCATTGCTCATTCTGTACTCATGACCTCTCCCTGTTTGTATCCCATTACTCATTCTGTACTCATGACCTCTCCCTGTGTGTATCCCATTACCCATTCTGTACTCATGACCTCTCTCTGCGTGTATCCTATTACTCATTATGTACTCATGACCTATCCCTGTGTGTAGCCTATTACTCATTCAGTACACATGACCTCTCCATGTGTCTATTCAATTGCTCATTCTGTACTCATGACCTCTCCCTGTGTGTATCCCATTACCCATTCTCTAGTCATGACCTCTCTCTGCTTGTATCCTATTACCCATTATGTACTCATGACCTATCCCTGTGTGTAAGCTATTACTTATTCAGTACACATGACCTCTCCCTGTGTATATCCCGTTACCCATTTTCTACTCATGACCTCTCTCTCTGTGTATCCTATTACTCATTCTGTACTCATGACCTCTCTCTGTTTGTATCCCATTGCTCATTCTGTACTCATGACCTCTCCCTGTGTGTATCCCATTGCTCATTCTCTACTCATGATCTCTCCCTTTGTCTATTCCATTGCTCATTCTGTACACATGACATCTCTCTGTGTGTATCGAATTGCTCATTCTGTACACATGACCTCTCCCTGTGTCTATTCCATTGCTCATTCTGTACTCATGACCTCTCTCTGCGTGTACCCTATTACCCATTATGTACTCATGAACTCTCCCTGTGTGTAACCTATCACTCATTCTGGAACCTGACGTCCCCCTGTGTGTATCCTATTAACCATTATGTACTCATGACCTCTCTCTGTGTTTATCTTATTACAAATTATGTACTTATGACCACTCTCTGCATGTACTCTATTACTCATTCTGTACTCAAGACCTCTCTCTGTGGATAACCTATTACCCATTATGTACTCATGACCTCTCTCTGTGTGTAACCTATCACTCATTCAGTACATATGACGTCTCCCTGTGTGTATCCCATTACTCATTCTGTACTCATGATCTCTCTCTGCGTGTATCCTATTAACCATTATGTACTCATGACCACTCTCTGCATGTAACCTTTTACTCATTCTGTACTCATGACCAATCTCTGCGTGTATCCTATTACCCATTCTGTACTCATGACCCCTCTCTGCGTGTAACCTATCACTCATTCAGTACACATGACCTCTCCCTGTCTATATCCCATTGCTCATTCTGTACTCATGACCTCTCCCTGTTTGTATCCCATTGCTCATTCTGTACTCATAACCTCTCTCTGTGTCTCCCATTACCCATTCTGTACTCATGACCTCTCTCTGTGTGTATCCCATTGCTCATTATGTACACATGACCTCTCTCTGTGTCTATCCTTTTGCTCATTCTGTACTCATGGCCACTCCCCGTGTGTATCCCATTGCTCATTCTGTACTCATGGCCTCTCCCTGTGTCAATCCCATTGCTCATTCTGTACACATGACCTCTCCCTGTGTCTATCCCATTGCTCATTCTGTATTCATGACCTCTCATTCTGTCTATTCCATTGCTCATTCTGTACTCATGACCTCTCCCTGTGTGTATCCCAATGCTCATTCTGTAAACTCACCTCTCCATGTGTGTATCCCATTGCTCATTCTGTACTGATGACCTCTCTCTGTATGTATCCTATTAACCATTATGTACACATGACCTCTCCCTGTGTGTTTCCCATTGCTCATTCCGTAACCTGACCTCTCCCTGTGTGTATCCAATTACCCATTCTGTACTCATGACCTCTCTCTGTGTGTATCCAATTACCCATTCTGTACGCATGCCCTCTCTGTGTGTATCCCATTGCTAATTTTCTACACAAGACCACTCCCTGTGTGTTTCCCATTGCTCATTCCGTAACCTGACCTCTCCCTGTGTGTATCCCATTACCCATTCTGTAACCTGACCTCTCCCTGTTTGTATCCCATTACCCATTCTGTACTCATGACCTCCCTCTGCGTGTATCCTATTAACCATTTTCTACTCATGACCTCTCTCTGCATGTAACCTATTACTCATTCTGTACTCATGACCTCTCTCTGCCTGTATCCTATTACCCATTCTGTACTCATGACCTCTCCCTGTGTATATCCAATTGCTCATTCTGTACTCATGACCTCTCCCTGTGTCAATCAAATTGCTCATTCTGTACTAACGACCTCTCCCTGTGTGTATCCCGTTACCCATTCTGTACTCATGACCTCTCTCTGTGTGTATCCCATTGCTCATTCTGTACAGATGACCTCTCCCTGTGTCAAATCTATTGCTCATTCTGTACTAACGACCTATCCTTGTGTGTATCCCATTACCCATTCTGTACTCATGACCTCTCTCTGCGTGTATCCCATTGTTCACTCTATACACATGACCTCTCCCTTTGTCTATCCGATTGCTCATTCTGTACTCATGACCACTCCCTCTGTGTATCCCATTGCTCATTCTGTACTCATGACCTCTCCCTGTGTGTATCCCATTGCTCATTCTGTACTCATGACCTCTTCCTGTCTGTATCCCATTGCTCATTCTGTACTCATGACCTCTCCCTGTGTGTATCCCATTGCTCATTCTGTACTCATGACCTCTCCCTGTGTCAAACCTATTGCTCATTCTGTACTAACGACCTATCCCTGTGTGTATCCCATTACCCATTCTGTACTCATGACCTCTCTCTGTGTGTATCCCATTGTTCATTCTATACACATGACCTCTCCCTTTGTCTATCCGATTGCTCATTCTGTACTCATGACCTCTCCCTCTGTGTATCCCATTGCTCATTCTGTACTCATGACCTCTCCCTGTCTGTATCCCATTGCTCATTCTGTACACATGACCTCTCTCTGTGTGTATCCCTTTACCCATTCTGTACTCATGACGTCTTTCTGTGTGTATCCCATTGCTCATAATGTACACATGACCTCTCCCTGTGTCTATTCCATTGCTCATTCTGTGCTCATAACCTCTCGTTCTGTCTATTCGTTTTCTTATTCTGTACTCATGACCTCTCCCTGTGTGTATCCCATTACCCATTCTGTACGCATGACCTCTCTGTGTGTATCCTATTAACAATTATGTACTCATGACCTCTCCCTGTGTGTATCCCATTACCCATTCTGTACTCATGACCTATCTGTGTCTATTCCATTGCTCATTCTGTACACATGACCTCTCTCTGTATGTATGCAATTACCCACTCTTTACGCATGACCTCTCTCTGCGTGTAACCTATTACTCATTCAGTACACATGACCTCTCATTGTGTCTAATCAATTGCTCACTCTGTACTCATGACCTCTCCCTGTGTGTATCCCATTACCCATTCTGTACTGATGACCTCTGTCTCCGTGTATCCTATTACCCATTATGTACTCATGACCTATCCCTGTGTGTAACCTATTACTCATTCAGTACACATGATCTCTCCCTGTGTCTATCCGATTACCCATTCTGTACTCATGACCTCTCCCTGTGTGTATCCCATTACTCATTCTGTACTCATGACCTCTCTCTGTTTCTTTCCCATTGCTCATTCTGTACTCATGACCTCTCTCTGCGTGTATCCTATTAACCATTTTCTACTCATGACCTCTATTTCCATGTAACCTATTACTCATTCTGTACTCATGACCTATCTATGCGTGTATCCTATTACCCATTCTGTACTCATGACCTCTCTCTGCGTGTACCCTATCACTCATTCTGTAACCATGACCTCTCTCTGCGTGTATCCTGTTACCCATTCTGTACTCATAACCTCTCCCTGTGTATATCCAATTGCTCATTCTGTACTCATGACCTCTCCAAGTGTCAATGAAATTGCTCATTCTGTACTAACGACCTCTCCCTGTGTGTATCCCATTACCCATTCTGGACTCATGACCTCTCTCTGTGTGTATCCCATTGCTCATTCTGTACACATGACCTCTCCCTTTGTCTATCCCATTGCTCATTCAGTACTCTTGACCTCTCCCTGTCTGTATCCCATTGCTCATTCTGTAACCATGTCCTCTCTCTGCGTGTATCCTATTACCCATTCTGTACTCATGACCTCTCCCTGTGTATATCCAATTGCTCATTCTGTACTCATGACCTCTCCCAGTGTCAATGAAATTGCTCATTCTGTACTAACGACCTCTCCCTGTGTGTATCCCATTACCCATTCTGGACTCATGACCTCTCTCTGTGTGTATCCCATTGCTCATTCTGTACACATGACCTCTCCCTTTGTCTATCCCATTGCTCATTCAGTACTCTTGACCTCTCCCTGTCTGTATCCCATTGCTCATTCTGTAACCATGACCTCTCTCTGCGTGTATCCTATTACCCATTCTGTACTCATGACCTCTCCCTGTATGTATCCCATTGCTCATTCTGTACTCATGACCTCTCCCTGTCTTTATCCCATTGCTCATTCTGTACTCATGACCTCTCCCTGTGGGTATCCCATTGCTCATTCTGTACTCATGACCTCTCCCTGTGTCAAACCTATTGCTCATTCTGTACTAACGACCTATCCCTGTGTGTATCCCATTACCCTTTCTGTACTCATGACCTCTCTCTGTGTGTATCCCATTGTTCATTCTATACACATGACCTCTCCCTTTGTCTATCCGATTGCTCATTCTGTACTCATGACCTCTCCCTGTCTGTATCCCATTGCTCATTCCGTACACATGACCTCTCTCTGTGTATATCCCATTACCCATTCTGTACTCATGACGTCTTTCTGTGTGTATCCCATTGCTCATAATGTACACATGACCTCTCCCTGTGTGTATTCCATTGCTCATTCTGTGCTCATAACCTCTCGTTCTGTCTATTCGATTGCTCATTCTGTACTCATGACCTCTCCCTTTGTGTATCCCATTTCCCATTGTGTACTCATGACCTCTCTGTGTGTATCCTATTAACCATTATGTACTCATGACCTCTCCCTGTGTGTATCCCATTACCCATTCTGTACGCATGACCTCTCTGTGTGTATCCTATTAACAATTATGTACTCATGACCTCTCCCTGTGTGTATCCCATTACCCATTCTGTACTCATTACCTCTCTGTGTCTATTCCATTGCTCATTCTGTACACATGACCTCTCTCTGTATGTATGCAATTACCCACTCTTTACGCATGACCTCTCTCTGCGTGTAACCTATTACTCATTCAGTACACATGACCTCTCATTGTGTCTAATCAATTGCTCACTCTGTACTCATGACCTCTCCCTGTGTGTATCCCATTACCCATTCTGTACTGATGATCTCTGTCTCCGTGTATCCTATTACCCATTATGTACTCATGACCTATCCCTGTGTGTAACCTATTACTCATTCAGTACACATGACCTCTCCCTGTGGCTATCCGATTACCCATTCTGTACTCATGACCTCCCCCTGTGTTAATCCTATTGATCATTCTGTACTCATGACCTCTCCCTTTGTCTATGCCATTGTTCATTTTGTACACATGACCTATGTCTGTGTGTGTCCCATTGCTCATTCTGTACACACGACCTCTCTCTGTGTGTATCCTACTACCCATTCTGTACTCATGACCTCTCTCTGCGTGTAAGCTATCACTCATTCAGTACAGATGACCTCTCCCTGTGTGTATCCCATTACTCATTCTGTACTCATGACCTCTCTCTGCGTGTATCCTATTATCCATTATGTACTCATGACCACTCTCTGCATGTAACCTATTTCTCATTCTGTATTCATGACCTCTCTCTGCGTGTATCCTTTTATCCATTCTGTACTCGTGACCTCTCCCTGTGTATATCCGATTGCTCATTCTGTACACAATCCCCTCTCTCTGCGTGTATCCTATTACCCATTATGTACTCATGACCTCTCCCTGTGTGTAACCTATTACCCATTCTGTAGTCAGGACCTCTCCATGTGTCTATTCCATTGCTCATTCTGTACTCATGACCTCTCCTTGTGTGTATCCCATTACCCATTCTGTACTCATGACCTCATCCTGTGTGTATCCCATTACTTATATTGTACTCATGACCTCTCCCTGTGTGTATCCCATTGCTCATTCTGTACTCATGACCTCTCCCTGTTTGTATCCCATTGCCCATTCTGTAGTGATGACCTCTCCCTGTTTGTATCCCATTACCAATTCTGTACTCATGACCTCTCCCTGTGTGTATCCCATTACGAATTCTGTACTCATGACCTCTCTCTGTTTGTATCCCATTGCTCATTCTGTACTCATGACCTCTCCCTGTGTGTATCCAATTGCTCATTCTGTACTCATGACCTCTCCCTGTGTGTATCCCATTGCTCATTCTGTACTCATGACCTCTCCCTGTTTGTATCCCATTGCTCATTCTGTACTCATGACCTCTCCCTGTGTGTATCCCATTGCTCATTCTGTACTCATGACCTCTCCCTGTGTGTATCCCATTGCTCATTCTGTACTCATGACCTCTCCCTGTTTGTATCCCATTGCTCATTCTGTACTCATGACCTCTCCCTGTGTGTATCCCATTGCTCATTCTGTACTCATGACCTCTCCCTGTTTGTATCCCATTGCTCATTCTGTACTCATGACCTCTCCCTGTTTGTATCCCATTGCTCATTCTGTACTCATGACCTCTCCCTGTGTGTATCCCATTGCTCATTCTGTACTCATGACCTCTCCCTGTGTGTATCTCGTTGCTCATTCTGTACTCATGACCTCTCTCTGTTTGTATCCCATTGCTCATTCTGTACTCATTACCTCTCCCTGTGTGTATCTCGTTGCTCATTCTGTACTCATAACCTCTCTCTGTTTGTATCCCATTGCTCATTCTGTACTCATGACCTCTCCCTGTGTGTAACCGATTACTTTTTCAGTACACATGACCTCTCCCTGTGTCTATCTCATTACCAATTTTCTACTCATGACCTCTCTCTGTGTGTATCCCATTACTCATTCTGTACTGATCACCTCTCTCTGTGTGTATCCTATTACCCATTCTGTACTCATGACCTCTCCCTGTGTGTATCCCATTGCTCATTCTGTACTCATGACCTCTCCCTGTGTATATCCCATTGCTCATTCTGTACAAAATCCTCTCTCCCTTTGTGTATCCCGTTGCTCATTCTGTACTCATGACCTCTCCCTGTGTGTATCCCATTACCCATTCTGTACTCATGACCTCTTTCTGCGTGTATCCTATTACCAGTTATGTACTCATGACCTCTCCCTGTGTGTAACCTATTACTCATTCAGTACACATGACCTCTCCCTGTGTCTATCCTATTACCCATTCTGTACTGATGACCTCTCCCTGTGTGTATCCCATTACTCATTCTCTACTCATGACCTCTCTCTGTTTCTTTCCCATTGCTCATTCTGTACTCATGACCTCTCCCTGTGTGTATCCCATTGCTCTTCTGTACTCATGATCTCTCCCTGTGTTAATCCTATTGATCATTCTGTACTCATGACCTCTCCCTTTGTCTATGCCATTGTTCATTTTGTACACATGACCTCTGTCTGTTTGTGTCCCATTGCTCATTCTGTACACACGACCTCTCTCTGTGTCTATTCCATTGCTCATTCTGTAACCTGACCTCTATCTGTGTGTATCCTACTACCCATTCTGTACTCATGACCTCTCTCTGCGTGTAAGCTATCACTCCTTCAGTACAGTTGACCTCTCCCTGTGTGTATCCCATTACTCATTCAGTACTCATGACCTCTCTCTGCATGTATCCTATTATCCATTATGTACTCATGACCACTCTCTGCATGTAACCTATTTCTCATTCTGTAGTCAGGACCTCTCCATGTGTCTATTCCATTGCTCATTCTGTACTCATGACCTCTCCCTGTGTGTATCCCATTACCCATTCTGTACTCATGACCTCATCCTGTGTGTATCCCATTACTCATTCTGTACTCATGACCTCTCCCTGTGTGTATCCCATTGCTCATTCTGTACTCATGACCTCTCCCTGTTTGTATCCCATAGCTCATTCTGTAGTGATGACCCCTCCCTGTTTGTATCCCATTACCAATTCTGTACTCATGACCTCTCCCTGTGTGTATCCCATTACAAATTCTGTACTCATGACCTCTCTCTGTTTGTATCCCATTTCCCATTCTGTACTCATGACCTCTCCCAGTGTGTATCCAATTGCTCATTCTGTACTCATGACCTCTCCCTGTGTGTATCCCATTGCTCATTCTGTACTCATGACCTCTCATTGTGTCTATTCAATTGCTCATTCTGTACTCATGACCTCTCCCTGTGTGTATCCCATTACCCATTCTGTACGCATGACCTCTCTCTGCGTGTAACCTATTCCTCATTCAGTACACATGACCTCTCATTGTGTCTATTCAATTGCTCATTCTGTACTCATGACCTCTCCCTGTGTGTATCCCATTACCCATTCTGTACTGATGACCTCTTTCTTCGTGTATCTTATTACCCATTATCTACTCATGACCTTTTACTGTGTGTAATCTATTACTCATTCAGTACACATGACCTCTCCCTGTGTCTATCCTATTACCCATTCTGTACTCATGACCTCTCCCTGTGTGTATCCCATTACTCATTCTGTACTCATGACCCCTCTCTGTTTCTTTCCCATTACTCATTCTGTACTCATGACCTCTCCCTCTGTGTATCCCATTGCTCATTCTGTACTCATTACCTCTCCCTGTTTGTATCCCATTGCTCATTCTGTAGTCATTACCTCTCCCTGTTTGTATCCCATTGCTCAGTCTGTACTCATGACCTCTCCCTGTATGTATCCCATTGCTCATTCTGTACTCATGACCTCTCCCTGTGTTTATCCCATTGTTCATTCTGTAGTCATGACCTCTCCCTGTGTCTATTCCATTTCTTATTCTTTACTCATGACCTCTCCCTGCGTGTATCCCATTACCCATTCTGTACTCATGACCTCTCTCTGCGTTTATCCTATTACCCATTATGTACTCATGACCTATCTTGTGTGTAACCTATTACTT
The DNA here is from genome assembly GCF_023055435.1 of Haliotis rufescens. Classification (NCBI taxonomy): domain Eukaryota; kingdom Metazoa; phylum Mollusca; class Gastropoda; order Lepetellida; family Haliotidae; genus Haliotis; species Haliotis rufescens. The sequence goes on along the minus strand of NW_025963779.1, from coordinate 94,151,598 downwards.
ATTCAGTACACATGACCTCTCCCTGTGTCTATCCCATTACCCATTTTCTACTCATGACCTGTCTCTGTGTGTATCCCATTACTGATTCTGTACTCATGACCTTTGTCTGTGCGTGTCCCATTGCTCATTCTGTACACACGACCTCTCTCTATGTCTATTCCATTGCTCATTCTGTAACCTGACCACTATCTGTGTGTATCCTATTACCAATTCTCTATTCATGACCTCTCTCTGCGTGTAAGCTATCACTCATTCAGTACATATGACCTCTCTCTGCGTGTATCCTATTATCCATTATGTACTCATGACCACTCTCTGCTTGTAACCTATTTCTCATTCTGTAGTCAGGACCTCTCCATGTGTCTATTCCATTACTCATTCTGTACTCATGACCTCTCCCTGTGTGTATCCCATTACCCATTCTGTACTCATGACCTCATCCTGTGTGTATCCCATTACTCATTCTGTACTCATGACCTCTCCCTGTTTGTATCCCATTGCTCATTCTGTACTCATGACCTCTCCTTGTTTGTATCCCATTGCTCATTCTGTACTCATTACCTCTCCCTGTTTGTATCCCATTGCTCATTCTGTAGTCATTACCTCTCCCTGTGTGTATCCCATTGCTCATTCTGTACTCATGACCTCTCCCTGTCTTTATCCCAATGCTCATTCTGTAGTCATGACCTCTCTCTGTTTGTATCCCATTACTAATTCTGTACTCATATCCTCTCCCTGTGTGTATCCCATTACCAATTCTGTACCCATGACCTCTCCCTGTGTGTATCCCATTGCTCATTCTGTACTCATGACCCCTCTCTGCGTGTATCCCATTACCCATTATGTACTCATGACCTCTCCCTGTGTGTAACCTATTACTCATTCTGTACACATGACCTCTCCCTGTGTCTATTCCATTGCTCATTCTTTACTCATGACCTCTCCCTGTGTGTATCCCATTACCCATTCTGTTCTCATGACCTCTCTCTGCGTGTATCCTATTACCAATTATGTACTCATGACCTATCTTGTGTGTAACCTATTACTTATTCAGTACACATGACCTCTCCCAGTGTCTATCCCATTACCCATTTTCTACTCATGACCTCTCTCTGTGTGTATCCCATTACTCATTCTGTACTCATGACCTCTCTCTGTTTGTATCCCATTGCTCATTCTGTACGCATGACCTCTCCCTGTGTGTATCCCATTGCTCATTCTGTACTCATTACCTCTCCCTGTTTGTATCCCATTGCTCATTCTGTAGTCATTACCTCTCCCTGTGTGTATCCCATTGCTCATTCTGTACTCATGACCTCTCCCTGTGTTTATCCCATTGCTCATTTTGTAGTCATGACCTCTCCCTGTTTGTATCCCATTACTAATTCTGTACTCATGACCTCTGCCTTTGTTTATCCCATTACCCATTATGTACTCATGACCTCTCCCTGTGTGTAACCCATTACTCATTCTGTACACATGACCTCTCCCTGTGTCTATTCCATTGCTCATTATTTACTCATGACCTCTGTCTGCGTGTATCCTATTACCCATTATGTACTCATGACCTATCTTGTGTGTAACCTATTACTTATTCAGTACACATGACCTCTCCCTGTGTCTATCCCATTACCCATTTTCTACTCATGACCTCTCTCTGTGTGTATCCCATTACTCATTCTGTACTCATGACCTCTCTCTGTTTGTATCACATTGCTCATTCTGTACGCATGACCTCTCCCTGTGTGTATCCCATTGCTCATTCTGTACACATGACCTCTCCCTGTGTCTATTCCATTCCTCATTCTGTACTCATGACCTATCTCTGTTTGTATCCCATTCCTCATTCTCTACTAATGACCTCTCTCTGTGTGTATCCCATTGCTCATTCTGTACTCATGACCTCTCCCTGTGTCGATCCTATTGCTCATTCTGTACACATGACCTCTCTCTGTGTGTATCGCATTGCTCATTCTGCACATGTGACCGCTCCCTGTGTTTATCCCATTGCTCATTCTGTACTCATGACTTCTCTCTGCGTGTATCCTATCAACAATTATGTGCACATGACCTTTCGCTGTGTGTAATCTATTACCCATTCTGTATGAATGACCTCTCTCTCTGTGTTTATCCTATTACCCATTATGTACTCATGACCTATCTTGTGTGTATCCAATTGCTGATTCTGTACACATGACCTCTCCCTGTGTGTATCCCATTGCTCATTCTGTATTCATGACCTCTCCCTGTGTTAATCCTATTGATCATTCTGTACTCATGACCTCTCCCTTTGTCTATGCCATTGTTCATTCTGTACACATGACCTCTGTCTGTGCGTGTCCCATTGTTCATTCTGTACACACGACCTCTCTCTGTGTCTATTCCATTGCTCCTTCTGTAACCTGACCTCTATCTGTGTGTATCCCATTACCAATTCTTTGCTCATGACCTCACTCTGTGTGTATCCTACTACCCATTCTGTACTCATGACCTCTCTCTGCGTGTATCCTATTATCCATTATGTACTCATGACCACTCTCTGCTTGTAACCTATTTCTCATTCTGTAGTCAGGACCTCTCCATGTGTCTATTCCATTGCTCATTCTGTACTCATGACCTCTCCCTGTGTGTATCCCATTACCCATTCTGTACTCATGACCTCATCCTGTCTGTATCCCCTTACTCATTCTGTACTCATGACCTCTCCCTGTTTGTATCCCATTGAGCATTCTGTACTCATGACCTCTCCCTGTTTGTATCCCATTGCTCATTCTGTAGTGATGACCTATCCTTCTTTGTATCCCATTACCAATTCTGTACTCATGACCTCTCCCTGTTTGTATCCCATTGCTCATTCTGTACGCATGACCTCTCCCTGTGTGTATCCCATTACTCATTCTGTACTCATGACCTCTCCCTGTGTGTATCCGATTACTCATTCTGTACTCGTGACCTCTCCCTGTGTGTATCCCATTACTCATTCTGTACTCATGACCTCTCCCTGTTTGTATCCCATTGTTCATTCTGTACTCATGACCTCTCTCTGTATGTATCCAATTATCCACTCTGTACGCATGACCTCTCTCTGCGTGTTACCTATTACTCATTCAGTACACATGACCTCTCATTGTGTCTATTCAATTGCTCATTCTGTACTCATGACCTCTTTCTGCGTGTATCCTATTACCAATTATGTACTTATGACCTATCCCTGTGTGTAACCTATTACTCATTCAGTACACATGACCTCTCCCTGTGTGTATCCCATTACTCATTCTGTACTCATGACCTCTCTCTGTTTCTTTCCCATTGCTCATTCTTTACTCATGACCTCTCCCCGTGTGTATCCCATTGCTCATTCTGTACTCATGACCTCTCCCTGTGTGTATCCCATTGCTTATTCTGTACTCATTATCTCTCCCTGTTTGTATCCCATTGCTCATTCTGTAGTCATTACCTCTCCCTGTGTGTATCACATTGCTCATTCTGTACTCATGACCTCTCCCTGTGCGTATCCCATTTCCCATTCTGTACTCATGACCTCTCTCTGTTTGTATCCCATTGCTCATTCTGTAGTCATGACCTCTCCCTTTGTGTATCCCATTACCAATTCTCTACCCATGACCTCTCCCTGTGTGTATCCTATTGGCAATTCTGTACTCATGACCCCTCTCTGCGTGTATCCCATTACCCATTATGTACTCATGACGTCTCCCTGTGTGTAACCTATTACTCATTCTGTACATATGACCTCTCCATGTGTCTAATCCATTGCTCATTCTGAACTCATGACCTCTCCCTGTGTGTATCCCATTACCCATTCTGTACTCATGACCTCTCTCTGCGTGTATCCTATTACCCATTATGTACTCATGACCTATCTTGTGTGTAACCTATTACTTATTCATTACACATGACCTGTCCCCGTGTCTATCCCATTACCCATTTTCTACTCATGACCTCTCTCTGTGTGTATCCCATTACTCATTCTGTACTCATGACCTCTCTCTGTTTGTATCCCATTGCTCATTCTGTACGCATGACCTCTCCCTGTGTGTATCCCATTGCTCATTCTGTACACATGACCTCTCCCTGTGTCTATTCCATTACTCATTCTGTACTCATGACCTCTCTCTGTTTGTATCCCATTGCTCATTCTGTACTAATGACCTCTCTCTGTGTGTATCCCATTGCTCATTCTGTACTCATGACCTCTCCCTGTGTCAATCCTATTGCTCATTCTGTACACATGACCTCTCTCTGTGTGTATCCCATTGCTCATTCTGCACATGTGACCGCTCCCTGTGTTTATCCCATTGCTCATTCTGTACTCATGACTTCTCTCTGCGTGTATCCTATCACCAATTATGTGCTCATGACCTTTCGCTGTGTGTAACCTATTACCCATTCTGTATGAATGACCTCTCTCTGTGTGTTTATCCTATTACCCATGATGTACTCATGACCTTTCCATGTGTGTAACCTATTACTTATTCAGTACACATAAGCTCTTCCTGTGTGTATCCCATTACTCATTCTGAACTCGTGAACTCTCCCTGTGTATATCCCATTGCTCATTCTGTACACAATCACCTCTCCCTTTGTGTATCCTATTGCTCATTCTGTACTCATGACCTGTCCCTGTGTGTATCTCATTGCTCATTATGTAGTCAGGACCTTTCTGTGTGTGTATCCCATTACCAATTCTGTACTCATGACCTCTCTCTGCGTGTATCCTATTACCCATTGTGTACTCATGACCTCTCCCTGTGTGTATCCCATTGCTCATTCTGTAGTCAGGACCTTTCTGTGTGTGTGTATCCAATAACCAATTCTGTACTCATGACCACTCTCTGCGTGTATCCTATTACCCATTATGTACCCATGACCTATCCCTGTGTGTAACCTATTACTCATTTAGTTCAGATGACCTCTCGATGTGTCTATTCCATTGCTCATTCTGTACTCATGACCTCTCCCTGTGTGTATCCCATTACCCATTCTGTGCTCATGACCTCTCTCTGCGTGTATCCTATAACCCATTATGTACTCATGACCTATCCCTGTGTCTATTCCATTGCTCATTCTGTACTCATGACCTCTCCCTGTGTGTATCCCATTACCCATTCTGTGCTCATGACCTCTCTCTGCGTGTATCCTATTACCCATTATGTACTCATGACCTCTCTCTGTGTTTATCTTCTCACCTATTATGTACTTATGACCTCTCCCTGTGTGTAACCTATTACTCATTCAGTACACATGACCTCTCTCTGTGTCTATCCCATTACCCATTCTGTACTCATGACCTCTCTCTCTGTGTATCCCATTACTCATTCTGTACTCATGACCTCTCCCTGTGTGTATCCCATTGCTTATTCTGTACTAATGACCTCTCTCTGTGTGTATCCCATTGCTCATTCTGTACTAATGACCTCTCCCTGTGTCAATCCTATTGCTCATTCTGTACACATGACCTCTCTCTCTGTGTATCCCATTGCTCATTCTGCACATGTGACCGCTCCCTGTGTTTATTCCATTGCTCATTCTGTACTCATGACTTCTCTCTGCGTGTATCCTAGCACCAATTATGTGCTCATGACCTTTCGCTGTGTGTAACCTATTACCCATTCTGCACGAATGACCTCTCTCTGTGTGTTTATCATATTACTCATTATGTACTCATGACCTTTCCATGTGTGTAACCTATTACTCATTCAGTACACATAAGCTCTTCCTGTGTGTATCCCATTACTCATTCTGTACTCATGATCTCTCCCTGAGTCTATCCTATTAACCATTCAGTACACATGACCTCTCCCTGTGTGTAACCTATTACTCATTCAGTACACATGACCGCTCTCTGTGTATCCTATTACCAAGTATGTACTCATGACCTCTCTCTGTGTGTAACCTATTACCAATTCTGTACGCATGACCTCTCTCTGTGTTTATCCTATTACCCATTATGTACTCCTGACCTCTCCATGTGTGTAACCTATTACTCATTCAGTACACATGACCTCTCCCTGTGTGTAACCTATTACTCATTCAGTACACATGACCGCTCTCTGTGTATCTTATTACCAATTATGTACTCATGACCTCTCTCTGTGTGTAACCTATTACCCATTCTGTACGCATGACCTCTCTCTTTGTGTAACCTATTACTCATTCAGTACACATGACCTCTCCCTGTGTGTAACCTATTACCCATTCAGTACACATGACAGCTCTCTGTGTATCCTATTACCAATTATGTACTCATGACCTCTCTCTGTGTGTAACCTATTACCCATTCTGTACGCATGACCTCTCTCTGTGTTTATCCTATTACCCATTATGTACTCATGACCTCTCTCTGTGTGTATCCTTTTACCAATTCAGTACACATGACCTCTCCCAGTGTGTAACCTATTACTCATTCAGTACACATGACCGCTCTCTGTGTATCCTATTACCAATTATGTACTCATTAACCTCTCTATGTGTGTAACCTATTACCCATTCTGTACGCGTGACCTCTCTCTGTGTTTATCCTATTACCCATTATGTACTCATGACCTCTCCATGTGTGTAACCTATTACTCAATTAGTACACATGACCTCTCCCTGTGTGTATCGCATTACCTATTCTGTACGCATGACCTCTCTCTGTGTCTATCCTATTACCCATTATGTACTCATGACCTCACCCTGTGTGTAACCTGATCTCTCCCTGTGTGTATCCCCTTACCCATTCTGTACTCATGACCTCTCCCTGCGTGTATCCTATTACCCATTATGTACTCATGACCTATCCCTGTGTGTAACCTATTACTTATTCAGTACACATGACCTCTCCCTGTGTGTATCCCATTACCCATTCTGTATGCATGACCTCTCTCTGTGTGTATCCCATTGCTCCTTCTGTACACATGACCCCTCCCTGTGTTTATCCCATTACCCATTATGTACTCATGACCTCTCTGTGTGCCTATCCTATTACCCATTCAGTACACATGACCTCTCCCTCTGTGTATCCCATTACCCATTCTGTACACATGACCTCTCTCTGTGTGTATCCTATCACTCATTCTGTAACCTGACCTCCACCTCTGTGTAACCTATTACTCATTCTGTACGCCTGACCTCTCCCTGTGTATATCCTTTACAATGTTTTTCCACCTCTCCTTCTTTGTAGCACAACGTTTTCGGAGAAGAGTCTCTCGCAAAGGGAGGTAGGGTCTATTGTCGGCGGCGTCATCGTCTTCCTGGTCATCGCCGGTGGTGTCGTAGCCTGCTGCTTCTGCAAGCCGACGTGTCTGCAGGAGAAGGTCACACCCGAGGTGCATCGGAACCATGTCTCTGATCAACACAGTAAGACTTTACGCACCACACCAGATTCCTCCAAGTCTGCTGAGGTGTGTCAGCACCGTACACGATCAACGGGTTTCAACATAAGGCTAGGCAGACAATTAGGACCTGCATAACATCGGACTTTCCTTTCCTACAGCTGATATACATGAAATATTGTCCAAAGCTGCATTACACTAAAGTTACTCACACATTCTTTCGAATGTTCCTTAGAAAACTATTTTTTCATCGCATGATTTCATGACAGAATGACTCTTTATAGACATATATTATAGACAAATGTATTTATGAACAGATTTGACAACACTTAACCCTGGCTACAACATGGGCGTCGTGAATCCAGCCTTACACCAATCCATACCCATGTCATATCCACCAAACACACTACCTGGCAATCAATGGGCCGTATAGAGGGGACTGCTCGTCATTCCGGACACCTCTATGTCGTACCTAACAGCTTCACTTGGAACCCATTGACCGTTTAGCGAGGACTGCTTGTCATACATCTATGTCGTACCCATTACCCGTGTATCTCCCTTTATGACGTCATCTGACATACTTGTGTATTTTATCAACAGGAACTGTCCACCCCAACAGTCCTCTGAACTGGGACTGGCAAATGAATGAACTGTGGCAATGTGGGGTCTTGTTAGTCAGGGGTTTATAATGCACAACAGTGTTCACCTTCTGGCATTCACAAGACTTGCACGGAATCTGTAATGCAGAGGTATAGGTAATGGGGGTTCTGCCGCAACCCCACTGGAGCCAGATTTATATACCTATACTGCTACTACAGATGGAATTTATTTTTTATGCAAAAATGATGATGCGATTTAACGATCGTCATGAGATTAAACTAAATTGTAATGAAAATATTCTCTATTATTTTTACTCATACGCATACCAATATTTTGAACAAAATGATATTCAACATGTTTACTAAGTTCTTCGTTCATTTTACTAGTAACCAGACTATATACTCTTTTTAGAAATTGGAAGAAACAATTGATGACCGTATTTGGCTGGTTTAACATTCTTGATATAATATATACCTTGTGGTAATTCTCGCCATTTGATTGGCTTGTAGTTCTTCATTATTCTATACTTATGTAACCATTCGTCTAAATTATGGCGGTGTGATCAAGCAATCTATTTTTAATCTCCAACCAGTTCTTTCTTTTTGGCACGGAATAATTGACGCGCTTGTTGTCTCCCCTGTTCTATGAACTTTTTTTCTCGTCTTTGCTAATGCCACTGGTCTTACGATAATTGGATCGAATCTCATGCTTCATTAAGTTGTATTTGGTTAGTTCTGACAGCACTAAACGAAACTCCTCCTCGAATATCTTACAATCAGCCATTGCTGTTGAAATATGGTCCTCAATGCTCCTCAATTCAACTTTGCTTCGGCGAGTATCCGAATATTATCTTGTTTTAATGCTTTCTTTTGCAACTTAAGAGAAATAAATTTTATCGCTATTCCTGCCAGTACTGAGACTCCGGCGGCTACTTCCATACCAAGTACGATAGGCGCGGCGATTATAGTTGATAATAAACCAACACCGGCTACACCGAGTCCCATGCCAGCTGTTACAAGCGCAGTGTCAACTCCGTCGAGGGCATTCACAGCTCTGCGATACTTTTTATACAATCCAAGTCTCATCTCCCTCTCCTTCCCTATTCGATGTTTTATGTCATTTATTTGATGTAATCAAAATCCATCAACAGTATCCATCTTTTTAAATGCTTCATCAAGCACCAGATATAAACCATAGTGTATATTATTATATCATATAAAAGCCGTTAATTGGTCTCGCTTCAATGTTTTGAGAGTATACATCAGCCTTATTAAATCTATATTATACGGCATAAATATCTTAGTAAGAGAAATGCTGTCACTTTTTTTAACTTGGACCCCCTCAAGGGTTGCAACGGGTGATACTCCCATAATCATAATACTGCAACGTCGACGCTCGTGTTGCTTTAGCCATTTAATTGATAGACCTGGTAATATTTCGAAGGTATCTACCGGTGCATCTCCAAACAAGACTTCAATAATAATTGTAGAAAGAGCAGGTATAGCATTCAAGTTCTGTTTTATATTATTGAATTCAGTAACCAAATTTAAACTAACATTTTTTACTGCTGGACGACTCAATAACATATATCCTGGGTTTTCTGGCAGGGGAGAGACTAACACACTTTTTCGTTTTGATGGGATATAAGCCCCGAGTAGGATCCCACTATTTATTATTTAAGTTAAATTATGTGCCTTACCCATTATCACATACGGTGGGGTAATGACGATATACAGTAGCCACTCGATTCTTGCTTCGACCATAATCCATTTATTATCATCATTGCGAGTAAGATTGTATGAAGTGTTTTTATTGAGTCTACTAACGTCGACATCGCTTAAATCTCCTAGATTACCTGTGAATGTAACTTCTTTCGGCTTGTATACATTATCTTGTAAGTGTAAAGCATATAACTTGGCATTGGTACAGGGTTTACAGGGTCTCCAAGATCGGAAAGCGCACCACATGATCGAGCATGGAATTCAACAAATAATCTGTACGATAAGAGGGCCTTCGAACGTATTTGTAATGAATTTAATGTTTCTACAAGTAAAGATTGGCATATTAAAGGAATTGACCATGGTTTGGGCATTCCTTGCACAGGGAAAATAACCGTCAAAGATGAAAGCGATGATTTATTTAAAGAAGTTAACAAAGGTCCATAATGCGTTTAAGTTGTTGCATACAAGCAAACATTACATAAGAATGTATGATTTTTTTTCTAAAAACCCATCATTTGTGTGAAGACTGGGAACTTTCGAATAATGATTGGAAAGGTGATATTATAAGTTATAAGAGTTAATTTATATTGTTACAAAATTTGTACAACTGAACAATGCCGCAAATGCTTGGAATTAATTTCTTAATGATAAAACAGAAAATAATTTTACTAACCCAGGAGTTGCAAGAGTTAATGAATCAATAAGAACTTATGTATGGGCAATTCTTGGTGCACAATCGCAAACACGAACGGGAATAATTGGTTCTGGGACGGCGCTCGATGCGCAAAAACAGTTTGTCGCAAATGTAGATGATGCTATTAATTCACCAGTTGACATACCATCTTCTATAAAGCGTTATCAAGATGTATTACAGTACGGTCAATCCAAAGCAGACTACCTTTATGCGCCAGGACTATACATGTCTCCGAGTAATATGGAACTTAAGATCGGTCAAGTGATTGGTTATAATAATATAATTGTTATTGCTTCCCATCAACTAAGACCAGGTATAAATTCAGATATTAATACCGAATTAATAACGCAAACAAACACAGGCGAAACTTGAATAGTCAAGCCACAGACACCACAACAGCCATCTACTGACGCATCTACTGACGCACAACCACATATTACCGCTAAAAATCAACAACATATCGATGAAAAAACAGCGCTTATAGTAGGTGGAGTCTAGGCTGGTTTACTCATGATTTGGTTAAATAGTTCTTAATGAACAGATTTGGATAAATAGTCTTGAACGGATAAGTACAACAGCACTGCAATTGCTACAATCAGTGCCCACAAGATTTGACTATGCCAAGTGATGGCTAATACAAGAGCCAGGAAACAATACTCCCTATTATACCGGGAAGTGCAGACGCGGATTTCCCAGCGAGTTTTCCCAGTGCTTCTCCTGATGCTTTTAAATGCTTTTTTACCCACTCTTTTACACCATTTTGATCACGAGGTGGTTTGCCACCTCCTGTATCACCACCACCGGTTAACGTGAGAGTCAAAGTAGCTATAATAAATCCCAACGCAGTTAAAATACCGGGAATGGTTATCCCCTGTTCTCTGAACAATGTTTTAATTTTAGCGGCCAGTGTAGTATCATTGTTGAGGACTTGATCAATAGTTTCTCAAATTCGAATTATTTGTGAACGAAGTGCCTTTTTATTACTAGAAGCTGCTTCGAGGCGGGCTGATCTTACGTCTTCTAAGTTACGCAATTTTTCTGCAAGGCGACGTCCACTGAATTCATCGCCCGCCTGTTCAAATTTTGTTTTCTCATAAGCTATATGCTTGTTGAGTTCAGATAGCCTGGCTATATTATTAATGAATTCTCCCCGCATTGCTTGCATTGCCTTGTCAAGACCTTGTAATTCCCTAATACTGTACTCCGAGTATGGTGATACCTGTAATGTGGAATTATCGTAGTAGGTATCCAAGATTTCTCTGAGGCCAGCTTCAAGCTTTCTTCCAAATTATCTTTATCTATAGTACCGAGTTCAGTACGCACAGTCTGAAGAACCTTAGTAGTCTTCGGAGAAAGTTTTTCTCGTGAGTAGTCTACAAAACCTTATTCATTACAAACAATGTTGATGCCATGTTTACTGGTTAATGTAGACAAAGCTAGGGGCTTATGAGTACAAGAATTCATAAGATCAATATCCACGCAGTCGCAATATTCCTTTACTATCTATCGTAAACTTTGAATAGTCACTACCTATTGGAGTTTCTTTTAAGGCATCGTATTTATCATTAACGGCTGGTTTCAAAAGTTCATCGTTAAGATTCATAAAGCTGGTTTCATCAGTACCCTCTTCAATTGTACTCAGATTATCAAAGTTATCTAGATTAAAATCATCCATTTTTATATTAAACATAAGGTTACATAATTTCAATATAACAATGTCTCCGCAATACGGACGCAAGTTAAACCCACAACGTAGACTTCGGGATCCATTAGGGGTCAAAGCAATTCGCCAGTCTGTAACTATATCTAATACCCCGAGTACCATTGATCAGGATCAAACGCTTCTGGTTCACTTTCCTAATCTCGGCGCTCACGATGCGTTAGTTCCAGGAACTGCCCGACTATCATTTACAATTAGTTTGACTTCTGGCGACGCTAGCACAGAGCTTGTTCAGAACATAGGTCGTGCGATTGTTAAGAAAATCGCAATTAAAATTAGCGGTAATGAGGTTTTGAGTATTGACGACAGCAATGTATATTTCTGTTACATGGATCTCTGGAGAACAGCTAAAGAACGGGAAAACTAACAGTACCAAGGTATTTGTAATCAGAACACATTGAGACTGCGTGTAGGTGCTGATAGCGGTGATAATACAGTCCTAGGAGATAAGGCTGTTGATGATGCATTAGGTTACCTATTCTATATTTCACTAGACTTTGAATTACTAGATAGTCACATGCCCTTCTATCAGGCATCCCTAGGTGATAGGTTAGAATACGAACTCACTTTTAATGACTACAGCAGAGTAATCAAAGCCGCTGAAGATGGTACTAGCTATTCTATTGACACTATCTCACTGGAGTATGATATGATAACAGATCCTGAATTAGCCAGACAAATTCGTGACCAGTATACCGGAAGTTTAGCCATTTTGTACGATCACATGCTTCAACACCGAAAGATCACCGGGAACAAAAGAGATACGACGTGGAATATCAATCTAAACGTCCCAGCAAGATCGTTGAAGGGTATTTTAATGTTGTTTGAGGACCCCTCTTAAGCATTTGCAAGAGATACCGAGAAGTTCTACAATCCCAAGATTACAAAAGTAGAACTGACTATCGAGGGCGTGCCTAATCAACTACATAGTCAAGGCATGCGAGCATATCAACAGTGGGATGAGATTAAAAAACTCCCTTCCATAAAACAAAGCCTAGTAGTTCTGTCAGATCTGTCTCTCGGGAATGTGTCGATGGCTGAATTCCTTACCACAAAGTATGCGCTATGGCTTGACATGGGAACCACGGACGATGACCAACTACACGGTAGTGGGCGGAGAATAGAAAATGCTAGCGAGGGTGTTACTATACAGATAACAAAGCTCCAGGAAGCAGCTGGTAAATTAAACATATATTTGTACGTGATTATGGACATGCAACTTAATATACAGAATGGACGATTCGTGCAAGCAATCTATTAATAATCTGTTACCTAAAGTCATTATTACATCTTACAAAGTCATTATCGGGATGTTTTCATCCATATTATTATTCTGTGCCCGACTATAAGCATTAATAAAACATACCTATCGAGAGATTGGGTAATGAATGATCCCGGGGTGTACAAAGTTGATCCGGGCAAACTTATTGAACAAATGCTCAAAGAACCTGATCAACATGGAGATCAACATGTAGATAAATCTTTAGATAAACATAGAGAAAGACTTGCGGCTTTGGTAGCTGGTGGAAAATGTTTCCAATATTTGGGGGAAAAATATACCACTGAAAAAATTGATTACATGACCGATGATGAAATTAAAAAACTGTACGTGATTTTCGAGTCTAGACTTGGTGTACTTTGACTAAAACAATAGGTTCTGTTATGTTACAACTATACACAGTCGTAGCTAGTATGTTTCTTCCTATCCCGGCAGAACATCGCATGTATTTATGCGAATCTCTAGAGAAAGACCCATTCATCAAACACACAATAAGCGCAGTAAGCTGTGAGTTTTATCATAGATATGGAATGCTCTTAGCGCCGGTGACCACCGCTTTAATAACGGCTAGGTATTGTCAATTTAAACATACGTGCCCACTTACTAATGATGGAGACTCAAGTGACACCACAACAGATTGTGGAAACACAATCACAACAAGTGAACGAGGAAATAACCCCGATTGCATCACAAGCGATTGTGGAAACACAACAAGTGAACGAGGAAATACCAGCGATTGAAATTGCACAATCACAACAACAAGCCAAAGTGACTAAGAATCCTCGAAAAGTCACAGCTGGTAGGAAGTGTGGCGCTAGCGAGGAAGTCAAAACTAATACACAATTCAAATACTCGTCCGATTAAAACTTGGGCTCCCTATGTACTAGGGATTGTTGTTAAAGCAGCGGTATGGTTTTATAAGACCGGAAAAGAGAAAACGTCACCAGCGATTGCACAATCACAACAACAAATTCAATTAGAGTTAAGCCCTCATATAATGTTATAAAAGCATGACTACTCCAGTTACAGACGGTAAAATGTTGGTTAACACAACGTATCATTCAGCGGTGGTCAGTGGCTTGGCCATTGGCTATGCCCGTATAGCTAAAATGATTACTAAAGCCACACCACCCAAGCTAGATTTTAATGGTTATGATATCGGTATGATGGTTCTTGATATTGGATTGTCAATGGCTACAAAAGATATGCTTATCAAACAGAAGACATTATGAAGTAATTAAACATTTGAATATTTTATATTATTGAACATTTGAATATTTTATATTCATATAAAACATTTGAATATGTCAACAATTGCGATGATGGTCGGTGGAGCTATTGTAAATGCTCTAGCTTTTCGGGGAGTAATTATTTATTTTCTACTCTGAAGGAATCAAACGCTAATTAAGTTGAAGAAGAGCGTAAATGACATAATAAAGCATTAGAACAACTCGAAACTGCCCAGTCACAATGGGCCAGGTGCAGAATGGAGAGATTAGATTTTATTAATGATGACTGCATAAAGAAGGGCATTCAAGATATAGCATTTATAGTGTTGGGATTGTCCACCGTGGCTATTTTTAGCTATGTTCTATCGCGTATCAACCATTAATAATAACCCTGACTACTCAGCTGGCTGACTGATAGATGTATAACCATGAATCTGTGCAGATTTACACTCATGGGGAAGCCGATTCCATTCTTAGTACATCAGGCAGGGAATATAAATTATGTTTGTTCTATATGTGGGATAGGGGTCAAAGGTTGTTATTGTTTATGTAAGAAACACGGTGCTGATAGGGTCAGGAACCAGATTAATTACACTATGAAGAGATATAACATCAACGAGGGGAATAGGTTGGGGAGAATACGTATTTAGATAAATGAAAACAACCATTGAGAGATTTGACTCATTTTGCATATACCATTAAACCACAATGGTTTTTGTGAGAGAGTTGAAGGCTTTGGCAAAACAATGTGGTCTTCATGGTTATTCTTGAATGAGAAAAGCTGAATTGATTGATTTACTCGGTTTGGAATATGTAAAACGGCAGACTGTTAGAGAACTCAAAGCTCAAGCGAAAAAGAGCGGGCTTAGATGTTATTCTCGAATAAGAAAAGCTGAATTGATCGCTTTACTGAATGTTGGTAAAAATCAACCCGATGATAAAAATAATCAATCAGTTGATGAGTTAAAATTTGTACCCACAGCCGGCGTTGGTAAATATCTAAGAGGTTGGAAGATGGATATTAATTCCAACATGGATGTTAATGATGTTAAGCCCATCGTATCGAGCAAAATTAACAAGCAATTAGATGATTTAAATAGTATAAAATACCGTCTGACGGTTAAAATGAAATTGAGTAAGAGTGAGTGAGTGAGTGAGTTTGGTTTTACCCATGTCGGGATTCGAACCCGGGTCTTCTACGTGACAAGCGAATGCTTTAACCACTAGGCTACCCAACCGCCCCAAATTGAGTAAGAATAACACTGACGATAGCGCTGAATACACTGAACCATATTTCCGGAGCAATCAAGAAGTTATAACCGAATCCGATACTATAAGTGCATCATTAGATACATCAATTCAGAGGATACAGGAAACTTTAGAACGTTGGACTTATAGAGGTTCGGGTTGGGTTGTGGATAAAATCTATAGTTTATATTTAGATATAGCAAATTATATGCCCTTCAAAGGTGGATCTTATATAGATTTACCCCCGTATTATAAAAAGAAAAAAACCATAATAAATGTAAAAAATAAAGGCGATGACTGTTTCAGAATGATGATAAGATCTGCATTGTTCCCCGTAGATTCTAAAATTGCAAATAGGCCTTCTAGCTATCCCCAAAACGACGGACTCAACCTTGGTGGTATAGACGAACCTACACCAATCTCACAAATTGATAAGGCGGAAAAGCAAAATAATTTAGCTATAAATGTTTTCGGAAATTCTCTTAAAGGTATTGTACACAGGATAAGCTCCGCCCCAGAACATATTCCCAGAATCAATTCATTTCTGATAAAAAAAATTGGTAAATATCATTATACGTGGATAAAGAGTTTAAGCAGACTATTATACAATCAAACAACCCATAAGGAAAAGAAATATTTCTGCGAAAGATGCCTGCATGGGTACAGCAGACAAGATCTATTAGAAGTGCATAAAGAAGACTGCAGAGGTGTTGGACAGACTGCTATCAGGATTGATATGCCTAAAGAGGGAAAAAATATATTAAAATTTGAACATTATTGTAATCAAATGCCAGTACCGTACATAATTTACGCCGATTTCTAAGCACTTATCAAACCTATAGAAAATACCGATTACAATACTGAATGTAGTTTTACGTACAAAACTCAAGAACATATTCCTTGTGGGTTTGGATAAATAGTTGTAAGGTATGATGGGAAAACAAACCCGCCCATGATTTACAGAGATCCCGATGCAGCGGGAAAGTTCCTAGAATATATACAAAACGAAGAGAGAACAATCAGGGAAAATTTATCGCGTAAGAAACCAATGTGTATGACGAGGGATGATTATAAGAAGTCAACGCACATATTATATCTCAACGCTAACAATTTGTACGGATGGGCTATGAGTCAACCTTTACCCACGTGTGGTTTTGAGTGGGTCGATGTGAATGATATTGATGCGAGTGATATCAATGTGAATAAAAGATACATACCAGAAGTTGACTTGGAATATCCAACAGAGTTACACAAAGATCATAACAGTTATCCGCTAGCTCCCGAAAGATTAATGGTTAATAAAGATTGGATGTCGGAATATCAACACTCCTTGATGGGTAATACTACGTTAGCTAACGTAGAAACATTCGTACCAAATTGGATGGATAAGACAAAATATATAGCACACTACAGAAATCTCCAGTTATATCTATCGTTAGGCATGAAACTAAAGAAATTACACAGAGTTCCAAAGTTTGATCAAAGCCCTTGGATGGAGCCCTATATAAGGCTGAACACAGATTTAAGAAAGATGGCTACCAGCGATTTTGAAAAGAACCTAAACTAATGTCCAAAAGAAATGATACCACACATTTTTCTAAATATTTTATTATGAAGAGTTAATTTTCGTCTGAAAAGGTATTTTTACGTATCCTACGTTCCAAACCAAACGTATTAGGTCGATAAAACCGGGAACATTTGATCAATTGAGAAAAAAGCGTGCAATTTGCACAAATGATGTTCTGTCCTGTAACACGAAATGCACGTGCATATCTTCTGTATAAAACTGCTGACCCGACACGTTGGGATCACAGCAACAAAATGCACAAAAGAAATGCCACGTTTGACAGCGATTAAGAGAGAGAGAGCCGTAGGAATGCTCAAACAGGGAGCTACGCCAGAAGGTTAGGATTCGCGTGCATAACCGTCACCAGGTTAATGCAGCAGTTGCGTCAAACAGGTCAGACAGCAGACAGGCCGAGAACCGGGAGACCACGGGTGACCACGCCTATTGAAGAACGCCACATCCGGGTACTTCACCTTCGGAACCGCTAACGGCGACGTTAACGGCACGGACGGCACTGGGACACGTGATAAGTCGACAAACTGTGTACAGGAGACTGCGGGCACATGTTATCCGAGCACGTCGCTCCTACCACGGAGCATTTCTGACACCTCAACACCGACTCAACAGACGGATATGGGCCACGCGACTTCGATGGTGGCAACGGTGGAACTGGGCACGTGTCATGTTTTCTGACGAAAGCAGTTTTTGCATCTTCAGGAATGACGGCCGGCAGCATGTGTACCGAAGAGTAGGTGAACGTTTGGCACCGAACTGCATCCATCAAGTCAGGCCATATGGAGGTGGAGGTTTAATGGTTTGGGGTGGAATCTGCGGTGACGTCAAAACGAGACTCGTCGTTATTCGAGGAAACCTGAATGTGCAGCATTATCGTGATGACATCTTACAACCAGTTGTGGTGCCATTCATCCAACAACAGCCTAATGGTATCATTTTCCAGCACGATAATGCGAGGCCTCACACAGCAAGACTGACCCAGAACTTCCTAACAAACGCCAGCATTCATGTTTTACCATGGCCGGCATATTCACTGGACATGAAC
Organism: Haliotis rufescens; assembly: GCF_023055435.1. NCBI lineage: Eukaryota > Metazoa > Mollusca > Gastropoda > Lepetellida > Haliotidae > Haliotis > Haliotis rufescens. The sequence continues at coordinate 94,133,146 of NW_025963779.1, read as the reverse complement.
CCAATCGAACACATGTGGGACATTCTCGGCCGCAAAGTCAGGAATCGCCCTGTTCCTCCAGTTAACCTCCAGGAATTGGAACAATGCCTCCTCCATGAATGGCAACGCATCCCCCCAAACGTCATCAGACGTCTGACGTCATCAGCCCGTAGACGTGTACTAGCGTGTATTGACGCTCACGGTGGACCCGGTACTAACGTGACTTTGAGACTTGTGTTGTGACATTTTCCACACTTGACTCATCAACTGTGTTCAAATGAAATTTCCATTTTGGACCCCCCGCGTCTTTACATGTCTGTCCTCATGATTGTAAAGGATTGATTACAATGAATTTTTGTACACATACTGTGAAAACATTACTCACCAGTCATATACCATTTTGAAATGTCTGTTTCGTTTAGTTTTTTTTTAATGTCTTTTCAAACACGTGGTATCGTTTCTTTTGGACATTAGTTTATATAAGCTTATGAATAACTCAGTATTTGGTAAAACTATGGAGAATCTGAGGAAGCGTGTTGATGTTAAATTGGTCAGATCTAATGAGGAAGAAATACTCAGGAAACGTATAGCCAGTCTGGCTTTTAACAGAAGCAAGATATTTGATAACGACTTAGGGGCACTACATATGCAGAAAAGTAATATAAAATTCTTGAATATGACATCTTGACTAGATATGAGGTGTTATATACCGACACAGATTCTTTGTTGATGGAAATACAAACCGAGGATGTGTATAAAGATACGGCAGGAAAAATAGATATGTACGACACAAGCGATTACCCTAAAGATAATCCACTGCACAGCGTTGTAAATAAAATGGTATTAGGTAAGATGAACGATGAATGTGCTGGGACCCCTATTGCGGAGTATGTCGGTTTAAGAACTAAGATGTATTCTATAAGGAAGTCCCTAATGGGGAGATAAGAAAAGCTAAGGGTGTTAAGAAGTATGTAGTAAAAAAGCATAGCAAACAGGAACAGTTTAAAGAAGCATTATTCAATGGTAGAACATTCAAACACGAGATGAACTCTTTAAGAAGTGTCAATCACAGGATATATAGATAACAAATGAACAAGACATCATTATCCCCCTTAGATACAAAGCGGTGGATTGATAATGATGGTGTAACTACCTATGCTTATGGTTATGGTGGTAATACTGTATCATTGGGAACTATGAGCAACTCTTCTCGTACAAATGCCCTGCCCAGTCCATCTTTAAGATAATAAAGAATAGGTTCTCCTTCTTTTGTAACCAACTGACTAATGTTATATATCTTAAGGGACCAAATCGGATCGGTTGCACGACGTAGGCCTCCTTCGAATTCACCGGGCTGGTATATATATCTTACGCTTACTCTATCTGGAAGTTTTTGTTCTTTGCCTCTCCTCGGTGCTGAAGATTCAGAAGTCACAGATTTCATTTTAATCGCATCGTATGGTTTCTTCACGATTAATCTCGTTACTTCATTATTCACCGCTGAAACAGCAGCTGATAATCGTGTCACCCATTCGGTTGATCTTAATCGATCTGATTTCATTTCAATCCCATGCTGATAGTCAAACAAACGTTCCGCTAATGTCCAGTTAAATCTTCAATGATAGCTTGACTACGGTGGGCTTCTTTTTCACCACGCCTGATTTGACATCGTGCTTTGTTAACAGTTCAGTTACTGATCCCATAAACTCACGACCAGGATCTACTTGAAATAACTTGGGCCATTTTAGTGGTCCACATTTATATATGCGACTCAGTGCATTAGCTACTTCTGTTGATTCTTTCAAGGTTAATGGTTCTGCTTCTTTGTACTTTCGACTAGTCACATCCACCACGGTTAAAGTTTATTTATACGTTTTGCGTCTTACCTTATCATGGGGGAGAAACAAGATGTCAGCCTGATGAACTTCATTCATTGTAAAAATATCAAACTTCTTCCTCGGGATATAATGCAGTGCCAGTAAGTATATTTGCTACATCGCTTGTTTCTTTAACCAATCCTTGGCCACATCTTTGGATACCTTAGCCGCGGTGGCTAATTCTTTTGTTGCTCCTATACCTTTCCAATATCCTCGTGGGCTATAGTAAATTTTATCCATTATCAATTAAAAATATTGATGTTTCTTTTAATTAGTCTCATGACGATCGTTAAATCGCATCATCATTTTTGCATAAAAAAACGATCTGTAGTAGCAGTACTTATACAGGTATATAAATCTGGCTCCAGTGGGTTTGCGGCAGAACCCCCATTACCTATACTACTAATGCATCAAGTCCGAAGTGACCTTGATTCTTTTGGCTTATATTGAGAAAGATATTAAAACTGTCTCTTCTTCTTAACAAAATATAATCTGATCCAGAGGCGCAAGTATCAGTGCTGTCATAAAGCACACATATGTCACCCAGAAGATGAAACAAAACGTAAATTGCATGTGGTACATTCAGAATCAGGAATGAGAACGTGTCACATTTAAGTTTAATTACTTATACCATAGAAAAATAGAAAACAAACACATCATGAAAACAAAAGTAGTATCATGTTTTCCCAACAATGACCTATGAAACATTTGTTATTGCTTTCAAGTAACAAAAGGTATTAAGTTGACACAATCATAGAGGTATATGTGATAAATGTTTAGAATATGAACTAAAGGGAATGGCATAAAAACTATTTTGTTGGCAAATCATATATTGGGAACATATGTTGCATTGTCTAGAATTGAACGAGCAATTGTGGCAGTGACACAATGGCTGGATGGAATGGCATAACACATGCTTTGTATTTTTACTGTGGTAAAGTTATAAATATTTTTTTTAATCATTGATATTTCAAAGTAATAGTTACGTTATTGGAATATCCTTTGATTTATAAAGATCAGTGGAGACATGCATATATTGTTAAAATTAGTTAGATATTGTTAGAGCGTAGTTTTTATGAACTGAATAGCAAAAGAAACTTTGCACCAGATTGAAGTGACTGTAATTAATGAATTAAAAATAACAAAGTTTAAGTAAAGTATATTTAATAAACCAACAATTCCACAACTCAAATTGAACAACTCAAACTTGATATTTTGTGGTTAAATATTGTACACTAGATAATCAAATTCAGTTGTCCAGATGTTCACTGCAATTCATTCCAACACGGAAAGTGGTCACAGACACAAAATTGGTCACTTAAATACCGAATGTGGCCACCCCGTGCCTCCATACATGCAAAGACTCTGGGTCGGAAGGAAAACGTCTGATGAGGTCACGTGCCAAGCGATTCCATTCATCTTGTTGAGCTTGTGTCAACTCTAGTCGGGAGGGTGTGGTCGGATTCTAACTCGCCTGTCCAAGACGTCCCAGAAGTATTCGTTGGGTGATAAGTCTGGAAAACATGCCGGCCACAGTAAGACGTTGATGTTGTTTGCAAGGAAGTCAAATACGTTGCGGGCTGTGTGGGGCCTGACGTTGTCGTGCTGGTAGAGAACACCTCGGGGTTGTTGCTGGAGGTAGGGCAGTACTACTGGACGGAGGATGTCATCTCTATAGCGTTGCGCATTGAGGTTTCCATTGATGACGACGAATGGCGTTGTCTTGTCTCCACGAATTCCACCCCACACCATATTGCCACCTCCACCGCAAGGAACGACTTCTTGAACGCAGCAAACAGCTGTCCGTTCACATCCGCCATCAACTCTAAACAAACAGAACCTGCATTCTCCCGTAAAGACCTCGCGTTGCCAATCCAGACGTTGCCTTCGCCGCACTGTATTAGCCGATCGTATTCGTCTAGGTCGATGTTCAGCAGTCGACATCTGTCCTCTGAAGTCTTCTGGTTACTGTGTGTGTGCCCACCATCCGACCCAAAACATTCACTGCCGATGACGTCACTGCAAGAGACGATTGCGGAGGTGCAACGTTCGCAGATCCCGGTCTTTCTGTGGCGTGATGACCCGTGGTCTACCTGTCCTGGCCCTGTGCGATGTCCTTGCAGTCTGTCTTAAACACTGCAACAAGTTCCCAACGGCAACACGGGAACAGCCAAAAGTTGTTGCAACGTGGGTGTGCGTGACCCCCATCTGGACTATCCCAATTGCTCGCTCACGTTGTTCTGGTGTTAGTCTTGGATTTTCAAATGTGTTTTTGTTCACAATGTGGATGTTTGTCATTGCTACTGTGCAGTTTTTAAACCCCTGTGGCACGTGCATTTCTACCAGCAATGATTTTACATTTGCTGTATTTTCTCAAAAACACGTGGGCATTGCCGGTAAAAGTAAGACGTACAACCACGATGCGTTTGGGCTATGTGTTTGTGCCTATTTGGTTTTGAATCAAACCGACTAATTTAAAATCTTATTATTTTGAAATGTGCAAAGTTTCTTTTGCAGTTGAGGTTATAACCATCGATCATTCTGGTCAATGTTTCCGGCGTGTCCCCTTGATCTTGCCTCCATTTGATCATTGAGCCCGTCTCACACAAACGTGTTTAGCGTAATAATTTATAGTTAAAATTTTTTTAATTTTCCTAATGATTTATGTACACATATCATTATCCAAGCGGGAGACAAAGATATGGTTTCTTTTAAATATTTATTTATCTATCTAACAATTACGCATGTCATAGAGTTCGGCTCCCTTTGATCATTGTGTCCGACTAACATGTTTAGTGTAATAATTCACAGTTATGTATGTTATAAAAAATACTGTCTTAGTTATTTATGCATTTCGTATATACACATATCATTAAATATATGCGAGATAAAGATAACGTTTCTTTTAAAAGTTTGTTTGCATCTCTCCAACTATTATTCATATCCGTGTAACTTTCTCAAAACCAAAACCAAATTAAGAATTGAGACCGAAAGTGCATAAAACTCACCATTAGTTATTTCTCATGATAACAGCATACCGCTGCAGTACCATCGATAAGTAAATTGTAGTGTTCTGGTTCAAAGAAGCAGTATGAGTTACTTCCATTTCTGAACTGTTCCTGTAATGTCGATATCAAGGGCGGAGCCAGTATTTTAAAAAGAGATAATTTTACTGCCTACAACATACTACATTTGGTTTTCAAAAGGTGGGACGGGAGGTGGAGGACCCCTGGACTGATCCCCTCCCTGCCCACCACCCATCCCGTCCCTGGATCTGTCTATGGATATACATAAGGAAAGCGATTTCAACTCTGTACGATTTTGTTAAAACACGCACACGAATATGGTTCATTTATATATCCCAGAATATTACAAAACGGCTAAGATCATGTCCAAATATACAATACAGACAACGTTTTCAACGTGCAATGCAATCGAAATTGTAAAGTATGTGAATGTGTATTTCAATGTAAATAAATATTGATACATATCGTTACTATTATTTACATGCATAGAATGTATATGGGTGTCTGACATGGCACTCCTAACAAGCGGAGGTATTTCCATTGAGGACCCCGCGTTGTGGGGTAACAGAGACAGTTTAATTGACTCTGACGCTGGTATTATCACATCCCGTGAGTAAGTCCTCAAAGTGTCCTTCAAATGTTTGCACAGAAGTCACATCATCCGACTCGCATCTCTTCCACTGAAAACACTCAAGAAAATTCGAGAAAACATAAGACAACACAGTGTATGGGGACATCATCAACTGCTGACGACTTTCAGCGTGAAAATGTAGAACGCATTTGCATTGAAAACACATACACATACATATATGAACGGAAAATTAGTTACCAAAAAACATAATGTTGTATAACTTCATTTGTTTAATGTAATTTCTTATTATGTCAGGGAATGTATGCCGTCTAACACATGAGTATGTGAGTTGTTTCGTCTACAATAACACCAAAGGACAGGGCAGTGAAATGTGTTAGGTGTCAATTATGAAATATGTGAGTACGCTCATTGTTCATCTGCGCATAATTTCAGAGGTATGTTTAATGACCAAACTTGCCAATTAATAACATTTTTCATGTAAAAATATTCTTGTAGCGAAATCTTATAATTAAACTATACTTGATTCTAAAGGCTTACATGCCTTGTTTTGGAGGTGAACACTACGGCCACCCCCACCCCCATGAAAACGGCATCCGATATATCATAAACAAAGGCTGTCTCTTAAACATATGAAAAGTTAGGTCTCACACAGTAAGAAGGGATACCACTTCATCAACTTCACTTTCGGCTGCGAGAAAGAGATAACACGACACCAAAAAGCGATAACACGTGACGGGAAATCGGTAGCAGGAGACGAGAAATCGATAACTGGTATGAAACGAGAGAGCGATAATTGGCACGACACGAAAAAGTGATAACACGTGACGGGAAATCGGTAGCATGAGACGAGAAATCGATAACTGGTATGAAACGAGAGAGCGATAATTTGCACGAGACGAGAAAGTGATAATACGAGATAAGCAAGCGATAACCAGCACGAGACGAGAAAGTGATAACATGAGACAGGAAAGCGATAAAACGAGACATAAATCAATAACATGAGATTAGAAAGGGATAACCGGCACAAGACGTGAAAAGCAATAACATGAGACGATAAAGTGATAACACGAGACGAAAAAACGATAACTGGCACGTGATGAGAAAGTGATAAAACGAGATGAGAAAGTGATAGCACGAGACGTGAAAGCGATAACCGGCACGAGATGAGAAAGTGATAACTCAAGACAAGAAAGTGATAACACACAACGAGAAAGCGATACCAGGAACAAGATTAGAAAGGGATAACATGAGATGAGAAGGCAATAGCATGAGATAAGAAAGTGAAAACACAAGACAAAAGTGATTAGTGGCACGAGACAAAAAACGAGATTAGAAAGCAATATCCGGAACGAGTCAAGTGATAACATGAGACAAGAAAGTGATCACTGGCACAAGACCAGAAAGTGATTACACATAACGAGAAAGCGATATCAGGCACGAGAAGAGAAAGCGATATCAGGCACGAGAGGAGAACGCGATAACATGAGACGAGAAAGCGATAGCATGAGATGAGAAAGCGATAGCATGAGATGAGAAAGCGATAACAAGTGATGAGAAAATGACAGCATCAGACGAGAAAGTGATAACATGAGACGAGAAAGCGATAACATGAGACGAAAAAGCGATAGCCTGAGTCGAGAAAATGATTGCATTTGACGAGAAAGCGAAAACATGAGACAAGAAAGCAAAAACATAAGACGAGTAAATGATAGCATTTGATGAGAAAGCAAAAACATGAGCCGAGAAAGTGATAGCATGAGAGAGAAAATGATAGCATGAGACGAGAAAGCGATAACATGAGATGACAAAGCGATAACATGAGACGAGAAAGCGATAACATAAGATTAGAAAGTGATAGCATGAGACGAGAAAGCGATAACATGAGACGAGAAAGCGATAACATGAGATGAGAAAGCGATAACATGAGATGAGAAAATGATAGCATGAGACGAAAGAGTGATATCAGGCACGAGACCAGAAAGTGATTAAACATATCGAGAAAGCGATATCAGGCACGAGACGAGAAAATGATAGCATGAGACGAGAAAGCGATAACAAGTGATAAAAAATGACAGCATGAGACGAGAAAGTGATAACATGAGACGAGAAAGCGATAACAAGTGTTGAGAAAATGATAGCATGAGACGAGAAAGTTATAACATGAGACGAGAAAGCGATAACATGAGACGAAAAAGTGATTGACAGCATCAGACGAGAAAGTGATAACATGAGACGATAAAGCGATAACAAGTGATGAGAAAATAACAGCATGAGACGAGAAAGCGATAACATGAGATGAGAAAGCGATAACATGAGATGAGAAAATGATAGCATGAGACGAAAAAGTGATATCAGGCATGAGACCAGAAAGTGATTAAACATATCGAAAAAGCGATATCAGGCACGAGACGAGAAAATGATAGCATGAGACGAGAAAGCGATAACAAGTGATAAAAAATGACAGCATGAGACGAGAAAGCGATAACATGAGACGAGAAAGCGATAACAAGTGATGAGAAAATGATAGCATGAGACGAGAAAGTGATAACATGAGATGAGAAAGTGATAACATGAGACGAAAAAGTGATATCAGGCATGAGACCATAAAGTGAATAAACATATCGAGAAAGCGATATCAGGCACGAGACGAGAAAAAGGTAGCATGAGACGATAAAGCGATAACATGAGACGAGAAAGTGTTAACATGAGATGAGAAAATGATAGCATGAGAAAGTGATAACACAAGACAAGAGTGATTACTTGCACGCGACAAAAAACGAGATTAGAAAGCAATATCCGGAACGAGTCAAGTGATAACATGAGACAAGAAAGTGATCACTTGCACAAGACCAGAAAGTGTTTACACATAACGAGAAAGCGATACCAGGCACGAGACGAGAAAGTGATATCAGGCACAAGACGAGAAAGCGATAACATGAGACGAGAAAGCGATAGCATGAGATGAGAAAATGATAGCATGAGATGAGAAAGCGATAACAAGTGATGAGAAAATGACAGCATCAGACGAGAAAGTGATAACATGAGACGAGAAAGCGATAACATGAGACGAAAAAGCGATAGCCTGAGTCGAGAAAATGATTGCATTTGACGAGAAAGCGAAAACATGAGACAAGAAAGCAATAGCATGAGACGAGAAAACCATAGAATGAGTGGAAAAAATGTTAGCATTTGACGAGAAAGGGAAAACATCAGACGAGAAAGTGATAGCATCAGAGAGAAAATTATAGCATGAGACAAGAAAGCGATAACATGAGATGAGAAAATGATAGCATGAGACGAGAAAATGATAGCATTTGATGAGAAAGCGAAAACATAAGACGAGTAAATGATAGCATTTGATGAGAAAGCAAAAACATGAGCCGAGAAAGTGATAGCATGAGAGAGAAAATTATAGCATGAGACGAGAAAGCGATAACATGAGATGAGAAAATGATAGCATGAGACGAGAAAATGATAGCATTTGATGAGAAAGCGAAAACATAAGACGAGTAAATGATAGCATTTGATGAGAAAGCAAAAACATGAGCCGAGAAAGTGATAGCATGAGAGAGAAAATTATAGCATGAGACGAGAAAGCGATAACATAAGATGAGAAAGTGATAGCATGAGACGAGAAAGCGATAACATGAGACGAGAAAGCGATAACATGAGACGAGAAAGCGATAACATGAGACGAGAAGCGATAACATGAGATGAGAAAATGATAACACAAGACAAGAGTGATTAGTGACACGCGACAAAAAACGAGATTAGAAAGCAATTTTCCGGAACGAGTCAAGCGATAACATGAGACAAGAAAGTGATCACTTGCACAAGACCGGCCAGAAAGTGTTTACACATAACGAGAAAGCGATATCAGGCACGAGACGAGAAAGTGATATCAGGCACGAGAGGAGAAAGCAATAACATGAGACGAGAAAGCGATAACATGAGACGAGAAAGCGATAACATGAGATGAGAAAGCTATAACATGAGATGATAAAATGATAGCATGAGATGAGAAAGCGATAACATGAGACGAGAAAGTGATAACATGAGACGAGAAAGCGATAACAAGTGATGAGAAAATAACAGCATGAGACGAGAAAGCGATAACATGAGATGAGAAAGCGATAACATGAGATGAGAAAATGATAGCATGAGACGAAAAAGTGATATCAGGCACGAGACCAGAAAGTGATTTAACATATCGAGAAAGCGATATCAGGCACGAGACGAGAAAATGATAGCATGAGACGAGAAAGCGATAACAAGTGATAAAAAATGACAGCATGAGACGAGAAAGTGATAACATGAGACGAGAAAGCGATAACAAGTGTTGAGAAAATGATAGCATGAGACGAGAAAGTTATAACATGAGACGAGAAAGCGATAACATGAGACGAAAAAGTGATTGACAGCATCAGACGAGAAAGTGATAACATGAGACGATAAAGCGATAACAAGTGATGAGAAAATAACAGCATGAGACGAGAAAGCGATAACATGAGATGAGAAAATGATAGCATGAGACGAGAAAATGATAGCATTTGATGAGAAAGCGAAAACATAAGACGAGTAAATGATAGCATTTGATGAGAAAGCAAAAACATGAGCCGAGAAAGTGATAGCATGAGAGAGAAAATTATAGCATGAGACAAGAAAGCGATAACATGAGATGAGAAAATGATAGCATGAGACGAGAAAATGATAGCATTTGATGAGAAAGCGAAAACATAAGACGAGTAAATGATAGCATTTGATGAGAAAGCAAAAACATGAGCCGAGAAAGTGATAGCATGAGAGAGAAAATTATAGCATGAGACGAGAAAGCGATAACATGAGATGAGAAAATGATAGCATGAGACGAGAAAATGATAGCATTTGATGAGAAAGCGAAAACATAAGACGAGTAAATGATAGCATTTGATGAGAAAGCAAAAACATGAGCCGAGAAAGTGATAGCATGAGAGAGAAAATTATAGCATGAGACGAGAAAGCGATAACATAAGATGAGAAAGTGATAGCATGAGACGAGAAAGCGATAACATGAGACGAGAAAGCGATAACATGAGACGAGAAAGCGATAACATGAGACGAGAAGCGATAACATGAGATGAGAAAATGATAACACAAGACAAGAGTGATTAGTGACACGCGACAAAAAACGAGATTAGAAAGCAATTTTCCGGAACGAGTCAAGCGATAACATGAGACAAGAAAGTGATCACTTGCACAAGACCGGCCAGAAAGTGTTTACACATAACGAGAAAGCGATATCAGGCACGAGACGAGAAAGTGATATCAGGCACGAGAGGAGAAAGCAATACACATGAGACGAGAAAGCGATAACATGAGACGAGAAAGCGATAACATGAGATGAGAAAGCTATAACATGAGATGATAAAATGATAGCATGAGATGAGAAAGCGATAACATGAGACGAGAAAGTGATAACATGAGACGAGAAAGCGATAACAAGTGATGAGAAAATAACAGCATGAGACGAGAAAGCGATAACATGAGATGAGAAAGCGATAACATGAGATGAGAAAATGATAGCATGAGACGAAAAAGTGATATCAGGCACGAGACCAGAAAGTGATTTAACATATCGAGAAAGCGATATCAGGCACGAGACGAGAAAATGATAGCATGAGACGAGAAAGCGATAACAAGTGATAAAAAATGACAGCATGAGACGAGAAAGTGATAACATGAGACGAGAAAGCGATAACAAGTGTTGAGAAAATGATAGCATGAGACGAGAAAGTTATAACATGAGACGAGAAAGCGATAACATGAGACGAAAAAGTGATTGACAGCATCAGACGAGAAAGTGATAACATGAGACGATAAAGCGATAACAAGTGATGAGAAAATAACAGCATGAGACGAGAAAGCGATAACATGAGATGAGAAAGCGATAACATGAGATGAGAAAATGATAGCATGAGACGAAAAAGTGATATCAGGCATGAGACCAGAAAGTGATTAAACATATCGAAAAAGCGATATCAGGCACGAGACGAGAAAATGATAGCATGAGACGAGAAAGCGATAACAAGTGATAAAAAATGACAGCATGAGACGAGAAAGCGATAACATGAGACGAGAAAGCGATAACAAGTGATGAGAAAATGATAGCATGAGACGAGAAAGTGATAACATGAGATGAGAAAATGATAGCATGAGACGAGAAAATGATAGCATTTGATGAGAAAGCGAAAACATAAGACGAGTAAATGATAGCATTTGATGAGAAAGCAAAAACATGAGCCGAGAAAGTGATAGCATGAGAGAGAAAATTATAGCATGAGACGAGAAAGCGATAACATAAGATGAGAAAGTGATAGCATGAGACGAGAAAGCGATAACATGAGACGAGAAAGCGATAACATGAGACGAGAAAGCGATAACATGAGACGAGAAGCGATAACATGAGATGAGAAAATGATAACACAAGACAAGAGTGATTAGTGACACGCGACAAAAAACGAGATTAGAAAGCAATTTTCCGGAACGAGTCAAGCGATAACATGAGACAAGAAAGTGATCACTTGCACAAGACCGGCCAGAAAGTGTTTACACATAATGAGAAAGCGATATCAGGCACGAGACGAGAAAGTGATATCAGGCACGAGAGGAGAAAGCAATAACATGAGACGAGAAAGCAATAACATGAGACGAGAAAGCGATAACATGAGATGAGAATGCTATAACATGAGATGATAAAATGATAGCATGAGACGAGAAAGCGATAACATGAGACGAGAAAGTAATGACATGAGACGAGAAAATGATAGCATGAGACGAAAAAGTGATATCAGGCACGAGACCAGAAAGTGATTTAACATATCGAGAAAGCGATATCAGGCACGAGACGAGAAAATGATAGCATGAGACGAGAAAGCGATAACAAGTGATAAAAAATGACAGCATGAGACGAAAAAGCGATAACATGAGACGAGAAAGCGATAACAAGTGATGAGAAAATGATAGCATGAGACGAGAAAGTGATAACATGAGACGAGAAAGCGATAACATGAGACGAAAAAGTGATATCAGGCATGAGACAATAAAGTGAATAAACATATCGAGAAAGCGATATCAGGCACGAGACGAGAAAAAGGTAGCATGAGACGATAAAGCGATAACATGAGACGAGAAAGTGATAACATGAGATGAGAAAATAATAGCATGAGAAAGTGATAACACAAGACAAGAGTGATTACTTGCACGCGACAAAAAACGAGATTAGAAAGCAATATCCGGAACGAGTCAAGCGATAACATGAGACAAGAAAGTGATCACTTGCACAAGACCAGAAAGTGTTTACACATAACGAGAAAGCGATACCAGGCACGAGACGAGAAAGTGATATCAGGCACAAGACGAGAAAGCGATAACATGAGACGAGAAAGCGATAGCATGAGATGAGAAAATGATAACAAGTGATGAGAAAATGACAACATCAGACGAGAAAGTGATAACATGAGACGAGAAAGCGATAATATGAGACGAAAAAGCGATAGCCTGAGTCGAAAAAATGATTGCATTTGACGAGAAAGCGAAAACATGAGACAAGAAAGCAATAGCATGAGACGAGAAAGCCATAGCATGAGTGGAGAAAATGTTAGCATCAGAGAGAAAATTATAGCATGAGACAAGAAAGCGATAACATGAGATGAGAAAATGATAGCATGAGACGAGAAAATGATAGCATTTGATGAGGAAGCAAAAACATAAGACGAGTAAATGATAGCATTTGATGAGAAAGCAAAAACATGAGCCGAGAAAGTGATAGCATGAGAGAGAACATTATAGCATGAGACGAGAAAGCAATAACATGAGATGACAAAGCGATAACATAAGATGACAAAGCGATAACATAAGATGAGAAAGTGATAGCATGAGACGAGAAAGCGATAACATGAGACGAGAAAGCGATAACATGAGACGAGAAAGCGATAACATGAGACGAGAAAGCGATAACATGAGACGAGAAAGCGATAACATGAGATGAGAAAATGATAGCATGAGAAAGTGATAACACAAGACAAGAGTGATTAGTGACACGCGACAAAAAACGAGATTAGAAAGCAATTTTCCGGAACGAGTCAAGCGATAACATGAGACAAGAAAGTGATCACTTGCACAAGACCGGCCAGAAAGTGTTTACACATAACGAGAAAGCGATATCAGGCACGAGACGAGAAAGTGATATCAGGCACGAGAGCAGAAAGCAATAACATGAGATGATAAAATGATAGCATGAGACGAGAAAGCGATAGCATGAGATGAGAAAATGATAGCATGAGATGAGAAAGTGATAACAAGTGATGAGAAAATGACAGCATCAGACGAGAAAGCGATAACATAAGATGAGAAAGTGATAGCATGAGACGAGAAAGCGATAACATGAGACGAGAAAGCGATAACATGAGACGAGAAAGCGATAACATGAGACGAGAAGCGATAACATGAGATGAGAAAATGATAACACAAGACAAGAGTGATTAGTGACACGCGACAAAAAACGAGATTAGAAAGCAATTTTCCGGAACGAGTCAAGCGATAACATGAGACAAGAAAGTGATCACTTGCACAAGACCGGCCAGAAAGTGTTTACACATAACGAGAAAGCGATATCAGGCACGAGACGAGAAAGTGATATCAGGCACGAGAGCAGAAAGCAATAACATGAGATGATAAAATGATAGCATGAGACGAGAAAGCGATAGCATGAGATGAGAAAATGATAGCATGAGATGAGAAAGTGATAACAAGTGATGAGAAAATGACAGCATCAGACGAGAAAGTGATAACATGAGACGAGAAAGCGATAACATGAGACGAAAAAGCGATAGCCTGAGTCGAGAAAATGATTGCATTTGACGAGAAAGCGAAAACATGAGACGAGAAAGCAATAGCATGAGACGAGAAAGCCATAGCATGAGTGGAGAAAATGTTAGCATCAGAGAGAAAATTATAGCATGAGACAAGAAAGCGATAACATGAGATGAGAAAATGATAGCATGAGACGAGAAAATGATAGCATTTGATGAGGAAGCAAAAACATAAGACGAGTAAATGATAGCATTTGATGAGAAAGCAAAAACATGAGCCGAGAAAGTGATAGCATGAGAGAGAACATTATAGCATGAGACGAGAAAGCAATAACATGAGATGACAAAGCGATAACATAAGATGACAAAGCGATAACATAAGATGAGAAAGTGATAGCATGAGACGAGAAAGCGATAACATGAGACGAGAAAGCGATAACATGAGACGAGAAAGCGATAACATGAGACGAGAAAGCGATAACATGAGACGAGAAAGCGATAACATGAGATGAGAAAATGATAGCATGAGAAAGTGATAACACAAGACAAGAGTGATTAGTGACACGCGACAAAAAACGAGATTAGAAAGCAATTTTCCGGAACGAGTCAAGCGATAACATGAGACAAGAAAGTGATCACTTGCACAAGACCGGCCAGAAAGTGTTTACACATAACGAGAAAGCGATATCAGGCACGAGACGAGAAAGTGATATCAGGCACGAGAGCAGAAAGCAATAACATGAGATGATAAAATGATAGCATGAGACGAGAAAGCGATAGCATGAGATGAGAAAATGATAGCATGAGATGAGAAAGTGATAACAAGTGATGAGAAAATGACAGCATCAGACGAGAAAGCGATAACATAAGATGAGAAAGTGATAGCATGAGACGAGAAAGCGATAACATGAGACGAGAAAGCGATAACATGAGACGAGAAAGCGATAACATGAGACGAGAAGCGATAACATGAGATGAGAAAATGATAACACAAGACAAGAGTGATTAGTGACACGCGACAAAAAACGAGATTAGAAAGCAATTTTCCGGAACGAGTCAAGCGATAACATGAGACAAGAAAGTGATCACTTGCACAAGACCGGCCAGAAAGTGTTTACACATAACGAGAAAGCGATATCAGGCACGAGACGAGAAAGTGATATCAGGCACGAGAGCAGAAAGCAATAACATGAGATGATAAAATGATAGCATGAGACGAGAAAGCGATAGCATGAGATGAGAAAATGATAGCATGAGATGAGAAAGTGATAACAAGTGATGAGAAAATGACAGCATCAGACGAGAAAGTGATAACATGAGACGAGAAAGCGATAACATGAGACGAAAAAGCGATAGCCTGAGTCGAGAAAATGATTGCATTTGACGAGAAAGCGAAAACATGAGACGAGAAAGCAATAGCATGAGACGAGAAAGCCATAGCATGAGTGGAGAAAATGTTAGCATTTGACGAGAAAGGGAAAACATCAGACGAGAAAGTGATAGCATCAGAGAGAAAATTATAGCATGAGACAAGAAAGCGATAACATGAGATGAGAAAATGATAGCATGAGACGAGAAAATGATAGCATTTGATGAGAAAGCGAAAACATAAGACGATTAAATGATAGCATTTGATGAGAAAGCAAAAACATGAGCCGAGAAAGTGATAGCATGAGAGAGAACATTATAGCATGAGACGAGAAAGCGATAACATGAGACGAGAAAGCGATAACATAAGATGAGAAAGTGATAGCATGAGACGAGAAAGCGATAACATGAGACAAGAAAGCAATAACATGAGACGAGAAAGCGATAACATGAGACGAGAAAGCGATAACATGAGATGAGAAAATGATAGCATGAGAAAGTGATAACACAAGACAAGAGTGATTAGTGACACGCGACAAAAAACGAGATTAGAAAGCAATTTTCAGGAACGAGTCAAGCAATAACATGAGACAAGAAAGTGATCACTTGCACAAGACCGGCCAGAAAGTGTTTACACATAACGAGAAAGCGATATCAGGCACGAGACGAGAAAGTGATATCAGGCACGAGAGGAGAAAGCAATAACATGAGACGAGAAAGCGATAACATGAGAGGAGAAAGCGATAACATGAGATGAGAAAGCTATAACATGAGATGATAAAATGATAGCATGAGACGAGAAAGCGATAACATGAGACGAGAAAGTAATGACATGAGACGAGAAAATGATAGCATGAGACGAAAAAGTGATATCAGGCACGAGACCAGAAAGTGATTTAACATATCGAGAAAGCGATATCAGGCACGAGACGAGAAAATGATAGCATGAGACGAGAAAGCGATAACAAGTGATAAAAAATGACAGCATGAGACGAGAAAGCGATAACATGAGACGAGAAAGCGATAACAAGTGATGAGAAAATGATAGCATGAGACGAGAAAGTGCTAACATGAGACGAGAAAGCGATAACATGACACGAAAAAGTGATATCAGGCATGAGACCATAAAGTGAATAAACATATCTAGTAAGCGATATCAGGCACGAGATGAGAAAAAGGTAGCATGAGACGATAAAGCGATAACATGAGACGAGAAAGTGATAACATGAGATGAGAAAATAATAGCATGAGAAAGTGATAACACAAGACAAGAGTGATTACTTGCACGCGACAAAAAACGAGATTAGAAAGCAATATCCGGAACGAGTCAAGCGATAACATGAGACAAGAAAGTGATCACTTGCACAAGACCAGAAAGTGTTTACACATAACGAGAAAGCGATACCAGGCACGAGACGAGAAAGTGATATCAGGCACAAGACGAGAAAGCGATAACATGAGACGAGAAAGCGATAGCATGAGATGAGAAAATGATAGCATGAGATGAGAAAGCGATAACAAGTGATGAGAAAATGACAGCATCAGACGAGAAAGTGATAACATGAGACGAGAAAGCGATAACATGAGACGAAAAAGCGATAGCCTGAGTCGAGAAAATGATTGCATTTGACGAGAAAGCGAAAACATGAGACGAGAAAGCAATAGCATGAGACGAGAAAGCCATAGCATGAGTGGAGAAAATGTTAGCATTTGACGAGAAAGTGAAAACATAAGACGATTAAATGATAGCATTTGATGAGAAAGCAAAAACATGAGCCGAGAAAGGGATAGCATGAGAGAGAAAATTATAGCATGAGACGAGAAAGCGATAACATGAGATGACAAAGCGATAACATGAGACGAGAAAGCGATAACATAAGATGAGAAAGTGATAGCATGAGACGAGAAAGCGATAACATGAGACGAGAAAGCGATAACATGAGACGAGAAAGCGATAACATGAGATGAGAAAATGATAGCATGAGATGATTAGTGATTAGTGACACGCGACAAAAAACGAGATTAGAAAGCAATTTTCCGGAACGAGTCAAGCGATAACATGAGACAAGAAAGTGATCACTTGCACAAGACCGGCCAGAAAGTGTTTACACATAACGAGAAAGCGATATCAGGCACGAGACGAGAAAGTGATATCAGGCACGAGATGAGAAAGCAATAACATGAGACGAGAAAGCGATAACATGAGATGAGAAAGCGATAACATGAGATGAGAAAGCTATAACATGAGATGATAAAATGATAGCATGAGACGAGAAAGCGATAACATGAGACGAGAAAGTGATAACATGAGACGTGAAAGCGATAACAAGTGATGAGAAAATAACAGCATGAGACGAGAAAGCGATAACATGAGATGAGAAAGCGATAACATGAGATGAGAAAATGATAGCATGAGACGAAAAAGTGATATCAGGCACGAGACCAGAAAGTAATTTAACATATCGAGAAAGCGATATCAGGCACGAGACGAGAAAATGATAGCATGAGACGAGAAAGCGATAACAAGTGATAAAAAATGACAGCATGAGACGAGAAAGCGATAACATGAGACGAGAAAGCGATAACAAGTGATGAGAAAATGATAGCATGAGACGAGAAAGTGATAACATGAGACGAGAAAGCGATAACATGAGACGAAAAAGTGATCACTTGCACAAGACCAGAAAGTGTTTACACATAACGAGAAAGCGATACCAGGCACGAGACGAGAAAGTGATATCAGGCACAAGACGAGAAAGCGATAACATGAGACGAGAAAGCGATAGCATGAGATGAGAAAATGATAGCATGAGATGAGAAAGCGATAACAAGTGATGAGAAAATGACAGCATCAGACGAGAAAGTGATAACATGAGACGAGAAAGCGATAACATGAGACGAAAAAGCGATAGCCTGAGTCGAGAAAATGATATCAGCCACGAGACGAGAAAAAGGTAGCATGAGACGATAAAGCGATAACATGAGACGAGAAAGTGATAACATGAGATGAGAAAATGATAGCATGAGAAAGTGATAACACAAGACAAGAGTGATTACTTGCACGCGACAAAAAACGAGATTAGAAAGCAATATCCGGAACGAGTCAAGTGATAACATGAGACAAGAAAGTGATCACTTGCACAAGACCAGAAAGTGTTTACACATAACGAGAAAGCGATACCAGGCACGAGACGAGAAAGTGATATCAGGCACAAGACGAGAAAGCGATAACATGAGATGAGAAAGCGATAGAATGAGATGAGAAAATGATAGCATCAGATGAGAAAGCGATAATAAGTGATGAGAAAATGACAGCATCAGACGAGAAAGTGATAACATGAGACGAGAAAGCGATAACAAGTAATGAGAAAATAACAGCATGAGACGAGAAAGCGATAACATGAGATGAGAAAGCGATAACATAAGATGAGAAAATGATAGCATGAGACGAAAAAGTGATATCAGGCACGAGACCAGAAAGTGATTAAACATATCGAGAAAGCGATATCAGGCACGAGACGAGAAAATGATAGCATGAGACGAGAAAGCGATAACAAGTGATAAAAAATGACAGCATGAGACGAGAAAGCGATAACATGAGACGAGAAAGCGATAACAAGTGATGAGAAAATGATAGCATGAGACGAGAAAGTGATAACATGAGACGAGAAAGCGATAACATGAGACGAAAAAGTGATATCAGGCATGAGACCATAAAGTGAATAAACATATCGAGAAAGCGATATCAGCCACGAGACGAGAAAAAGGTAGCATGAGACGATAAAGCGATAACATGAGACGAGAAAGTGATAACATGAGATGAGAAAATGATAGCATGAGAAAGTGATAACACAAGACAAGAGTGATTACTTGCACGCGACAAAAAACGAGATTAGAAAGCAATATCCGCAACGAGTCAAGTGATAACATGAGACAAGAAAGTGATCACTTGCACAAGACCAGAAAGTGTTTACACATAACGAGAAAGCGATACCAGGCACGAGACGAGAAAGTGATATCAGGCACAAGACGAGAAAGCGATAACATGAGACGAGAAAGCGATAGCATGAGATGAGAAAATGATAGCATGAGATGAGAAAGCGATAACAAGTGATGAGAAAATGACAGCATCAGACGAGAAAGTGATAACATGAGACGAGAAAGCGATAACATGAGACGAAAAAGCGATAGCCTGAGTCGAGAAAATGATTGCATTTGACGAGAAAGCGAAAACATGAGACGAGAAAGCAATAGCATGAGACGAGAAAGCCATAGCATGAGTGGAGAAAATGTTAGCATTTGACGAGAAAGGGAAAACATCAGACGAGAAAGTGATAGCATCAGAGAGAAAATTATAGCATGAGACAAGAAAGCGATAACATGAGATGAGAAAATGATAGCATGAGACGAGAAAATGATAGCATTTGATGAGAAAGCGAAAACATAAGACGAGTAAATGAAAGCATTTGATGAGAAAGCAAAAACATGAGCCGAGAAAGTGATAGCATGAGAGAGAAAATAAAAGCATGAGACGAGAAAGCGATAACATGAGATGACAAAGCGATAACATGAGACGAGAAAGCGATAACATGAGACGAAAAAGCGATAGCCTGAGTCGAGAAAATGATTGCATTTGACGAGAAAGCGAAAACATGAGACGAGAAAGCAATAGCATGAGACGAGAAAGCCATAGCATGAGTGGAGAAAATGTTAGCATTTGACGAGAAAGGGAAAACATCAGACGAGAAAGTGATAGCATCAGAGAGAAAATTATAGCATGAGACAAGAAAGCGATAACATGAGATGAGAAAATGATAGCATGAGACGAGAAAATGATAGCATTTGATGAGAAAGCGAAAACATAAGACGAGTAAATGAAAGCATTTGATGAGAAAGCAAAAACATGAGCCGAGAAAGTGATAGCATGAGAGAGAAAATAAAAGCATGAGACGAGAAAGCGATAACATGAGATGACAAAGCGATAACATGAGACGAGAAAGCGATAACATAAGATGAGAAAGTGATATCATGAGACGAGAAAGCGATAACATGAGACGAGAAAGCGATAACATGAGACAAGAAAGCGATAACATGAGACGAGAAAGCGATAACATGAGATGAGAAAATGATAGCATGAGAAAGTGATAACACAAGACAAGAGTGATTAGTGACACGCGACAAAAAACGAGATTAGAAAGCAATTTTCCGGAACGAGTCAAGCGATAACATGAGACAAGAAAGTGATCACTTGCACAAGACCAGAAAGTGTTTACACATAACGAGAAAGCGATACCAGGCACGAGACGAGAAAGTGATATCAGGCACAAGACGAGAAAGCGATAACATGAGACGAGAAAGCGATAGCATGAGATGAGAAAATGATAGCATGAGATGAGAAAGCGATAACAAGTGATGAGAAAATGACAGCATCAGACGAGAAAGTGATAACATGAGACGAGAAAGCGATAACATGAGACGAAAAAGCGATAGCCTGAGTCGAGAAAATGATTGCATTTGACGAGAAAGCGAAAACATGAGACGAGAAAGCAATAGCATGAGACGAGAAAGCCATAGCATGAGTGGAGAAAATGTTAGCATTTGACGAAAAAGGGAAAACATCAGACGAGAAAGTGATAGCATCAGAGAGAAAATTATAGCATGAGACAAGAAAGCGATAACATGAGATGAGAAAATGATAGCATGAGACGAGAAAATGATAGCATTTGATGAGAAAGCGAAAACATAAGACGAGTAGATGATAGCATTTGATGAGAAAGCAAAAACATGAGCCGAGAAAGTGATAGCATGAGACGAGAAAGTGATAACATGAGATGAGAAAATGATAGCATGAGAAAGTGATAACACAAGACAAGAGTGATTACTTGCACGCGACAAAAAACGAGATTAGAAAGCAATATCCGGAACGAGTCAAGTGATAACATGAGACAAGAAAGTGATCACTTGCACAAGACCAGAAAGTGTTTACACATAACGAGAAAGCGATACCAGGCACGAGACGAGAAAGTGATATCAGGCACAAGACGAGAAAGCGATAACATGAGACGAGAAAGCGATAGCATGAGATGAGAAAATGATAGCATGAGATGAGAAAGCGATAACAAGTGATGAGAAAATGACAGCATCAGACGAGAAAGTGATAACATGAGACGAGAAAGCGATAACATGAGACGAAAAAGCAATAACCTGAATCGAGAAAATGATTGCATTTGACGAGAAAGCGAAAACATAAGACGAGTAAATGATAGCATTTGATGAGAAAGCAAACACATGAGCCGAGAAAGTGATAGCATGAGAGAGAAAATGATAGCATGAGACGAGAAAGTGATAACATGAGATGACAAAGCGATAACATGAGACGAGAAAGCGATAACATAAGATGAGAAAGTGATAGCATGAGACGAGAAAGCGATAACATGAGACGAGAAAGCGATTACATGAGACGAGAAAGCGATAACATGAGACGAGAAAGCGATAACATGAGATGAGAAAATGATAGCATGAGAAAGTGATAACACAAGACGAGAGTGATTAGTGACACGCGACAAAAAACGAGATTAGAAAGCAATTTTCCGGAACGAGTCAAGCGATAACATGAGACAAGAAAGTGATCACTTGCACAAGACCGGCCAGAAAGTGTTTACACATAACGAGAAAGTGATATCAGGCACGAGACGAGAAAGTGATATCAGGCACGAGAGGAGAAAGCAATAACATGAGACGAGAAAGCGATAACATGAGACGAGAAAGCGATAACATGAGATGAGAAAGCTATAACATGAGATGATAAAATGATAGCATGAGACGAGAAAGCGATAACATGAGACGAGAAAGTGATAACATGAGACGAGAAAGCGATAACAAGTGATGAGAAAATAACAGCATGAGACGAGAAAGCGATAACATGAGACGAGAAAGCAATAACATGAGACAAGAAAGCGATAACAAGTGATGAGAAAATGACAGCATGAGACGATAAAGCAATAACATGAAACGCGAAATGCGATAACATGAGACGAGAAAGCAATAGCATGAGACGAGAAAGAGATAGCATGAGTCGAGAAAGAAAACATGAGACAAGAAAGCGATAGCATGAGAGGAGAAGATGATAGCATGAGACGAGAAAGTGATAACATGGGACGAGAAAGCAATAGCATGAGATGAGAAAATGGTAGCATGAGATGAGAAAATGGTAGCATGAGATGAGAAAGCAATAACATGAGACGAGAAACCGATAGCATGTGATGAGAAAATGATAGCATGAGACGAGAAAGCAATAACATGAGTCGAGAAAGTGATTACATAAGATGAGAAAGCTATAACATGAGATGAGAAAATGATAGCATGGGACGAGAAAGCGATAACATGAGATGAGAAAATGATAGCATGAGACGAGAAAGCGATAACATCAGATGAAAAAGCGATCACATGAGACGAGAAAGTGATAACACGTAATGAGAATACAATAATCACCATTAGACCAGAAGGTGATAATACGAGAGGAGAAAGTGATTACACGAGACGGGAAAGCTATAACATGAGACGAGAAAGCGATAACTGCCAATAGAGGAGAGAATGAGAAAATGGAGGAGAAAGCAATAGCACGAGACATGAAACTGATACCTGGCACAAGACTGAAAAAGGGATAACACAAGGTGAGAAAGCTATAACACGAGACGAGAAAGTGATAATATAAGACAAGAAATTGATATCAGGCACGAGATTAGAAAGCATTAAGACGAGATGAGAAAGAGATAACATGAGATGAGAAACCAATAACCGATATGAGATGATAAGTAATAACATGAGACGAGAAATCATGAGATGAGAAAGCGATAACTGTCATGAGACAATAAAGGGATTACACGGGATGAGAAATGGATACGTGAAAGAGATAGCATGAGATGAGAAAGCTATAACCAGCACGATACAAGAAAGCGACAACCCAAGACGAGAAAGTGATAACATGATATGGGAAAGGCGATAACTGTCACAAGACGAGAAAGTAATAACAAGGGACGAGAAAGAGATAACACAGGATGAGAAAGTGATAAGTGGCACGTGACGAAAAAGCCGAGATAAGAAAGCAATATCTGACACAAGTCAAGAAAGTGATAACACGAGACGAGAAAGTGATCACTGGCACCAGACGAGAAAGTGATAATACGAGACGAGAAAGTGATAACATGAGACGAGAAAGTGATAACACGAGACGAGAGAGTGATCTCTGGCACCAGAGGAGAAAGCGACAACACAACACAAGAAAGCGATAACCAGCATGAGACTGGAAAGCGATAACACGAGACGAGAAAGAACTAAATGCCATAGTCGCTACATTCCAAAATCACAACAGTTAGTTAAAACAACAAAGGCAAATTACCCACTGATGTAGTGGAATAGTCCAGGAGTATGGATTAGATGGAGAGGAAAAAGCTGAGAAGGATGCCCTCATGTAAACTAGAAGTTGTTCAAACAAGACTATTCATATGGTAACAGCAATGTACAATGAAATTGCTTAGAGCAAACAAAAATACCAAAATTACAAATATTATCGATACAAGGACAGAAATCTTATTGATACTAAAATTGTTAATAGATATACACTCTTCAAAAAAAAAGAAACGCACAGGTAGTATGTAATTCGTTGAACCTGACTACACAAAAAAGTCCGGTATACAAATTGGATATATGTTAGATAGAAATATATACTGGATAGAATATGTTGGTGGCCTGATATTCGACAAACGGTGAGTTAAAAAAACAGCCATTGTCGATTTGCAATGTCTTAATCGGCATTGTTTTCACACTTGTTAAAAAATTCAAGGAGATAAACACTTGAGCAAAATGTACGTTCAAGTTATGGTAGTGGCTATAAAAAGACAAGCATAAGCCAATAATTTTTCATACAATTGTCAACATTTTTCAAGTTCGAAAATGCCAAGAGTCAGCGTTGCCTATCAGAACATCGCCTTAGGACGTATCCAAAGAGGGGAATCGCCGCCTTTGTGACCGAGAGACACAGTTCAGTTCCACTGCAGATCGTCCGAGAACCGGCCCACCAAGAGTTACAGATGTACCACCCCAGCACAGGATCGCTACATTCGACTGTTCCACCTACGTCATCGCAATGCCACAGCTACGGAGACTACAGGACGCATCCCTTGTTTGTGGAGGATATAGGACCAGACGGTCAGGAACCATCTTCGCTAGGCTGGAATCCGACACAGAAGGCCAGTTACCGTCCCTGTTGTGCAACAGATGCACCGACAGCGACGCATGCGTTGGTGCCATACCTTACCGTGTTGGAATTTGAGAAACTGGAAACGAGTGTGGTTTGCCCCACATTGTGTATGGGAATTCGACAATTTCGGGTTCGGTAGTGTCATGGTATGGGGGACATATCCTAAATCACGAGAACTGAATTGGTTGTGGTTCAGGGAAATTTGACAGCAAATCCCTACATGAATCAAATTCTTTAACCTCACCTTCTTCCAATTATTGACCGCCAGAGGGAGCTGTTCCAACAGGACAACACTCCACCGCACACAGCTCGTGTCACGGTAGACTACCTTCATAATGCCAATATCAACGCTTGCCCAGGCCATCGAAAGCTCCAGATCTCAACCCGCCCAATTGAACATCTCTGGGATGAACTCGATCGACGTGTACCTCAATGTCAGAACAATGCGCAGACACTCCCACAACTGGCCAACGCGTTACAAGCAGAATGGCGAAGAATTCCGCTGGACAGAATTCGTACACTTGTCAGTGCCGAGGAGATGCAGAGCCATGATTGCTGCCCGGGGCGGTCACACGAGATACTGAGTTCAGTGCAACCTTGTTGCCTCATGTGACATGACAATGAACAGTTTGTATATTTGTATCTATGATATTAGATTAAATATATCGACTTTATTAGGTACAATATATTTACTAAATATCTATCTGTGCGTTTCCTTTTTTGAAGAGAGTACCATACTAACACACCTTCGAGTCTCAGAGGGGCACATCAAATCCATTCAAAAGATTAGTAGCATCAAGAAAACAATTTACTTAACACATATTAGGTTTATTATGGTAATATTTATGAACGAGTTGTTTCATCTCTATTTGAACGAAGGACTCATAAACAAATAGAGAAAGACGTCACTTGTCATACATTTGGCAGAGTGGACATTTTCTTTCGGTTAATGGTAGTGTCCTCCACGTGCCTGTGTGAACTGGTATACTGTGATTGGATGTCTTGAGCTTAAGGAAATTTCTCCAAACGTTTCCATCTGAACTCATTAAATAGTTTTCAAAATTTAAACAGTCAGTTTTTACAATTCTATTCATGTATGCTTTGGGAGATCTATCTCGTATAGAGATCCTGGATTGCATCTGGATATCATCTGATTTATCTTAAACTTATTTGAAAGATAGCCTTGTCTTTGAACATTTTGTGATGTCCATGTGTATCAAAGGCTTAGTTCATTACACATTCGTTTCATGCATGTTATGTTTCTATGTTTCCTTGTTCCCATTAACTTATATGTGCACAATCAAAGATAATTTATATTTTTCCCCGCTAGCATTCTAGCCCCCTCCAAAATATCATTTTTATTTTTAATACGTTAGAGAGATCTTCCAATTTCCTTATGTATTATAAAACTTGGAGTACTCTTAGTGACGTAATGCGTTTTAAAAAACGAAGGTGAAAGAATTCTGTGATAGTAAGATTTTCAAATCCCCATATTTCGCTTCCATAAAGCGTCAAAACGGGGCAGTTGACATCCAGATGACAAATATAATTTCCACCTTTGGCAGAGAATATAATAAATGGCTTCAGTGGCTTGTCCTGATAACTTTTGCTTCGTACTAGTAAATTACACAAAGGTATTTATAGGATTCCACATTTCCTGAAGTATATTCACGTATATTGAACTGTTTTTGTAATCCATTTTTATATCCGAAACAAATCATTTCTTTAGTCTTGGAAACATTAATATTAGTCCTCCAGTTTTTATAATATCTATGAAAAGAGTCCAACGTAATTTATAAATCCTTCGCATTTGACGCCAACAGCATTGCGTCATCTGCATACAATAATATATACATAGTTATAACATTTTCTATTCTTTCATAAATATTCATTTGGTTTTAACTCAACTCCTTTACAAGAGTTCTTCATGAGTGAAGTTTCAAGGTCATTTAGAAACAATGCAAACAAAAGAAGTGACAAGATTTCTCTTTGCCTTACACCTGATTTACAGTAGAAGAAGTTTTCGTAAAACTTCCTTTACAAGAGATACGTAATTTAATATTCTGATAAATGAAATGAATAACTTTGAACCATTTGCCAGATGTGTTAGAATGTAATATATTTTGCCAAGGACCTAATCACCAG
Source organism: Haliotis rufescens (assembly GCF_023055435.1). NCBI lineage: Eukaryota > Metazoa > Mollusca > Gastropoda > Lepetellida > Haliotidae > Haliotis > Haliotis rufescens. The sequence goes on along the minus strand of NW_025963779.1, from coordinate 94,106,051 downwards.
ACACTGTCAAGGGGATTTCGAAATCAACAAATGCACAAAATAATTTCTTTTTCCTTACTTTCAATATTTCCGATAGGCTATAAAAGGTAAAAATGTGATCACTGCTTTCTTTTCTGAAACCTGCTTGAGCTTCAAATAAGATGGAATTTGTATCAATAATCTTTTGTAAGGGGATATTTATAACAGAAATGAAAAGTTTTCCGAAACAGTTCAGCAGGGTATTTCAGCTGTAATTTCTAGATTCTTTTTGATCCCCTCTTTTTTTATATAATGGCTTAGTTACACCTCTTAATCAATTTTCTAAGAAGACTCCAGTGTCAAACACGATAATGAAAAGTTTAAAATAAATATCCTTGAATATATCAATGGTGGCTTAGATATACACATGCACAAAAGTTAAGCGCCACCCACCATATTTGTGAGCAGTTACTTTTGGCACTTAATGATGACTATTATAACGATATGTACGATTGTTATAAGCCGTATATGTAAACCTCATGTGATGCAAAAGTTGTTCCAGAGCATGTTTATCTTGTGTTCCAAAAGAATATGAGCAGAAAGGAATTTTACCGAAGACCAGAAATTGAAGGATTAGAAAACATTGAACAACTTTTTTTGTCATGTAACTGTCATGATATCAGCAGACCATATCAGGTGTCACATAAACACCCTAGGGAGTGCAGAGTCTATTGCAAGACAGAAACGTCAGTAACGTGTGTATGATCCACGGACATTTACCACAGCTTCAACCCTACGCCTCATACTCGTTGAATGCTTCTCTGAGGCAAACGGATTCATTCTTCATGAAGTGCGACTTCAAGTCCAGCGAGATTTTGAACTGGGGGATCACGATGTCTGATTTTCCGGCCAATAATGTCCGAGAGATGCTCAATCAGATTAAGATCTGGACTACAGGCCGGCCAAGGAAGAGTGGCAATAGCTTCTTGACGCAAATAAGCCAAAACTGCCCGAGATCTGTGTAGTCTAGCATTGTCGTCCATGTAAACAGGTCTTGTCTGAAGACGATGGTTGTCAAAATGAGGGACTACCACTGGACGAAGAATGGCATCTTGGTATTGTTGGCCATTCAGGTTTCCACGAATTGTCACCAGCGGAAGTTTGCAGCCGAAGGAAACACAACCCCATATCATGACAGACCCCCCGCCACATGTTAAGGTCTCCTGGATGTTCCTTGGTGCAAAACGAGTGTTACGTTGCCTCCAAACACGTATTCGACCATTAACAGTTCGTAGCAGCATTCGACACTCGTCAGACCAATGGATCCTTCTCCAGTTGGCCAAGTTCCATCGACTACGGGCACGACACCATATCAGACGATTCTGCATGTGCCTCTCAGTCAGTTGAGGACGTTTTACTGGTCTTCTGGCGTTATAACCAGCCGCTCTGAGGCGACGCCTTACGGTCATCGTCGAGGGTCTCTGATGGGTAATCCACTGCAGTCTTAAATCCGTTGAAGTGGCAAATGGATTTCGTCTGACTATCCTGAAAAGACGTCTATCCTCTCTGTTAGAGGTCTTTCTTGGCCCACCAGACCTATGCCTGTCATTGACATCATTGGTTTTACCATGTTTGACAATCAAACGAGTGATAACACTGTGACGACGACCCATTTGCCTTGCAATGGCCCTGCATGACATGCCAGCATTTTTCATGCCTATCACTTGCCATCTTGCAGCGTTCGTTAACTTTCTCCTCACCATGGCTGATTTTCAACTTCTATTGGAAGGGGAATCTCAAACAGGAGCAAAATGCAACCACGTGTCTGAAACTTGAATTTCACTATTCATAGGGTAGGGGAACTGCAGCAACAGTAAAGCACGATTTCCTTGTGGTATCTGGACAAATTTGGGTTCATGAAACTATGGAAGCCTAATTCAGTCATACATCATCATATTTCGTATTTCTGATTCCCACACGTGAAATCAAGAGACTGTGAATATGGTGGCGCTTAACTTTTGTGCATGTGTATATATTCCTTGATGATGTTATCATGTCCCGGGGATTTGTTATTTTTTAAGTTAAGGACAGAAAACATTATGTCTTGGGTGTGTCGTTTTACTCCCTTTGTCAAGCTATCAGTATGTCAGTATGTGTTGATGGATGGGTGGAAGTACAATGTATGTATGTATGACAGACAGACACACTAATGTTATAGATGGCTTAAAGTTCATGTATAAAGTTCATGAATATATTTACCAATATAAAAAAATTTCTAGTTGATTTATAAATACCACGTAGAATTCATCTTCATTATAGGAATGGTTCCTTTGGTTTGCAATAATTTGGAAAATATCTTTCGTAGTATTCAGTTCCAGTATACCTACCAGTTTTAAGTGCTATATCATAAATACTACATCTGAAGTAGAGATAACAATTCTTAGGTGCGTTGGAATATCACTACACAGGAATTTTTCAACATTTAACATAGCACATTAACTGATGAATGCGATGACTGTTTTAAATTATCTCTGGTTTACATTCCCAATTTCTTGGCTAAGCCAAACATAGCCAAGACCATACTAAAAGAGTATTTGCCTGAATTTTGATGCCCAAGTAATATGTCCTTCATCATCCACAGATCTCTTAACATCAGGTAACACTGATATGGAAGCCCGGCTTTGGGCAAGTGTTTAAGTCTACACCAGTATGTAAGTACCCATATTCACCAGGAAACATACCATTACAAGTTGTTCTCTTCACTTTCAGATATTGTTCACAAAGTTTAAGTTGTACAGCCCCTATTGATTTATAATGGCAACTTCTTCATATTTCAGAACCATAGCAGAGTAAAGGCACTATCATTGCATCAAAAGTTTTAAATAAATCAAAGGATGTTATGTTACCAATAATTCTCTGAAAACCATTTAATGATATTAAAGTTTTATCAGCTTGAGATGTTTGGCTTGGAGACCTTTTGCACCATACAAGTTTGGGAGTGAAAACTATTCCTAGATACCTATAAAATGTTTCATCAGGGCTACCATTATGATACCATTTTCTCATATCTGATTGGGGGGACAACAATTTCAGTTATATTTTAATATACTTTCATTCCTGTATAATTACAAAAGTGTTCCAAAAGATTTAGTTTCTATTTGGAGTAATTTAGAAGTAATTTACAACTGTCAGAAACAGCAGAAATATCATCAGCAAACATTAATGCACTCAAGTTAGCAAAGAACTGATTTATGAAGATTCCTTGCTCCCCATTCTGTTTCCATTGTATTATAAAGCTCATAAATGAAAATGATAAACATCCGTGGACTTACAATGCAGCCAGGTGGGTGCCAGCATAACAATTGAAACAACACGAAAGTCTACATTTTGTATACGTGAATACATTCAAGCAATAATATTATAAAACTTGCCAGAGATCCAAGTTTTATGTAATGACTGTAGGAGAACATCATGTCTCAGGTGTGTCAAATGCATCTATAAAGAGGCAGTACAATCACCCCAATGCCTTACAGCAGTACTTCTGGATAACAGCCTGTACACTAAACCTGTGACGAACAGTTGGGTAATTTGCTCGAAGGCCAGCCAGAACTTCACTATGTGTATTTATTATTTTCACACTGAATTTGAAACCTTTTATTCCAATTGTGCAGAGAATGTCAATTAGTGATTTGATTGTTTGTATCATTGTTACTACCAGATATAAATAAAGAATTTATACTTTTATATAATAATACTTTTACCCCAGCAGTTTGGAAAGTGTATGCTGTATATTATTTGCACAAGTGCCAGCGGTGGGATAATTTTAAGTCCATCTGGTCCAAGATAACGTTTCCTGTTCTGTGATTCGACGATTGAGTGTGCATGTGTCATCTGGTTCAACAATAGTACAGCGCATGCTCTAGTCGGGTATCTGTTCAGAGTAGATTGACAACATGTGATACCCACTGTTCATCTGTGATAGTGTCAGAAATACCTTGTGAAACTCTGTTCTCTTTAAGAATTTTCCAGAACATCTTGGGTTCATTTCTTGCATCTATCAGTTTGTATTTCTGTTTGCTTAAAATATCTGTTTCTTTTGCATGAAGGTTCTTTTGAAAAGTGATCTCCTAAATAGTGCAATATCTGTGTTATTGTATTTGTGGGATCTTAAAGCCCTGTATTTTTGTTGTTTTAGGTGATCTAGTTCATTTTCCCTCCAGGGTGTTTGAGTGTTATTTCTCTGTTTTGAGACATCACAGTAAAATGTTTGTGTGTTCTGAAGCTTGATGAAACATATTTACTAACAAAGCTATAGCTTTATCCTTGTTGTTGTATGTCATATTAAAGTGGAAAATAAGTTACTGAAGATTTTGCAAAAATCGTGATTAAGCAATTATCTTTATTCCATGAAAAACCTTAATCCATGTTTTGGTTTCATGTTGGTCTCTGTTTCTTTCATTTAAAGTGAATGTAGGCAATTGAAATATGGGTACAGTATTTGGACTTTGTTTTGCAATGTCAATGACAAGTGAACAGTATAAAGGGAAGTGACAGGATATGTTGAATGTACTAACCTCACAAATCTTTTATGTATGGCAACAGTTATGATGAGTCAATCATATAGTCTACAACCCTACTCCCATTGTGTGTGATACATGTAAATGCACCCTCTGTGTTATTGAATATTCTGCGATTTAATGTATGAATACCAAAAGAGCAACTCAACTAATTTAACGCCATAGCTAGTGCACACTGAATTGTCTTTAGAACATCTTGAGCATATGTTGGCGCATTTTGACCCATCTATCGTTGTCTCGCGCTTGTTTAAACCTCTTGTCCTCTCGCACTTTCTGAGTAAAATCTTATGTGATACGTTAAGCTGCAGGTATTAGCAGGTTTTCACTTGCTTTCATGAATTTTGTTGTTATTTTATCGTTCGATTTCAAGAAGTTTGCAATAGTTGGCGATCCCTGTTTTCTTGGATTTAGCCTAGGTGCTATCACAAGTATAACATTGTTTATTTCCTCGCTACTTTGTCCTCCGACTGTGACCATGTTTCACCGGTCGTTCCATCTAAGCCATGGAATAGTAAGTTATTCCGTCTGATACTGGACTCGAAGGGTCTTCCAGTTTATCCTCAAATGTGTTAGTTTGTGAGTATGCAATATTCCAGCAATATCACGACGGGGGCCACCAGAAATGGGCTTCACACATTGTACCCATGTCGGGTCTTCGGCGTGACTAGAGGACGCTTTAACCACTAGGCTAACCGACCGCCCCTCCGGCAGGCTTATGTTTGTGTTAAGTTCGTCGTTCATTACATCATTATCGACTTGCATAACCTGTAACTGTTTATGAATCGTTTGTATGTCTGCTGCCATGCTGTCCACTTTGGTCGAAAGTGTCTCAAATGTTCTATCTAAGTCTCGAATGTCCCCTTTAAGATCTTTTTTGGTTTGTAGAACTTCATGTGTGTCTCTGCTGGGTGTCGTGATACCGAATGTGAACCCGTTATCGGTTGTAAGCGTTCGCTGTCGAGTGTTGGCTTTGTCGGACCTAGCATCCTGGGTTTACCTCTACGGAGCCACTCGTTACAAGTAGAAGGCTGAACAGTAGTAATAGCCTCAAATCTTTCGATAAGGTCGATGAGTTTATCTTGATGCCCTGGATGCTCCTTTTTGCCTTATTTGGTTGGGTCGCCCCTATATTGGGCTAAAAACATGCCCATATCTATAGGCGGCAATAAAGTTTCGTGAAAAACGGAATGTACTACAAAACAAGAAAGTAAACACATGCGTGTCTGCAAACTAGATAGCAATTTGTATCTGTATCTAACAATGTATCTAGACTACAAAATATCTCAGCATAAAGGGCAAAGGATCAGGGGCGAAAATGATGGGAATAGAAAATCAGCAAAGCCCATTTTAATGTACGGCATTATGGAAATTATCACTTTCTCGCTCTATCGCTTTATTACTTTCTCGTTCTATCACTTTCTGGTTCTATATCTTTCTCGCGCTGTCACTATGTCGCTCTATCACTTTCTCACCTTGTCTCGCGCTATCGATTTATCATTTCGTGTTATCGCCTTCTCGACTCGTTTTTTAGCTCTCTAGTCTCGTGTTATCGCGTTATCGCTTTCTCGAGGCCGTAATTGGAGGCGATAACACGATATCCCCTCCTCTTGGCCACCAAAGATAGTTGCCTACGTTTTCTCTGTGACGCGATCCCGCCTCCTGGAGTCGCTGACATTGGAAGATGCCCATCCAATCACCCCATCCATTGATTACCTCCCTTGGAACGTGAACAATACCCCATTGATCTCGTATCTTGGTGTCGAGGCAGAGGGAGTTCAAAAACAAATTTAAACCGTAGCCAGAGAATGTGACATGTAGCAGATGTCCAGGTAGGGAGATATCTTCAGTAATATCACTGCCGCCCAACACACACACAGGTGCACACACACACACACACACACACACACACACACACACACACACACACACACACACCTTCCATCGCTTGATGTGCGCACTCAGCAAACATGTATTGTCACTAATATTATTCAGCTTGCAGTGAAATAGTCCTTTCGTTTAAAACAGTCAGAAGTGATTATTTAATTAATTTTACATGCAAGGCGAGTTGGAGAAATTGATCGGGGCTTTGTGAATTGCCATATATGTACATTTAGCAAATCCTCCCAAATGGTGTGTCTGCGGATCTGATACTGGCTGGTGGCCATTGTAAGCAGGCTTAGTCAGACAGTGGGCCAGGTCATGTGGTCAGGTGTACCGATTACAGGAATCGGCTGCCCTGAACCAAAATATCTTATGCTGGAGAATTGTTCAAATTTGCCCCAGTACAGGAAATTTGCTTCATAAAAACCTAAAACGTATTTTTGTTTAAATTTACACCACAGTCTCTCTCTCATATATGTAGGTTACATATTATAATGCTCCATGTCAATATCCATGGAACGGTAAGATCTAGAATACACACATTACAAAAGTCCTATGTCAACCATTCATACCTTCGACCATAAAATCTTGGAATTACGTACACAGAACTTTTCCACCGAAACTCATTGTATTGCAAGAGATGATGAACACCATGGAAATGTCCAGCGGCGATGACATTGTGATCATCGATCCACGTCGTCGGGGTACGATAACACGCATTCGACCAAGTCAGCGAGCCTGGCCACCCGACCCCTTAAGTCGCATCTTACGACCAGCATAGATTGCTTGGGATCGATTATATCCCGGAATCCCCACGAGGATGGGCATAATGGAAATACATGACACAGAAATGACCACTGTCTTAGAATACATCACTCATATTACCCTGCGCAAAAATCAATATGTTATAGGTATTGTCAGATTGTGTCCTAAGTGAGTAAGTGAGTGAGTGAGTTGGGTTTAACGCCGCTTTCAACAGTATTCCAGTTATATCGCGGCGTGTCAGCTTAAATGGGAGGAAAGCCCGAAGTGATGCAGGTCTAAGACGTTTACAACTTCGGTGAAACCCACGAGCACGGGTATGGTGCTGACAAACCTAGAAACATAATCGGGGCGAACCGGGATTCGAACCCACAATCATAGGTTTCTGGCGTGCCCAAGGGACGCAACTCTGCACAGCGAATCGCGGCGCCTTAGACGACTGGGCCACCCGTGCCCCCTGTGTAACCTAAGTGGGGAGCATCTGTCAGTATAACATAACTAAAGCTTCTGTTTTCAAGTAAGGGTTCGTGAAATACTTTCAAGGAAAGCAGATAAAGCAATGTATTCAGTTAAGCAGTTGTTTAAGCAAGTTTGTATGTATACCACTTGAATCACTGTGTAGGATATTCAATGGTAACATACAGCAAATAATGGCGTACGACGCGGAAATATGGGGAAACTTACATCGCCACAGTATTAAAAAATCCATAATTTTTTTTGCAAATTTGTACTTGGCGTCGGCTACAGGGTACCAAATATGACAGTTTTAGTAGACTGCGGAAGATACGCGATATTTGTAAACTTTCTGGTATATTTCTCCCCTACCAGATACGTTTGCATAGACACCCAGATACACTCTAATACATGCTTAAACGCCTTGATGATATAAACTGGGGCCCCTCGTTTTTGTATGCGTGGATATCCCATGATGTTGGAAAGAAAAGTATGTTCATAAAAATGTTAAAGCTACGATGTAAGGAAATGTAGTGCAAAGACCGGTCTGCAGATAGAAGATATTGAAAATGGCTACATGCCTGTTACATGTTAAATATGGACAGGATGCCAGGGATGCATGTAACATCTATTCAATATATGGCTTTACAGACATTCCAAAGATAATGATATCTTAACATCGACGTGTCCTTACTGCAAATAGTTACAGAGAAGATGAATGCAATGTGTTATTAATATGTCCAGTATATGGAGATATCCGAATCAGCAAAAGCAGCTTTTGTCAGTGAGATATTTGAAAGAAGATGATGCATTGAATATTATTAAAACTCAAATGTGTTCATCTCTTTACGTCAACGACGAAATATCGTACAACAAAATGGCATGGTACTATTGGCCTCGTTGCCACATATATATACGAAATACATCTGTCTGAAATTGTATCAAAAGCAATAAGACCAGATTGATGATGCAGATGCATTAATTCTAGCTTCAGGCCATTTGTAAAATGACTGAAATAATGCAGTCGTTTTATCGAATAACTAACTACATAAAACTGAGATGTTTCTAATTTACAAAATTTATTTACAACTGTCATCGACACATTTCTGTCCACAACACTTTACGTTCCCATTTACTTATATTACTTATTGCACATTACCTCGTCGTCTTGACAACTTAAGGCGTACAGATTTAGTGTCTTAACGAAGTGAATGATTTAGACATGTGGCCATAAAGGGTCACTGTGACTGATCGTGCAGACTGACTCTAACGTATACGCACAACAAGTTGGTTGCAGCGTAAGTCGGTGGCCACTTCCAGCAGACTAAAGGTCATTTAATTTATAACAATGGTAACTGTTAGAATGGACATTCCGTTGCAGTGTTGCATCTTACACATCAGTGCAACATTAGCATTATCAATGCATAATATCATCCTTTAAAACCATTTCACATAGGACTTTTCAAAGACCTCACATTACAACAAGGGTCCAAGCAAAGTCAACCGATCGGGAGGAATCCATAAACGAGTTTGGGTGGTCACCAAAAAATTCGTGACGTGTATCGGTGTCCCTTAATGGGTCCATGACGGGTATCAGTGTGCCTTAATGGGCCCATGACGGGTATCAGTGTGCCTTAATGGGTCCATGAAGGTATCAGTGTGACTTAATGGGTCCATAAAGGAACTCAGTGTGCCTCAATAGGTCCATGACGGGTATCAGTGTGCCTCAGTGGATACATGACGGGTATCAATGTGCCATAATGGGTCCATGACGGGTATCGGTGTGCCTTAATGGGTCCATGACGGGTATCGGTGTGCCTTAATGGGTCCATGACGGGTATAAGTGTGCCTTAATGGGTCGATGGTGGGTATCAGTGTGCCTCAATGGGTCCATGATGGGGCTCAGTGTGCCTCAATAGGTCCATGACGGGTATCAGTGTGCCTCAGTGGATACACGACGGGTATCAGTGTGCCTCGATAGGTCTATAACGAGTATCAGTGTGCCTCAGTGGGTCCATCACTGGTATCAGTTTGCCTCAATGGGTCCATGACGGGTATCAGTGTGTCTCAATGGGTCAATGATGGGTATCAGTGTTCAACAATTGGTCCATGACGAGTTTCAGTGTGCCTCAATGGATCCATGATGGGTATCAGTCTGTCTCAATTGCTCCATGAAAGGGTATCAGTGTGTCTCAATGGGTCCATGATGGGTATCAGTGTTCAACAATAGGTCCATGACGGGTATCAGTGTGCCTCAATGGGTCCATGATGGGTATCAGTGTGCCTCAATGGGTCCATGATGGGTATCAGTTTGCCTCAGGGGATCCATGACGGGTATCAGTGTGCCTCAAAGGGTCAATAAAGGGGCTCAGTGTGCCTCAAATGTTCCATAAAGGGGCTCAATGTGCCTCAATGGATCCATGACGGGTATCAGTGTGCCTCAATGGGTCCATGACGGGTATCAGTGTGCCTCAATGGGACCATGATGGGTATCAGTGTGCCTCAATGGGTCCATGATGAGCATCAGTGTTCCACAATGGGTCAAAGACGGGTATCAGAGTGCCTCAATAGGTCAATGACGGGTATCAGTGTGCCTCAATGGGTCCATGACGGGAATCAGTGTTCCACAATGGGTCCATGACGGGGCTCAGTATGCCTCAATGGGTCCATGACGGGTATCAGTGTGCCTCAATGGATCCAGGATGGGTATCGGTGTTCCACAATGGTTCCATGACGGGGCTCAGTGTGCCTCAATGGGTCCATGACGGGTATCAGTGTGCCTCAGTGGGTCCATGAAGGTATCAGTGTGCCTCAATGGATCCAGGATGGGTATCAGTGTGCCTCAATGGGTCCATGATGGGGCTCAGTATGCCTCAATGGGTCCATGACGGGTATCAGTGTGCCTCAGTGGATCCAGGATGGGTATCGGTGTTCCACAATGGTCCCATGACGGGGCTCAGTGTGCCTCAATGGGTCCATGACGGGTATCAGTGTGCCTCAGTGGGTCCATGACGGGTATCAGTTTGCCTCAATGGATCCAGGATGGGTATCAGTGTGCCTCGATTGGTCCATGACGGGTATCCGTGTGCCTCAATGGGTCCATGAAGGGTATCAGTGTACCTCAATAGATCCATGACGGGTATCAGTGTGCCTCAATGGGTCCATGATGGGTATCAGTGTGCCTCAATAGATCCATGACGGGAATGAGTGTATCTCAATGGGTCCATGATGGGTATCAGTGTTCAACAATGGGTCCATGACGGGGCTCAATATGCCTCAATGTGTCAAAGACGGATATCAATGTGCCTCAATGGGTCCATGACGGGTATCAGTGTGCCTCAATGTGTCAAAGACGGGTTTGAGTGTTCAACAATGGTTCCATGACGGGTATCAGTGTGCCTCAATGGGTCCATGACGGGTATCAGTGTGCCTCAATCTGTCAAAGACGGGCATCAGTGTGCCTCAATGGGTCCATAAACGGGCTCAGTGTGCCTTAATGGGTCCATGATGGGTATCAGTGTGACTCAATGTGTCAATAAAGAGGCTCAGTGTGCCTCAATGGGTCCATTACTGGTATTAGTGTGCCTCAATGGGTCCATGACGGGTATCAGTGTGTCTCAATGGGTCGATGATGGGTATCAGTGTTCAACAATGGGTCCATGACGAGTATCAGTGTGCCTCAATGGATCCATGATGGGTATCCGTGTGTCTCAATTGCTCCATGAAAGGGCATCAGTGTGCCTCAATGTATCCATGATGGGTATCAGTGTGCCTCAATAGATCCATGACGGGTATCAGTGTGCCTCAATGGGTCCATGATGGGTATCAGTGTGCCTCAATGGGTCCATGATGGGTATCAGTTTGCCTCAGGGGATCCATGACGGGTATCAGTGTGCCTTAAAGGGTCAATAAAGGGGCTCAGTGTACCTCAGTGGGTACATAAAGGGGCTCAGTGTGCCACAGTGGATCAATAACGGGTATCAGTGTGCGTCAAATGTTCCATAAAGGGGCTCAATGTCCTCAATGGATCCATGACGGGTATCAGTGTTCCTCAATGGGTCCATGACGGGTATCGGTGTGCCTTAATGGGTCCATGACGGGTATAAGTGTGCCTTAATGGGTCGATGGTGGGTATCAGTGTGCCTCAATGGGTCCATGATGGGGCTCAGTGTGCCTCAATAGGTCCATGACGGGTATCAGTGTGCCTCAGTGGATACACGACGGGTATCAGTGTGCCTCGATAGGTCTATAACGAGTATCAGTGTGCCTCAGTGGGTCCATCACTGGTATCAGTTTGCCTCAATGGGTCCATGACGGGTATCAGTGTGTCTCAATGGGTCAATGATGGGTATCAGTGTTCAACAATTGGTCCATGACGAGTTTCAGTGTGCCTCAATGGATCCATGATGGGTATCAGTCTGTCTCAATTGCTCCATGAAAGGGTATCAGTGTGTCTCAATGGGTCCATGATGGGTATCAGTGTTCAACAATAGGTCAAAGACGGGTATCAGAGTGCCTCAATAGGTCCATGACGGGTATCGGTGTGCCTTAATGGGTCCATGACGGGTATAAGTGTGCCTTAATGGGTCGATGGTGGGTATCAGTGTGCCTCAATGGGTCCATGATGGGGCTCAGTGTGCCTCAATAGGTCCATGACGGGTATCAGTGTGCCTCAGTGGATACACGACGGGTATCAGTGTGCCTCGATAGGTCTATAACGAGTATCAGTGTGCCTCAGTGGGTCCATCACTGGTATCAGTTTGCCTCAATGGGTCCATGACGGGTATCAGTGTGTCTCAATGGGTCAATGATGGGTATCAGTGTTCAACAATTGGTCCATGACGAGTTTCAGTGTGCCTCAATGGATCCATGATGGGTATCAGTCTGTCTCAATTGCTCCATGAAAGGGTATCAGTGTGTCTCAATGGGTCCATGATGGGTATCAGTGTTCAACAATAGGTCAAAGACGGGTATCAGAGTGCCTCAATAGGTCCATGATGGGTATCAGTGTTCCACAATGGGTCCATGACGGGCTCATTATGCCTCAATGGGTCCATGACGGGTAGCAGTGTGCCTCAATGGATCCAGGATGGGTATCGGTGTTCCACAAGGGGTCCATGACGGGGCTCAGTGTGCCTCAATGGGTCCATGACGGGTATCAGTGTGCCTCAGTGGGTCCATGACGGGTATCAGTGTGCCTCGATGGGTCCATGACGGGTATCCGTGTGCCTCAATGGGTCCATGACGGGTATCAGTTACCTCAACGGGTCCATGGCGGGTATCAGTGTGCCTCAGTGTGTCAAAGATGGGTATCAGTGTGCCTCAATGGGTCCATGACGGGTATGAGTGTATCTCAATGGGTCCATGATGGGTATAAGTGTTCAACAATGGGTCCATGACGGGTATCAGTGTGCTTCAATGGATCCATGATGGGTATCAGTGTGTCTCAATGGGTCCATGATGGGTATCAGTGTTCAACAATGGGTCCATGACGGGTATCAGTGTGCCTCAATGGGTCCATGATGAGTATCAGTGTGCCTCAAATGGGTCCATGACGGGTATCAATGTGTCTCAATCGGTCCATGATGGGTATCAGTTTGCTTCAAAGGGTCAATAAAGGGGCTCAGTGTGCCTCAGTTGGTATATAAAGAGCCTCAGTGTGCCTCAGTGGGTCCATGACGGGTATCAGTGTGCCTCTATGGATCCAGGATGGGTATCAGTATGCCTCGATGGGTCCATGACGGGTATCCGTGTGCCTCAATGGTTCCATGACGGGTATCAGTTACCTCAACGGGTCCATGGCGGGTATCAGTGTGCCTCACTGTGTCAAAGATGGGTATAAGTGTGCCTCAATGGGTCCATGACGGGTATGAGTGTATCTCAATGGGTCCATGATGGGTATCAGTGTTCAACAATGGGTCCATGGCGGGTATCAGTGTGCTTCAATGGATCCATGATGGGTATCAGTGTGTCTCAATGGGTCCATGATGGGTATCAGTGTTCAACAATGGGTCCATGACGGGTATCAGTGTGCCTCAATGGGTCCATGATGAGTATCAGTGTGCCTCAAATGGGTCCATGATGGGTATCAATGTTTCTCAATGGGTCCATGGTGGGTATCAGTTTGCTTCGAAGGGTCAATAAAGGGGCTCAGTGTGCCTCAGTGGGTATATAAAGGGCCTCAGTGTGCCACAGTGGATCCATAACGGGTATCAGTGTGCCTCAAAGAGTCCATAAAGGGGCTCAATGTGCCTCAAAGGGTCCATAAAGGGGCTCAGTGTGCCTCAATGGATCCATGACGGGTATCAGTGTGCCTCAATGAGTCCATGACGGGTATCAGTTACCCCAATGGGTCCATGGCGGGTATCAGTGTGCCTCAATGTGTCAAAGACGGGTATCAGTGTGCCTCAATTGGTCCATGAGGAGTATCAGTGTATCTCAATGGGTCCATGATGGGTATCAGTGTTCAACAATGGGTCCATGACGGGTATCAGTTTGCCTCAATTGGTCCATGATCAGTATCAGTGTGCCTCAAAAGGTCCATGACGGGTATCAGTGTGCTTCAATGGGTCCATGACGCGTATCAGTGTTCCACAATGGGTCCATGACGGGTATCAGTGTGCCTCGATGGGTCAATGACGGGTATCAGTGTGCCTCAATGGGTCCATGACGTGTATCAGTGTGCCTGAATGGGTCCATACAGGTGCTCAATGTGCCTCAAATGTGTCCATGACGGGTATCAATGTGTCTCAATGGGTCCATGATGGGTATCAGTTTGCTTCAAAGGGTCAATAAAGGGGCTCAGTGTGCCTCAGTGGGTATATAAAGAGCCTCAGTGTGCCTCAGTGGGTCCATGACGGGTATCAGTGTGCCTCTATGGATCCAGGATGGGTATTAGTGTGCCTCGATGGGTCCATGACGGGTATCCGTGTGCCTCAATGGTTCCATGACGGGTATCAGTTACCTCAATGGGTCCATGATGGGTATCAGTGTTCAACAATGGGTCCATGGCGGGTATCAGTGTGCTTCAATGGATCCATGATGGGTATCAGTGTGTCTCAATGGGTCCATGATGGGTATCAGTGTTCAACAATGGGTCCATGACGGGTATCAGTGTGCCTGAATGGGTCCATACAGGTGCTCAATGTGCCTCAAATGTGTCCATGACGGGTATCAATGTGTCTCAATGGGTCCATGATGGGTATCAGTTTGCTTCAAAGGGTCAATAAAGGGGCTCAGTGTGCCTCAGTGGGTATATAAAGAGCCTCAGTGTGCCTCAGTGGGTCCATGACGGGTATCAGTGTGCCTCTATGGATCCAGGATGGGTATCAGTGTGCCTCGATGGGTCCATGACGGGTATCCGTGTGCCTCAATGGTTCCATGACGGGTATCAGTTACCTCAATGGGTCCATGATGGGTATCAGTGTTCAACAATGGGTCCATGGCGGGTATCAGTGTGCTTCAATGGATCCATGATGGGTATCAGTGTGTCACAATGGGTCCATGATGGGTATCAGTGTTCAACAATGGGTCCATGACGGGTATCAGTGTGCCTCAATAGGTCCATGATGAGTATCAGTGTGCCTCAAATGGGTCCATGATGGGTATCAATGTTTCTCAATGGGTCCATGATGGGTATCAGTTTGCTTCAAAGGGTCAATAAAGGGGCTCAGTGTGCCTCAGTGGGTATATAAAGGGCCTCAGTGTGCCACAGTGGATCCATAACGGGTATCAGTGTGCCTCAAAGAGTCCATAAAGGGGCTCAATGTGCCTCAAAGGGTCCATAAAGGGGCTCAGTGTGCCTCAATGGATCCATGACGGGTATCAGTGTGCCTCAATGGGTCCATGACGAGTATCAGTGTATCTCAATGGGTCCATGATGGGTATGAGTGTTCAACAATTGGTCCATGACGGGTATCAGTGTGCCTCATTGAGTCCATGACGGGTATCAGTTACCCCAATGGGTCCATG
Source organism: Haliotis rufescens (assembly GCF_023055435.1). NCBI lineage: Eukaryota > Metazoa > Mollusca > Gastropoda > Lepetellida > Haliotidae > Haliotis > Haliotis rufescens. The sequence continues at coordinate 94,090,449 of NW_025963779.1, read as the reverse complement.
GCGGGTATCAGTGTGCCTCAATGTGTCAAAGACGGGTATCAGTGTGCCTCAATTGGTCCATGAGGAGTATCAGTGTATCTCAATGGGTCCATGACGGGTATCAGTGTTCAACAATGGGTCCATGACGGGTATCAGTTTGCCTCAATTGGTCCATGATGAGTATCAGTGTGCCTCAATAGGTCCATGACGGGTATCAGTGTGCTTCAATGGGTCCATGACGCGTATCAGTGTTGCACAATGGGTCCATGACGGGTATCAGTGTGCCTCGATGGGTCAATGACGGGTATCAGTGTGCCTCAATGGGTCCATGACGTGTATCAGTGTGCCTGAATGGGTCCATACAGTTGCTCAATGTGCCTGGGTGGGTCCATGATGTGTATCAGTGTGCCTCAATGGGTCCATGACGCGTATCAATGTGCCTCATTGGGTCCTTAAAGGGGCTCAGCGTGCCTCAATGGGTCCATGACTGGTATCAGTGTGCCTTAATGTCTCAAAGACTGGTATCAGTGTGCCTCAATGGGTCCATGACAGGTATGAGTGTTCCTCAATTGGTCGATGACGGGTATCACTCTGCCTCAATGGGTCCATGACGGCATCAGTGACCCTCAATGGGTCAATAAAGGTCAAGTGGGCCTCAATTGGTCCATGACGGATATCAATGTGCCTCAATGTGTCAAAGACGGGTATCAGTGTTCAACAATGGTTCCATGATGGGTATCAGTGTGACTCAATGGGTCAATAAAGGGCTTAGTGGGCCTCAATGGGTCCATGACGGATATCAATGTGCCTCACTGGATTTCCATGACGGGTATCAGTGCCTCAATGTGTCAAAGACGGGTATCAGTGTTCAACAATGGTTCCATGACGGGTATCAGTGTGCCTCAATGGGTCCATGACGGGTATTAGTGTGCCTCAATGGGTCCATGACGGGTATCAGTGTTCAACAATGGGTCCACAAAGGGGCTCAGTGTGCCACAACGTATCCGTTAGCGGTATCAGTATGCCACAATGGGTCCATGATGGGTATCAGTGTTCAACAATGGGTCCATAAAGGGGCTCAGTGTGCCACAATGGGTCCTTGATGGGTATCAGTATTCAACAATGGGTCCATGACGGGTATCAGTGTGCCTGAATGGGTCCATGACGGGTATCAGTGTTCAACAATGCGTCCATAAAGGGGCTCAGTGTGCCTCAGTGAGTCAAAGACGGATATCAGTTTTTAACAATGGGTCCATGGCGGGTTTCAGTGTGCCACAACGGGTCCATGACGGGTATCAGTGTTTAAGAATGGGTCCATGACGGGTATCAGTGTGCCTCAATGGGTCCATGACGGGTATCAGTGTGCCTCAATCTGTCAGGGACGGGCATAAGAGTGCCTCAATGGGTCCATAAAGGGGCTCAGTGTGCCTGAAAGGGTCCATGATGGGTATCAGTGTGACTCAATGGGTCAATAAAGGGGCTCAGTGTGCCTCAATGGGTCCATTACTGGTATCATTTTTGCCTCAATGGGTCCATGACGGGTATCATTGTGCCTCATTGGGTCCTTAAAGGGGCTCAGTGTGCCTCAATGGGTGCATGATGGGTATCAGTGTTCAACAATGGGTCCATGACGGGTATCAATGTGCCTCAATTGGTCCATGATGAGTATCAGTGTGCCTCAATGGGTCCATGATGAGTATCAATGTGTCTCAATGGGACCATGATGGGTATCAGTGTGCCTCAATTGGTCCATGACGGGTATCAGTGTGCTTCAATGTGTCAAAGACGGGTATCAGTGTTCAACAATGGTTCCATGACGGGTATCAGTGTGCCTCAATGGGTCCATGATGGGTATCAGTGTGCCTGAATGGGTCCATACAGGTGCTCAATGTGCGTGGGTGGGTCCATGATGTGTATCAGTGTGCCTCAATGGGTCCATGACGCGTATCAATGTGCCTCATTGGGTCCTTAAAGGGGCTCAGCGTGCCTCAATGGGTCCATGACTGGTATCAGTGTGCCTTAATGTCTCAAAGACTGGTATCAGTGTGCCTCAATGGGTCCATGACAGGTATCAGTGTGCCTCAATTGGTCAATGACGGGTATCACTCTGCCTCAATGGGTCCATGACGGGCATCAGTGACCCTCAATGGGTCAATAAAGGTCAAGTGGGCCTCAATTGGTCCATGACGGATATCAATGTGCCTCAATGTGTCAAAGACGGGTATCAGTGTTCAACAATGGTTCCATGATGGGTATCAGTGTGACTCAATGGGTCAATAAAGGGCTTAGTGGGCCTCAATGGGTCCATGACGGATATCAATGTGCCTCACTGGATTTCCATGACGGGTATCAGTGCCTCAATGTGTCAAAGACGGGTATCAGTGTTCAACAATGGTTCCATGACGGGTATCAGTGTGCCTCAATGGGTCCATGACGGGTATCAGTGTTCAACAATGGGTCCACAAAGGGGCTCAGTGTGCCACAACGTATCCGTTAGCGGTATCAGTATGCCACAATGGGTCCATGATGGGTATCAGTGTTCAACAATGGGTCCATAAAGGGGCTCAGTGTGTCACAATGGGTCCTTGATGGGTATCAGTATTCAACAATGGGTCCATGACGGGTATCAGTGTGCCTGAATGGGTCCATGACGGGTATCAGTGTTCAACAATGCGTCCATAAAGGGGCTCAGTGTGCCTCAGTGAGTCAAAGACGGATATCAGTTTTTAACAATGGGTCCATGGCGGGTTTCAGTGTGCCACAACGGGTCCATGACGGGTATCAGTGTTTAAGAATGGGTCCATGACGGGTATCAGTGTGCCTCAATGGGTCCATGACGGGTATCAGTGTGCCTCAATCTGTCAGGGACGGGCATAAGAGTGCCTCAATGGGTCCATAAAGGGGCTCAGTGTGCCTGAAAGGGTCCATGATGGGTATCAGTGTGACTCAATGTGTCAATAAAGGGGCTTAGTGTGCCTCAATGGGTCCATTACTGGTATCATTTTTGCCTCAATGGGTCCATGACGGGTATCATTGTGCCTCATTGGGTCCTTAAAGGGGCTCAGTGTGCCTCAATGGGTCCATGATGGGTATCAGTGTTCAACAATGGGTCCATGACGGGTATCAATGTGCCTCAATTGGTCCATGATGAGTATCAGTGTGCCTCAATGGGTCCATGACGCGTATCAATGTGCCTCATTGGGTCCTTAAAGGGGCTCAGCGTGCCTCAATGGGTCCATGACTGGTATCAGTGTGCCTTAATGTCTCAAAGACTGGTATCAGTGTGCCTCAATGGGTCCATGACAGGTATCAGTGTGCCTCAATTGGTCAATGACGGGTATCACTCTGCCTCAATGGGTCCATGACGGGCATCAGTGACCCTCAATGGGTCAATAAAGGTCAAGTGGGCCTCAATTGGTCCATGACGGATATCAATGTGCCTCAATGTGTCAAAGACGGGTATCAGTGTTCAACAATGGTTCCATGATGGGTATCAGTGTGACTCAATGGGTCAATAAAGGGCTTAGTGGGCCTCAATGGGTCCATGACGGATATCAATGTGCCTCACTGGATTTCCATGACGGGTATCAGTGCCTCAATGTGTCAAAGACGGGTATCAGTGTTCAACAATGGTTCCATGACGGGTATCAGTGTGCCTCAATGGGTCCATGACGGGTATCAGTGTTCAACAATGGGTCCACAAAGGGGCTCAGTGTGCCACAACGTATCCGTTAGCGGTATCAGTATGCCACAATGGGTCCATGATGGGTATCAGTGTTCAACAATGGGTCCATAAAGGGGCTCAGTGTGTCACAATGGGTCCTTGATGGGTATCAGTATTCAACAATGGGTCCATGACGGGTATCAGTGTGCCTGAATGGGTCCATGACGGGTATCAGTGTTCAACAATGCGTCCATAAAGGGGCTCAGTGTGCCTCAGTGAGTCAAAGACGGATATCAGTTTTTAACAATGGGTCCATGGCGGGTTTCAGTGTGCCACAACGGGTCCATGACGGGTATCAGTGTTTAAGAATGGGTCCATGACGGGTATCAGTGTGCCTCAATGGGTCCATGACGGGTATCAGTGTGCCTCAATCTGTCAGGGACGGGCATAAGAGTGCCTCAATGGGTCCATAAAGGGGCTCAGTGTGCCTGAAAGGGTCCATGATGGGTATCAGTGTGACTCAATGTGTCAATAAAGGGGCTTAGTGTGCCTCAATGGGTCCATTACTGGTATCATTTTTGCCTCAATGGGTCCATGACGGGTATCATTGTGCCTCATTGGGTCCTTAAAGGGGCTCAGTGTGCCTCAATGGGTCCATGATGGGTATCAGTGTTCAACAATGGGTCCATGACGGGTATCAATGTGCCTCAATTGGTCCATGATGAGTATCAGTGTGCCTCAATGGGTCCATGATGAGTATCAATGTGTCTCAATGGGACCATGATGGGTATCAGTGTGCCTCAATTGGTCCATGACGGGTATCAGTGTGCTTCAATGTGTCAAAGACGGGTATCAGTGTTCAACAATGGCTCCATGACGGGTATCAGTGTGCCTCAATGGGTCCATGACGGGTATCAGTGTGCCTCAATCTGTCAGGGACAGGCATAAGAGTACCTCAATGGGTCCATAAAGGGGCTCAGTGTGCCTGAATGGGTCCATGATGGGTATCAGTGTGACTCAATGGGTCAATAAAGGGGCTCAGTGTGCCTCAATGGGTCCATTACTGGTATCATTTTTGCCTCAATGGGTCCATGACGGGTATCAATGTGCCTCATTGGGTCCTTAAAGGGGCTCAGTGTGCCTCAATTGGTCCATGATGGGTATCAGTGTTCAACAATGGGTCCATGACGGGTATCAATGTGCCTCAAATGGTCCATGATGAGTATCAGTGTGCCTCAATGGGTCCATGATGAGTATCAATGTGTCTCAATGGGACCATGATGGGTATCAGTGTGTCTCAATTGGTCCATGACGGGTATCAGTGTGCTTCAATGGGTCCATGACCGGTATCAGTGTTCCACAATGGGTCCATGACGGGTATCAGTGTCCCTCAATGGGTCCATGACGGGTATCAGTGTGCTTCAATGGGTCCATGACGGGTATCAGTGTTCCACAATGGGTCCATGACGGGTATCAGTGTGCCTCAATGGGTCATTGACGGGTATCAGTGTGCCTGAATGGGTCCATAAAGAAGCTCAGTGTGCCTGGATGGGTCCATGACGGGTATCAGTGTGCCTCAATGGGTCCATGATGGGTATCAGTGTTCAACAATGGGTCCATCACGGGTATCAATGTGCCTCAATTGGTCCATGATGAGTATCAGTGTGCCTTAATGGGTCCATGATGAGTATCAATGTGTCTCAATTGGACCATGATGGGTATCAGTGTGCCTCAATTGGTCCATGAAGGGTATCAGTGTGATTCAATGGGTCCATGACGGGTATCAGTGTTCCACAATTGGTCCATGACGGGTATCAGTGTGCCTCAATGGGTCCATGAAGGGTATCAGTGTGCCTCATTGGGTCCTTAAAGGGGCTCAGCGTGCCTCAATGGGTACATGACTGGTATCAGTGTGCCTCAGTGTCTCAAAGACTGGTATCAGTGTGCCTCAACGGGTCCATGACAGGTATCAGTGTGCCTTAATTGGTCGATGACGGGTATCACTCTGCCTCAATGGGTCCATGACGGGTATCAGTGTCCCTCAATGGGTCAATAAAGGTCAAGTGGGCCTCAATGGGTCCATGACGGATATCAATGTGCCTCAATGTGTCAAAGACGGGTATCAGTGTTCAACAATGGTTCCATGACGGTATCAGTGTGCCTCAATGGGTCCATGACGGGTATCAGTGTGCCTCAATCTCTCAAAGACGGGCATCAGGGTGCCTCAATGGGTCCATAAAGGGGCTCAGTGTGCCTGAATGGGTCCATGATGGGTATCAGTGTGCCTCAATGGGTCAATTACTGGTATCAGTGTGCCTCAATGGGTCCATGACGGGTATCAATGTGCCTCATTGGGTCCTTAAAGGGGCTCAGTGTGCCTCAATTGGTCCATGATGGGTATCAGTGTGCCTCAATGGGTCCATGATGGGTATCAGTGTTCAACAATGGGTCGATGACGGGTATGAGTGTGCCTCAATGGGTCCATGATGAGTATCAGTGTGCCTCAATGTGTCAAAGACGGGTATCAGTGTGCCTCAATGGGTCCATGACGGGTATCAGTGCGCCTTAATGGGTCCATGACGGGAATCAGTGTATCTCAATGGGTCCATGACGGATATCAATGTGCCTCAATGTGTCAAAGACGGGTATCAGTGTTCAACAATGGTTCCATGACGGTATCAGTGTGCCTCAATGGGTCCATGACGGGTATCAGTGTGCCTCAATCTCTCAAAGACGGGCATCAGGGTGCCTCAATGGGTCCATAAAGGGGCTCAGTGTGCCTGAATGGGTCCATGATTGGTATCAGTGTGACTCAATGGGTCAATTAAGGGCTTTGTGGGCCTCAATGGGTCCATTACTGGTATCAGTGTGCCTCAATGGGTCCATGACGGGTATCAATGTGCCTCATTGGGTCCTTAAAGGGGCTCAGTGTGCCTCAATTGGTCCATGATGGGTATCAGTGTGCCTCAATGGGTCCATGACGGGTATCAGTGTTCAACAATGGGTCGATGACGGGTATCAGTGTGCCTCAATTGGTCCATGATGAGTATCAGTGTGCCTCAATGTGTCAAAGACGGGTATCAGTGTGCCTCAATGGGTCCATGACGGGTATCAGTGCGCCTTAATGGGTCCATGACGGGAATCAGTGTATCTCAATGGGTTCATGACGGGTATCAGTGTGCCTCAATGGGTCCATGACGGGTATCATGTTCAACAATGGGTTCATAAAGGGGCTCAGTTTCCCTCAATGGGTCCATGACGGGTATCAGTGTTCAACAATGGGTCCATTAAGGGGTTCAGTTTGCCTCAATGGGTCCATGACGGGTAACAGTGTGTCTCAGTGAGTCAAAAACGGGTATTAGTGTTCAACAATGGGTCCATAAAGGGTCTGAGTGTGCCACAATGGGTCCTTGACGGATATCATTGTTCAACAAGGGGTCCATAGAGAGGCTCAGTGTGCCACAATGTATCCATGACGGGTATCAGTGTTCAACAATGGGTCCATGAAGGGGCTCAGTGTGCCTCAATGGTCCCATGACTTGTATCAGTGTTCAACGATGGGTCCATAAAGGGGCTGAGTGTGCCACAATGGGTCCATGACGGGTATCGATGTTGAACAATGGGTCCATAAAGGGGCTCAGTGTGCCTCAATGGGTCTCTGACGAGTATCAGTGTGCCTCAATGGGTCCGTGACGGGTATGAGTGTGCCTCAATGGGTCCATGACGGGTATCGATGTTCAACAATGGGTCCATTAAGGGGCTCAGTGTGCCTCAATGGGTTCATGACGGGTATCAGTGTGCCTCAATGGGTCCATGACGGGTATCATGTTCCACAATGGGTCCTTAAAGCGGCTCAGTGTGCCTCAATGAGTTTATGACGGGTATCAGTGTGCCTCAGTGAGTCAAAGAGGGGTATCAGTGTTCAACAATGGGTCCATAAAGGGGCTCAGTGTGCCACAATGGGTCCATGATTGGTATGAGTGTTCAACAATAGGGCCATGACGGGTATCAGTCTGCCACAATGTATCCATGACCGGTATCAGTGTGCCACAATGGGTCCTTGATGGGTATCAGTGTTCAACAATGGGTCCATCAAGGGGCTCAGTGTGCCTCAATGGGTCCATGATTGGTGTCAGTGTTCATCAATGGGTCCATGACGGGTATTAGTGTTCAACAATGAGTCCATAAAGGTGCTCAGTGTTGCACAATGTATCCATGATCGGTATCAGTGTGCCACAAAGGGTCCATGACGGGTATCAGTGTGCAACAATGGGTCCACAAAGGGGCTCAGTGTGCCACAACGTATCCGTTAGCGGTATCAGTATGCCACAATGGGTCCATGATGGGTATCAGTGTTCAACAATGGGTCCATAAAGGGGCTCAGTGTGCCACAATGGGTCCTTGATGGGTATCAGTATTCAACAATGGGTCCATGACGGGTATCAGTGTGCCTGAATGGGTCCATGACGGGTATCAGTGTTCAACAATGCGTCCATAAAGGGGCTCAGTGTGCCTCAGTGAGTCAAAGACGGATATCAGTTTTTAACAATGGGTCCATGGCGGGTTTCAGTGTGCCACAATGGGTCCATGACGGGTATCAGTGTTTAAGAATGGGTCCATGACGGGTATCAGTGTGCCTCAATGGTTCCATGACGGGTATCAGTGTTTAACAAAGGGCCCATGACGGGTATCAGTGTCCCTCAATGGTTCCATGACGGGTATCAGTGTTTAACAATGGGTCCATGGCGGGTATCAGTGTGCCTCAATGGGTCCATGAGCGCTATTACTTTTACACAATATGTCTCTGGCGGGACGGAGTTTGTCAATGTCAACAGGCAGAAAATGAAATTGTTTTAAAAAGCCTTTTAGACATATCTTCAGGCCAAATAAACACCATTACACTTTGAACGAACAATGATAAGGAGACGAATGTTGATAAATAGGAACATGATGACAGTTGTGTCTGTCTTGGTATCGATTCAATTCTGTTTATTTCATAAGCGTAGGCCATCGGCCCATATATAGTTACATTTGTATTACAGTGGACGTGATGCACACAGATCTTATTGTTCTAACAATGCTGTGCTACGAAGTGACATCGCTTGATAGATATAGATGGCTAGACCTTTAATTTATTTACAATCAGTTGATATAATTATATATGTGTTTTGTTTGGGCGCATGTTCACAATATCTCTATGGTAAGTGATCCACCGGTAACTTTTTTATAACCATAGCAAACTAACAAAACATTATACTCGTCCTCCACAAACCCAGCATGACAAACATGACATAGTCTTCTGTCACTTGGGATATTAGCGTATCTCCCAGTTTCAACACAAAGCTGATGCGAAACACATCTGAAGCGAGCAAGCGCAACTCTCAATTTATTGACGGGTCACACATCTAAGATACAACTCTGTTCCAAACGATACCTTGGAAAGAGAATATCTTGGTTTCGATATGCTTGTGTGGAGATGAGGGAGGTCTGTGTGACACACATATTCATCTTCAGTCTACACATTATTCATAAAATGAAAAAAGTGTTAAAAAGAAAGGGGAAATACGACTCAAAAGTAAGGCATTTCAATTAGGATTTATCTGAGTATTTTGTGAAAAAAACGTCTGAATATACATAGAGTTTCATATAGTTTTTCCTATTTGTTTAACGAGTGTGTATGGACCACCCGTCCTCCTGGTGTTTAGCATTCTATCTGCTTGCCTTTACAGCGGCTGCATATGAACCTTTTACAACACTTGCACATTGTCATAGTGTTTAACCTGAATCAAATTGTTCGGACCAAATGTCTCACCCTTCCGCAGTCAGTTAATAGATGTAGTGAGTCGCTCTTTAGGACATGTCTCGGACAGCGAGACACAATTCTTGAAGGGTATTACATTTCTATTTATGTCGGGACGTTTTACCAGCCCCCAGCTTAGAGGCAAGTCACCGTGTCATATCTATATCCTTTGATATGAAGCAATATAATATCTGAGATTGCAGTTCGTGGGGTCGATAAATAATTCAAAGTGGGAAGAGTCTTTGAAGTTTTGTCTTAAAACTATCTTGGTAAACGAAATCGAACATTTTAAGTCTTGCGATTTCATTTAATTCTCATTATACATAAAGCTACATGGGATTAAAGCGAAATATAGAAAGTAGCCTTTGCGTAATGTTTCTGTATATCCGGATAAATAACTCGCCGAGAACACGGCTATCTTCCCATCAGGTACCCTTACAACAGGCTATGCGTACCACTACTCTGCCGTCAGAGAAACTGTACAACACGCTATTCACACTAGGCACACTGATTTATCAACATCAGGTAACTTGTATGTAACCGGGATTGTGTAGATGTACAAGAAAATTAGACACAGGCTACGGGTGTGAGACTTTATTACTTTGTCTATTGACAAAATTTCTAATGTCGTTCCTCAGAAAACATACGCAATAAATAATACTATACAGAAATAATGACACTATCATTAACACGTTTTAAATGAGGCAACCATCCATATGTTTCGTACCCTTTGGGTGACACTGGGGTGTAGATTATTCTACTTCCTCTGGAGGAATATAGCGCTGCTCTAAAAATAAACAAACCTCATTCAGAATATTCTGAATGCGCACATATATACAAATAAAATTGAAGGTGGTATTCTATACATTACTTATGAACTTCATGACGATAATGTATAAGAAATGTCCGGTCATATCATTCGTTCATCAATTCATTCTTTCATTCAACCATTTTTACACCGTAACTAACATTTTAAAGCATATGCGTTATGTAAATAATGCTGAACAGTATTAAAGTGATGTATAAACGTCATGGCACTAAATATAAACAACACGATTATATATTCTAGGAAACATGATGATGCACTAGAATGATTAATATACACCAATACCATTACTACTCAGTACATAACATATATACAATCCTTAAAACATTATGCTTACCTTTAGATTTGGTGTTTAGTCCTAAGTGCTCTGAGATGCGATCATTGACGTGCTCTGATTGCTGTGAAGTGCGATGGCTGACGTGAAACACACTGTACACATTGCTTTCTCACCATCAAATAACCAGTAATACACACTATACACATTGTACAACACACGATGCACACCGCTTTATCAACATCATGTAACCTGTACATCAGGCTATTTACACTGCTTTATCAACATCAAAAAGGGGTACAGCATACTATACACACTGCTTTATCAACATCAAATAACCCTTACAACACACGATTCACACTGCTTTATCAACATCAAATAACCTGTACAACACGCTATACACACTGCTTTATCAACATCAAATAACCCTTACAACACACGATTCACACTGCTTTATCAACATCAAATAACCTGTACAACACGCTACACACACTGCTTTATCAACATCAAATGACCTGTACAACAAACGATGCACACTGCTTTATCAACATCAAATAACCTGTACAACACGCTATACACACTGCTTTATCAACATCAAATGACTTGTACAACAAACGATGCACACTGCTTTATCAACATCAAATAACCTGTACAACACGCTATACACACTGCTTTATCAACATCAAATGACCTGTACAACAAACGATGCACACTGCTTTATCAACATCAAATGACCTGTACAAACACGATGCACACTGCTTTATCAACATCAAATGACCTGTACAACAAACGATGCACACTGCTTTATCAGCATCAAATAACCTGTACAACAAACGATGCACACTGCTTTATCAACATCAAATAACCTGTACAACAAACGATGCACACTGCTTTATCAACATCAAATGACCTGTACAAACACGATGCACACTGCTTCATCAACATCAAATAACCTGTACAACACACTATACACACTGCTTGTCAACATCAAATAACCAGTACAACACACACTACATACTGCTTTATCAACATCAAATTACCAGTAATACACACTATACACATTGCTTCATCAACATCAAATAACATGTACAACACACGATGCACACTGCTTTATCAACATTAGTTCACCTGTACAACACACGATGCACACTGCTTTATCAACATCATGTAACCTGTACAACACAATATACACACTGCTTTATCAACATCAAATAAAGTGTACAGCATACTATACACACGGCTTTATCAACATCAAATGACCTGTACAACCAACGATGCACACTCCTTTATCAACCTCAAATGACACGTACAACACACTATGCACACTGCTCCATTTCAAACAGTTGACCTGTACAACACACTATGCACACTGCGTTATCAATATTAGTTGACCTGTTCAACACACTATACACACTGTTCTATGAACATCAAATAACCCGTATAACACACTTTCCACACTGCTTTATGTCCACCAGTTGACCTCTACAACACACTATACACACTGCTTTATCAACATCAAATAACCCGTACAACACACTGTGCACACTGCCCTATTTCCACCAGACCTGTACAGTACACTATGTACACTGTTTTATCAACATCAGTTGACATGTACAACACACTATATACACTGCTCTATTTTCACCAGTTGACCTGTACAACAGACGATGCACACTGCTCTATGTTTACCAGTTGACCTGTACAACACACTATGTACACTTCTCTATTTCTACCAGTTGACCTGTACAACTTACTTTGTACACTGTTCTATTTCCACCAGTTGACCTGTACAACACACTATGTACACTGCTCTGTTTCCACCAGTTGACCTGTACAACACACTATGCATTCTGCTTTTGTCAACATCAGTTGACATGTACAACACACTATGTACGCTGCTATATTAACACCAGTTGACCTGTACAACACACTATGTACACTGCTCTATTTCCACCAGTTGACCTGTACAGTACACTATGTACACTGTTTTATCAACATCAGTTGACATGTACAACACACTGTGTACACTGCTCTATTTCCACCAGTTGACCTGTACAGTACACTATGTACACTGTTTTATCAACATCAGTTGACATGTACAACACACTATGTACACTGCTTTATTAACACCAGTTGACCTGTACAGTACACTATGTACACTGTTATATCAACATCAGTTGACCTGTACAACACACTATGTACAGTGCTCTATTTCCACCAGTTGTGCTCTACAACACACTATGCACACTGCTTTATCACCATCAGTATACCTGTCCAACACACTTTGCACACTTCTCTATTTCCACCAGTTGACCTGTACAACACACTATGTACACTGCTTTATCAACATCAGTTGCCCTGTACAACACGCCATGCACACTTCTCTATTTCCACCAGTTGACCTGTACAGTACACTATGTACACTGTTTTATCAACATCAGTTGACATGTACAACACACTATATACACTGCTCTATTTTCACCAGTTGACCTGTACAACAGACGATGCACACTGCTCTATGTTTACCAGTTCACCTGTACAACACACTATGTACACTTCTCCATTTCTACCAGTTGACCTGTACAACTTACTATGTACACTGCTCTATTTTCACCAGTTGACCTGTACAACAGACGATGCACACTGCTCTATGTTTACCAGTTGACCTGTACAACACACTATGTACACTTCTCTATTTCTACCAGTTGACCTGTACAACTTACTATGTACACTGTTCTATTTCCACCAGTTGACCTGTACAACACACTATGTACACTGCTCTGTTTCCACCAGTTGACCTGTACAACACACTATGCATTCTGCTTTTGTCAACATCAGTTGACATGTACAACACACTATGTACGCTGCTATATTAACACCAGTTGACCTGAACAACACACTATGTACACTGCTCTATTTCCACCAGTTGTGCTCTACAACACACTATGCACACTGCTTTATCACCATCAGTTGACCTGTCCAACACACTTTGCACACTTCTCTATTTCCACCAGTTCACCTGTACAACACACTATGTACACTGCTTTATCAACATCAGTTGCCCTGTACAACACGCCATGCACACTGCTTCATCAACATCAGTTGACCTGTACAACACACTATGCACACTGCTCTATTTCCACAAGTTGACCTGTACAACAAACTATGCACACTTTCTGGTGTTCCCCGCCGTGATATTGCTGGGATATTGCCAAAAGCGGCGTAAAACCATACTCACTCAATCACTATGCACACTGCTCTATTTCCACCAGTTGACCTGTATAACACACTATGTACACTGCTCTTTTTCTACCAGTTGACCTGTACAACACACTATGTACACTGCTTTTTAACATCAGTTGACATGTACAACACACTATGTACACTGCTTTTTAACATCAGTTGACATGTACAACACACGATGTACGCTGCTATATTAACACCAGTTGACCTGAACAACACACTATGTACACTGCTCTATTTCCACCAGTTGACCTGTACAGTACACTATGTACACTGTTTTATCAACATCAGTTGACATGTACAACACACTGTGTACACTGCTTTATTAACACCAGTTGTGCTCTACAACACACTATGCACACTGCTTTATCACCATCAGTTGACCTGTCCAACACACTTTGCACACTTCTCTATTTCCACCAGTTGACCTGTACAACACACTATGTACACTGCTTTATCAACATCAGTTGCCCTGTACAACACGCCATGCACACTGCTTTATCAACATCAGTTGACCTGTACAACACACTATGCACACTGCTCTATTTCCACAAGTTGACCTGTACAACAAACTATGCACACTTTCTGGTGTTCCCCGCCGTGATATTGCTGGGATATTGCCAAAAGCGGCGTAAAACCATACTCACTCAATCACTATGCACACTGCTCTATTTCCACCAGTTGACCTGTATAACACACTATGTACACTGCTCTTTTTCTACCAGTTGACCTGTACAACACACTATGTACACTGCTTTTTAACATCAGTTGACATGTACAACACACTATGTACACTGCTTTTTAACATCAGTTGACATGTACAACACACTATGTACACTGCTTTTTAACATCAGTTGACATGTACAACACACTATGTACACTGCTCTATTTTCACCAGTTGACCTGTACAGTACACTATGTACATTGTTTGATCAACATCAGTTGATATGTACAACACACTATATACACTGCTCTATTTCCACCAGTTGATCTGTACAACACACAATGTACACTGCTCTATTTTCACCAGTTGACCTGTACAACACACTATGTACACTGCTCTATTTCCACCAGTTGACCTGTGCAACATACTTTAAACACTGCTCTATTTCCTCCAGTTGACCTGTACAACACACTATGCAGTCTGCTTTTGTCAACATCAGTTGACATGTACAACACACTATGTACGCTGCTATATTAACACCAGTTGACCTGAACAACACACTGTGTACACTGCTCTATTTCAACCAGTTGACCTGTACAGTACACTATGTACACTGTTTTATCAACATCAGTTGAAATGTACAACACACTATGTACACTGCTTTATTAACACCAGTTGACCTGTACAGTACACTATGTACACTGCTATATCAACATCAGTTGACCTGTACAACACACTATGTACACTGCTTGATCAACATAAGTTGCCCTGTACAACACACTGTGTACACTTCTCTATTTCCACCAGTTGACCTGTTCAACACACTATGTACACTGCTCTATTAACACCAGTTGACCTGTACAGTACACTTTGTACACTGCTTCATCAACATCAGTTGACCTGTACAACACACTATGTACACTGCTTCATCAACATCAGTTGACATGTACAACACACTATGCACACTGCTCTATTTCCACCAGTTGACCTGTACAACACGCCATGCACACTGCTTTATCAACATCAGTTGACCTGTACAACACACTATATACAATGGTCTATTTCCACCAGTTGACCTGTACAACACACTATGCACACTGCTTTTGTCAACATCAGTTGACCTGTACAACACACTATGTACGCTGCTATATTAACACCAGTTGACCTGTACAACACACTATGTACACTGCTCTATTTCTACCAGTTGACCTGTACAACACACAATGTACACTGCTCTATTTCCACCAGTTGACCTGTACAACACACAATGTACACTGCTCTATTTCCACCAGTTGACCTGTACAACATACTTTAAACACTGCTCTATTTCCACCAGTTGACCTGTACAACACACTATGTACACTGCTCTATTTCCACCAGTTGACCTGTACAACATACTTTAAACACTGCTCTATTTCCTCCAGTTGACCTGTACAACACTCTATGCACTCTGCTTTTGTCAACATCAGTTGACATGTACAACACACTATGTACACTGGTATATTAACACCAGTTGACCTGAACCACACACTATGTACACTGCTCTATTTCCACCAGTTGACATGTACAGTACACTATGTACACTGTTTTATCAACATCAGTTGACATGTACAACACACTATGTACGCTGCTATATTAACACCAGTTGACCTGAACAACACACTATGTACACTGCTCTATTTCCACCAGTTGACCTGTACAGTACACTATGTACACTGTTTTATCAACATCAGTTGACATGTACGACACACTATGTACACTGCTTTATTAACACCAGTTGACCTGTACAGTACACTATGTACACTGCTATATCAACATCAGTTGACCTGTACAACACACTATGTACACTCCTTGATCAACGTAAGTTGCCCTGTACAACACACTGTGTACACTTCTCTATTTCCACCAGTTGACCTGTACAACACACTATGTACACTGCTCTATTAACACCAGTTGACCTGTACAGTACACTATGTACACTGCTATATCAACATCAGTTGACCTGTACAACACACTGTGTACACTGCTCTATTTCCACCAGTTGAACTGTACAACACACTATGTACAGTGCTTTTTTTCAACCAGTTGTGCTCTACAACACACTATGCACACTGCTTATCACCATCAGTTGACCTGTCCAACACACTATGCACACTTCTCTATTTCCACCAGTTGACCTGTACAACACACTATGTACACTGCTTTATCAACATCAGTTGACCTGTACAACACGCCATGCACACTGCTTTATCAACATCAGTTGACCTGTACAACACACTATGCACACTGCTCTATTTCCACAAGTTGACCTGTACAACAAACTATGCACACTTTCTGGTGTTCCCCGCCGTGATACTGCTGGAATATTGCTAAAAGCGGCTTAAAACGATACTCACTTACCCACTATGCACACTGCTCTATTTTCACCCGTTGACCTGTACAACACACTATGTACACTGCTCTATATCTACCAGTTGACCTGTACAACACACTATGTACACTGCTTTTTAATATCAGTTGACACGTACAACACACTATGTACACTGCTTTTTAACATCAGTTGACATGTACAACACACTATGTACACTGCTTTTTAACATCAGTTGACATGTACAACACACTATGTACACTGCTCTATTTTCACCAGTTGACCTGTACAGTACACTATGTACATTGTTTGATCAACATCAGTTGATATGTACAACACACTATATACACTGCTCTATTTCCACCAGTTGATCTGTACAACACACAATGTACACTGCTCTATTTTCACCAGTTGACCTGTACAACACACTATGTACACTGCTCTATTTCTACCAGTTGACCTGTGCAACATACTTTAAACACTGCTCTATTTCCTCCAGTTGACCTGTACAACACACTATGCAGTCTGCTTTTGTCAACATCAGTTGACATGTACAACACACTATGTACGCTGCTATATTAACACCAGTTGACCTGAACAACACACTATGTACACTGCTCTATTTCAACCAGTTGACCTGTACAGTACACTATGTACACTGTTTTATCAACATCAGTTGAAATGTACAACACACTATGTACACTGCTTTATTAACACCAGTTGACCTGTACAGTACACTATGTACACTGCTATATCAACATCAGTTGACCTGTACAACACACTATGTACACTGCTTGATCAACATAAGTTGCCCTGTACAACACACTGTGTACACTTCTCTATTTCCACCAGTTGACCTGTTCAACACACTATGTACACTGCTCTATTAACACCAGTTGACCTGTACAGTACACTTTGTACACTGCTTCATCAACATCAGTTGACCTGTACAACACACTATGTACACTGCTTTATCAACATCAGTTGACATGTACAACACACTATGCACACTGCTCTATTTCCACCAGTTGACCTGTACAACACGCCATGCACACTGCTTTATCAACATCAGTTGACCTGTACAACACACTATATACAATGCTCTATTTCCACCAGTTGACCTGTACAACACACTATGCACACTGCTTTTGTCAACATCAGTTGACCTGTACAACACACTATGTACGCTGCTATATTAACACCAGTTGACCTGTACAACACACTATGTACACTGCTCTATTTCTACCAGTTGACCTGTACAACACACAATGTACACTGCTCTATTTCCACCAGTTGACCTGTACAACACACAATGTACACTGCTCTATTTCCACCAGTTGACCTGTACAACATACTTTAAACACTGCTCTATTTCCTCCAGTTGACCTGTACAACACACTATGTACACTGCTCTATTTCCACCAGTTGACCTGTACAACATACTTTAAACACTGCTCTATTTCCTCCAGTTGACCTGTACAACACTCTATGCACTCTGCTTTTGTCAACATCAGTTGACATGTACAACACACTATGTACACTGGTATATTAACACCAGTTGACCTGAACCACACACTATGTACACTGCTCTATTTCCACCAGTTGACATGTACAGTACACTATGTACACTGTTTTATCAACATCAGTTGACATGTACAACACACTATGTACGCTGCTATATTAACACCAGTTGACCTGAACAACACACTATGTACACTGCTCTATTTCCACCAGTTGACCTGTACAGTACACTATGTACACTGTTTTATCAACATCAGTTGACATGTACGACACACTATGTACACTGCTTTATTAACACCAGTTGACCTGTACAGTACACTATGTACACTGCTATATCAACATCAGTTGACCTGTACAACACACTATGTACACTGCTTGATCAACGTAAGTTGCCCTGTACAACACACTGTGTACACTTCTCTATTTCCACCAGCTGACCTGTACAACACACTATGTACACTGCTCTATTAACACCAGTTGACCTGTACAGTACACTATGTACACTGCTATATCAACATCAGTTGACCTGTACAACACACTGTGTACACTGCTCTATTTCCACCAGTTGAACTGTACAACACACTATGTACAGTGCTTTTTTTCAACCAGTTGTGCTCTACAACACACTATGCACACTGCTTATCACCATCAGTTGACCTGTCCAACACACTATGCACACTTCTCTATTTCCACCAGTTGACCTGTACAACACACTATGTACACTGCTTTATCAACATCAGTTGACCTGTACAACACGCCATGCACACTGCTTTATCAACATCAGTTGACCTGTACAACACACTATGCACACTGCTCTATTTCCACAAGTTGACCTGTACAACAAACTATGCACACTTTCTGGTGTTCCCCGCCGTGATACTGCTGGAATATTGCTAAAAGCGGCTTAAAACGATACTCACTTACCCACTATGCACACTGCTCTATTTTCACCAGTTGACCTGTACAACACACTATGTACACTGCTCTATATCTACCAGTTGACCTGTACAACACACTATGTACACTGCTTTTTAATATCAGTTGACACGTACAACACACTATGTACACTGCTCTATTTCTACCAGTTGACATGTACAACACACTATGTACACTGCTTTATCAACATAAGTTGCCCTGTACGACACACTATATACACTGCTCTATTTCCACCAGTTGACCTGTACAACACACTACGTGCACTGCTTTATTAACATCAGGTACGAAATCGAAATCAAACGGTGAAATAAATAGTTACAAACTTTCATCAAGGTTCTGGAGTACGAGTTACGGGTCAAACGATTTATAATCGCCCAGATGCAGCTCATCTTCATGCTCGACGGTCACACGGTGTGCCACCCCTCACAAATCATCATATTGGCTGCATACGTCAAAGGTGTATATATAACGTTGAAATTAGGGTAATCGTCGCTGGTCACGTGTAATGTTTTAAGACTAGTCCCGAGTCACTTTCAACTTCCTTGTTAGACGTGGTTAGGCGTCAAGCCAATGTCTAGCTGAGACCTCATGACAGATTTTGCGGTGGATCAGTTATGGTGTGGGGTGGCATCACCATGCCTGACCGAACCCTACTCCTTATTGTGCAAAGAAGGGTCACTGGACTGTACTATCGGGACAACATTCTGACGCCGTTTGTTGTCCGACGCACGAATCGTCAATGCTCAACTGCAGCAGCACAACATCTATAGCATGCCATGGTCGGCAATGAACTCAGACCTTTCCCCCATTGAACACGCCTGGGACATGATAGGGAGACGTGTGCGTCAACGTCTAAGGCCATCGTCTACGTTGTCTGAACTTGGCCAGGCGCTGCATGAGGTGTGGACCAGACTCCCTCAACCGCCATTGGAAGACTCATACGCAGTCGAGTGAATGAATGTTTGACAAAGAATGGTGGTATTACTAACCCACTACAAAAACGTCAACTTTGAAATTCCTGTTTTGCCCCTATTATTCTTCAAGATCGTTGGCGGGCATGACAATTACTGTCATCCTTCACTACCAGTTGTAATGTGTTCCCAATTCGTTCATTATCATCATCCAACTATTACCAGAAATTAATATCTCTTACAATATTGGTCGTTTTAAGTTATTTCCGAATATTACCTACTTTATTTAGAGAGTATACGTGAAGCTGTCCTTTACATTAGTTGTGTTTACTCAGCTCAAAGAATATCTTTCGCAATAAAAGTCCTTTAATATGGGATTTGTTTTAATATTGATGTGACATAAATAACATTCACATGCAGGGGTCATGTGGATTCACAAAAATCCCTATAATGAATTAATCAAATATATTGTTTGTAATGGATTAGACTTAACACTTGACATTTCTTTGATTTGAAACTTGGGCGCATTTTCCAACTTTTGCGACAAAGTTATTGATTTCATAATTTGGCAATGTGTCTTTTTTGCAATTGATATGAGTTTAAAACTGGTTTTGAAACTTGATGGGCTAAAAGTACTTTACAAATCCTTCCAATCTGACCAAATGATCCAAGTTTCCATCTTTATCATAATGAAAAATCAACATGATGAAAAGAGGGACCTATTTGACCCAGATGTGATTGGAAGGAACTCTCGCGACTTGATAGTGCACCGTGTCAAGCACCACATTGATTTGGACGGAAGCAATTGGGAGCAGAAACAAAAACTATGCCATTTTCCTCAACGCTCACCACTCTCCTAAATTGCCGTTCCTTCCTTAGTAGTATTTAATATCGTTCTACTATTATCTTGTAAACGCGAGTGTAGGAACAATTCCCAGTGGAAATGTTCATGGTTAGCATCAATGGGAGACAACATGTATGGGCTCAGGCTATTTGCAGTCAGCAAGAGTAGAACATGAGGTCAGGCTACTGCAGGTCCCCGGGAACAGAACATGAGGTCAGGCTACTGCAGTGCCCCGGGAACAGAACATGAGGTCAGGCTACTGCAGGTCCCCAGGAACAGATAATGAGATCAGGCTACTGCAGGTCCCAAGGGAACTGAACATGAGGTCAGGCTACTGCAGGTCCCCAGGAACAAAACATGTGGTCAGGCAACTGCAGGTCCCCGGGAACAGAACATGAGGTCAGGCTACTGCAGGTCCCCGGGAACAGAACATGAGGTCAGGCTACTGCAGTGCCCCGGGAACAGAACATGAGGTCAGGCTACTGCAGGTCCCCAGGAACAAAACATGAGGTCAGGCTACTGCAGGTCCCCAGGAACAGAACATGAGATCAGGCTACTGCAGGTCTCCAGGAACAGAACATGAGGTCAGGCTACTGCAGGTCCTCGGGAACAGAACATGCGGTCAGGCTACTGCAGGTCCCCGGGAACAGAAGATGAGGTCAGGCTACTGCAGGTCCCCAGGAACAGAAGATGAGGTCAGGCTACTGCAGGCCCCCGGGAACAGAACATGAGGTCAGGCTACTGCAGGTCCCCAGGAACAGAACATGAGGTCAGGCTACTGCAGGCCCCCGGGAACAGGGCATTTGGTCAGGCTACTGCAGGTCCCCGGGAAGAGAACATGAGGTCAGGTTACTGCAGCACCCCGGAACAGAAGATGAGGTCAGGCTACTGCAGGTCCCCAGGAACAGAACATGAGGTCAGGCTACTGCAGGCCCCCGGGAAGAGAACATGAGGTCAGGTTACTGCAGGTCCCCGGAACAGAACATGAGGTCAGGTTACTGCAGGTCCCCGGAACCGAACATGAGGTCAGGCTACTGCAGGTCCCCGGAACCGAACATGAGGTCAGGTTTCTGCAGGTCTCTGGGAACAGAACATGAGATCAGGCTCCTGCAGGTCCCCAGGAACAGAACATGAGGTCAGGTTACTGCAGGTCCCCAAGAACAGAACATGCGGTCAGGTTACTGCAGGTCCCCGGAACAGAACATGAGTTCAGGTTACTGCAGGTCCCCGGAACAGAACATGAGGTCAGGTTACTGCAGGTACCTAGGAACCGAA
Source organism: Haliotis rufescens (assembly GCF_023055435.1). Taxonomy (NCBI): domain Eukaryota; kingdom Metazoa; phylum Mollusca; class Gastropoda; order Lepetellida; family Haliotidae; genus Haliotis; species Haliotis rufescens. The sequence continues at coordinate 94,068,144 of NW_025963779.1, read as the reverse complement.
CATGAGGTCAGGTTACTGCAGGTCCCCGGAACAGAACATGAGGTCAGGTTACTGCAGGTACCTAGGAACAGAACATGTGGTCGGGCTACTGCAGGTCCCCGGGAACAGAACATTAGGTCAGGTTACTGCAGGTCCCCGGAACAGAACATGGGGTCAGGTTACTGCAGGTCCCCGGAACAGAACATGAGTTCAGGTTACTGCAGGTCCCCGGAACAGAACATGAGGTCAGGTTACTGCAGGTACCTAGGAACCGAACATGAGGTCAGGTTACTCCAGGTACCCAGGAACAGAACATGAGGTCAGGTTTCTGCAGGTCCCTTGGAACAGAACATGCGGTCAGGTTACTGCAAGTACCAAGGAACAGAACATGAGGTCAGGTTACTGTAGGTCTCCGGAACAGAACATGAGTTCAGGTTACTGCAGGTCCCCGGAACAGAACATGAGGTCAGGTTACTGCAAGTACCAAGGAACAGAACATGAGGTCAGGTTACTGCAGGTCCCCGGGAACAGAACATTTGGTCAGGCTACTGCAGGTCCCCGGGAACAGAACATGCGGTCAGGTTACTGTAGGTCCCCGGAACAGACCATGAGCTCAGATTACTGCAGGTCCCCGGGAAGAGAACATGAGCTCAGATTACTGCAGGTCCCCAGAACAGAACATGAGGTCAGGTTACTGCAGGTCCCCGGAACAGAACATGATGTCAGGTTACTGCAGGTCCCCGGAACAGAACATGAGATCAGGCTACTGCAGGTCTCGGGAACAGAACATGAGGTCAGGCTACTGCAGGTCCCCGGGAACAGAACATGAGGTCAGATTACTGCAGGTCCCCGGGAACACAACATGAGGTCAGGCTACCCCAAGTCCCCGGGAACAGAACATGAGGTCAGGCTACTGCAGGTCACCGGAGAAGAGGATGAACACTGTTTACGCCTTCCGTTTCATCAATCGTAGTATGTAAATGAAACCTGAATTACTGTTCGTCATACATTGCATTAAATACAACTGAAACCTGCCATAGAAATATCAGAGCAAGACATCGGAGTCCTCGTATCTCCATCCGGGAGTCCGCCACGTAGCCTTCTACAATGTCGTTTAATGGCATCATAAAACGACAATAGTGGTTTATCCTACACCCGGCACGGCTGGATATTCTCATCATGGGAATAGATATCAATTTCGGGAGTTTTACACACTCTGAATCAGTTTGATGATAACACAATGGGTAAACAAGACAGTCGCAACTCTATCTGGCACACAACACATGGCTATAGTTATGACAATAATACAACGACCAAAATACAGTAATTGAATTCTATTCCAACGTTCACGAGGAAAGTGGTTTTCCACGATTTATCTTTTAATAAATATGGCTGGATCAGGTTATTGTTACTCTGGTTGCCGATGTGTACAAACAAAACACCTTACACGGAAATGGCCTTAAAGTCTGCATCGAATGTTGACAACTGCTCCATTACGCGTGTTCTGTAGTGCTCTGTGGTTACTATCTCACTGGACACTAAACCATGAGACAGAATGAGACTACCTCACATGACACTTTACCATCTGCCACTGCACTGACTATCTGGTACGACATAACCATCTGACACAACACTTACTATCTGGTACGACATGAACATCTGCCACTGTAAGGACTATCTGGTACGACATAACCATCTAACAAGACACTGACCATCTGGTACGACATGACCATCTAACAAGACACTGACCATCTGGTACGACATGACCACCTAACAAGACACTGACCATCTGATACGACATGACCATCTCATAGGCTACCAAATGTCAATGACTGAATCGAAATATTATCAAGTACTACGTATAGGTAGAAGTTGACAAACCAAGGATCAAATAAATAATGAATTTGAATATTAATGTTACGCCATAGGGGACATTTGTCTAAAAGCTACTCCGTACTTAAAGAGGAAAACAATCACTAGTCTCTAAAAACATTTTAGTGCTAGAAGTTAACAAGGATCATGAAATTGCCTTTATGTATTCCACAGTTGAACGTATTTAATCATTTAAAGAATCTCCAGTCAGGCCCAACCCCCACGCATGCCGTCAACTAGCATCTCCTGAAACACCTCACAATCGTTTCCTATAATATACCCTGAACCCCTCGGCAATGGCTGGAAAACTGCAACGAGAGGAAATCAAGTGACGCGTGCTTCTCAACCTGCCAAGAAAACCCAGTAGTCGCACGATCTGGGAAGCAGGATTAAAATATGGAAACGTATGTCTTTACAGCGTCAGACATGAAACATGATACAGATGCTGCAATTAATGTGATTGATTGTAGCTGTGACAGTTTTGTTTCATAGCAACGTGTTTGTGTATAAAGCCAGCTAAATTGAAATATCTGTTATAGGACTCAACTTTGTTGGTACGGAAAGAGGCGGTTGGCAGAAAATACCAGCAGATCTATACCGCTCGGCTGTATTTTTGCTGATTGTGCTAAATCAAATGTCGACGTTGTTGATTTATTTCATCTAAGTAGTTTAACAAACATGCACGTAGGTGGCAGCTACTGCGTTAGCTAGTACTTTTTCAAAATGAGAAGTGTTAGGGGCGCAGTGATCGTGTAGTTTCAGGGGAGCAGGGCTTCTGCAAAGTGAGGGGTGTAGGGACTGTGATGTGTTGTGGGTGCAGGAGTTGTGTTGTGTTAGGGTTGCATGTGGTGAGTTAGAGGTACAGGTGCTGTGTTGTGTTAGGGGTTGAGGTGTTGTGTGGTCTTGTGTTAGGAGTACAGGTGTCGTGGAGTGTTGTGCTTGGTGTGCAGGTGCTATGTTGTGTTAAGGGTACAGGTGCTGTGTTGTGTTAGGGTTGTAGGAGTTGTGCTGTGTTAGGGGTGCGGGTGTTGTTTAGTGTTGAGTTAGGGGTGCAGGTGCTGTGTTGTGTTAGAGTTGCAGGTGTTGTGTTGCATTAGGGCTTCAAGTATTGTGTTGTGTTAGAGGACAGGAATTGTGTTATGTTAAGGTTGTTAGTGGAGTGTTGAGTTAAGGGTGCAGGCTTGTGTTGTGTTAGGGTTGCAAATGTTGACTTGTGTTAGCGGTGCAGGAGTTGCGTTGTGTTAGGATTGCAGGTGTTAGTGTTATGTTACGGGTGCAGGTGTAATGTAGTGTTAAGGGTGAGCAGGTTTTGTGTTGTGTTGTGTTAGGGGTACATGTGCTGTGTTGTGTTAGGGTTGCAGGAGTTGTGTTGTCTTAGGGGTGCAGGTGTTGTTTTGTCTTAGGTGTGCAGGTGTTGTTTTGTGTTGTGCTAGGGGTGCAGGTGCTGTGTTGTGTTAGGGTTGCAAGTGTTGTGTTGTGTTAAGGGTTCAGGAGTTGCGTTGTGTTAGGATTGCAGGTGTTAGTGTTATGTTAGGGGTACAGGTGTTATGTAGTGTTAAGGGTGCAGGAGTTGTGTTATGTTAAGGGTGCAAGTCTTGTGTTGTGTTGTGTTAGGTGTGCAGGAGTTGTGTTGTGTTAGAGGTGCAGGAGTTGTGTTTTGTTAGGGGTGCAGGTGTTGTGTTGTGTGGTGTTAGGGGTGCAGGAGTTGTGTTGTATTAGGGCTGCAGGTGTTGTGTGGTGTTAGAGGTGCAGGTGCTGTGTTGTGTGGTGTTAGGGGTGCAGGAGTTGTGTTGTGTGGTGTTAGGGGTGCAGGAGTTGTGTTGTCTTAGGTGAGCAGGTGTTGTTTTGTGTTGTGCTAGGGGTGCAGGTGCTGTGTTGTGTCAGGGTTGCAAGTGTTGTGTTGTGTTAAGGGTGCAGGTGTTGTGTTGTCTTAGGTGTGCAGGTGTTGTTTTGTGTTGTGCTAGGGGTGCAGGTGCTGTGTTGTGTTAGGGTTGCAAGTGTTGTGTGGTGTTAGGGGTGCAGGTGTTGTGTTGTCTTAGGTGTGCAGGTGTTGTTTTGTGTTGTGCTAGGGGTGCAGATGCTGTGTTGTGTTAGGGTTGCAAGTGTTGTGTTGTGTTAAGGGTGCAGGAGTTGTGTTGTCTTAGGTGTGCAGGTGTTCTTTTGTGTTGTGCTAGGGGTGCAGGTGCTGTGTTCTGTTAGGGTTGCAAGTGTTGTGTGGTGTTAGGGGTGCAGGTGTTGTGTTGTCTTAGGTGTGCAGGTGTTAGTTTTGTGTTGTGTTAGGGGTGCAGGTGCTGTGTTGTGTTAGGGTTGCAAGTGTTGTGTTGTGTTAAGGGTGCAGGAGTTGTGTTATGTTAAGGGTGCAAGTCTTGTGTTGTGTTGTGTTAGGTGTGCAGGAGTTGTGTGGTGTTAGAGGTGCAGGAGTTGTGTTGTGTGGTGTTAGGGGTGCAGGTGTTGTGTTGTCTTAGGTGTGCAGGTGTTGTTTTGTGTTGTGCTAGGGGTGCAGGTGCTGTGTTGTGTTAGGGTTGCAAGTGTTGTGTTGTGTTAAGGGTGCAGGAGTTGCGTTGTGTTAGGATTGCAGGTGTTAGTGTTGTGTTAGGGGTACAGGTGTTATGTAGTGTTAAGGGTGCAGGAGTTGTGTTATGTTAAGGGTGCAAGTCTTGTGTTGTGTTGTGTTAGGTGTGCAGGAGTTGTGTTGTGTTAGAGGTGCAGGAGTTGTGTTTTGTTAGGGGTGCAGGTGTTGTGTTGTGTGGTGTTAGGGGTGCAGGAGTTGTGTTGTATTAGGGCTGCAGGTGTTGTGTGGTGTTAGAGGTGCAGGTGCTGTGTTGTGTGGTGTTAGGGGTGCAGGAGTTGTGTTGTGTGGTGTTAGGGGTGCAGGAGTTGTGTTGTCTTAGGTGTGCAGGTGTTGTTTTGTGTTGTGCTAGGGGTGCAGGTGCTGTGTTGTGTTAGGGTTGCAAGTGTTGTGTTGTGTTAAGGGTGCAGGTGTTGTGTTGTCTTAGGTGTGCAGGTGTTGTTTTGTGTTGTGCTAGGGGTGCAGGTGCTGTGTTGTGTTAGGGTTGCAAGTGTTGTGTGGTGTTAGGGGTGCAGGTGTTGTGTTGTCTTAGGTGTGCAGGTGTTGTTTTGTGTTGTGTTAGGGGTGCAGGTGCTGTGTTGTATTAGGGCTGCAGGTGTTGTGTTGTGTGGTGTAAGGGGTGCAGGAGTTGTGTTGTCTTAGGTGTGCAGGTGTTGTTTTGTGTTGTGCTAGGGGTGCAGGTGCTGTGTTGTGTTAGGGTTGCAAGTGTTGTGTTGTGTTAAGGGTGCAGGAGTTGCGTTGTGTTAGGATTGCAGGTGTTAGTGTTATGTTAGGGGTACAGGTGTTATGTAGTGTTAAGGGTGCAGGAGTTGTGTTATGTTAAGGGTGCAAGTCTTGTGTTGTGTTGTGTTAGGTGTGCAGGAGTTGTGTTGTGTTAGAGGTGCAGGAGTTGTGTTTTGTTAGGGGTGCAGGTGTTGTGTTGTGTGGTGTTAGGGATGCAGGAGTTGTGTTGTATTAGGGCTGCAGGTGTTGTGTGGTGTTAGGGGTGCAGGTGCTGTGTTGTGTGGTGTTAGGGGTGCAGGAGTTGTGTTGTGTGGTGTTAGGGGTGCAGGAGTTGTGTTGTCTTAGGTGTGCAGGTGTTGTTTTGTGTTGTGCTAGGGGTGCAGGTGCTGTGTTGTGTTAGGGTTGCAAGTGTTGTGTTGTGTTAAGGGTGCAGGTGTTGTGTTGTCTTAGGTGTGCAGGTGTTGTTTTGTGTTGTGCTAGGGGTGCAGGTGCTGTGTTGTGTTAGGGTTGCAAGTGTTGTGTGGTGTTAGGGGTGCAGGTGTTGTATTGTCTTAGGTGTGCAGGTGTTGTTTTGTGTTGTGTTAGGGGTGCAGGTGCTGTGTTGGGTTAGGGTTGCAAGTGTTGTGTTGTGTTAAGGGTGCAGGAGTTGTGTTGTCTTAGGTGTGCAGGTGTTGTTTTGTGTTGTGCTAGGGGTGCAGGTGCTGTGTTGTGTTAGGGTTGCAAGTGTTGTGTGGTGTTAGGGGTGCAGGTGTTGTGTTGTCTTAGGTGTGCAGGTGTTGTTTTGTGTTGTGCTAGGGGTGCAGGTGCTGTGTTGTGTTAGGGTTGCAAGTGTTGTGTTGTGTTAAGGGTGCAGGAGTTGCGTTGTGTTAGGATTGCAGGTGTTGTTTTGTGTTGTGTTAGGGGTGCAGGTGCTGTGTTGTGTTAGGGTTGCAAGTGTTGTGTTGTGTTAAGGGTGCAGGAGTTGCGTTGTGTTAGGATTGCAGGTGTTAGTGTTGTGTTAGGGGTATGGATCTAGTACAATCACAAGGGTTCCATTTATACTTGCGGTCGGTTCAGTGCGACCAGATAGATTAGAGGAAGTAGATTGTATCTTGCTGGAACAGCATAATAAACATGTCAAAAATAATATATCCTCATTTATAAACCATCTAGTCTCAAGAATAAAACATTGCTTCAATTCTGAAACATCCCTCACTCACATAACATCTTGTCGGTCTTAACTACGTATAAGCATCCCTTCACACATAAGTTATGGCGGGCCTTCATCACACCTTGTCCTTAAGGCTGGCTTGTAGGCAGCTCCTTTCCGGAACCAACCCGACCCTCTATCACCAAGGATTCTATCGACAGGGCACTGATTTCTATATTCATTCTACATAAACCAATTCCATAATCAAACAAAACGTTGCACAATTTGGTGTGATATATTGGGGCCCTCGTTATAACATATGTAAAGACGCGTGCGCTGTATCACACCAGGACTTCACAAACCACTATCCAGCCAACAACATTGCTTGCGATGGAAGATAGTGTTCGCAGGTAATAGTACTAAGAACGAAGTGTCCTGAATTAATCAAAATTGAAAACCATGTCAAAGAATTACTTGAGTTTTGAGAATTACAAGAGTTACTTTTATAAGAAATTGAAAAAAAGTAATTGTTTTGCATTATTGACCTATGTGAATCTGCTTTGAAGGCGTTTACAGGAATAAAGTATCGCTGTTGTCACTGGTAGCAATGGTCGCGTCTAAGCTCATTTGAGACCATTCAGCAAACTTTCTAGTTTAAATTTTATCTCATATGAGAAGTATATGTAGGGATCGTGTATTAACAATCACCAACGAAAAATATCAATAATTTCAGAAAAGCAGATTGATGGGTGTCTGAAGACAATATAAGAGCATCCTCCTTTTTGTATCTTCAGGCCTTAAGTTCATGTACAGTTTTATATCAACTTAATATTGATATCAAACAGAGTACACCAGACAGGTCGAGGTGTTCAGAGGAGTAACCCTGGCATGTCGAGCTCTTCATCGGAGTAGGAATGGTCTGTCGAGGTGCTCAGCGGAGTAACCCTGGAATGTCGAGCTCTTCATCGGAGTAGTAATGGTCTGTCGACGTGCTCAGCGGAGTAAACCTGGCATGTGGAGCTCTTCATCGGAGTAGTAATGGTCTGTCGAGGTCTTCAGCGGAGTAACCCTGGCATGTGGAGCTCTTCATCGGAGTAGGAATGGTCTGTTGAGGTGTTCAGCGGAGTAACCCTAGCATGTGGAGCTCTTCATCGGAGTAGGAATGGTCTGTTGAGGTGTTCAGCGGAGTAACCCTGGCATGTCGAGCTCTTCATCGGAGTAGTAATGGTCTGTCGAGGTGCTCTGCGGAGTAAACCTGGCATGTGGAGCTCTTCATCGGAGTAGTAATGGTCTGTCGAGGTGCTCAGCGGAGTAACCCTGGCATTTGGAGCTCTTCATCGGAGTAGGAATGGTCTGTTGAGGTGTTCAGCTGTGTAGCCCTGGCATGTCGATCTCTTCATTGGAGTAGTAATGGTCTGTCGAGGTGTTCAGCGGAGTAACCCTGGCATGTCGAGCTCTTCATCGGAGTAGTAATTGTCTGTCGAGGTGCTCAGCGGAGTAACCCTGGCATGTTGAGCTCTTCATCGGAGTAGTAATTGTCTGTTGAGGTGTTCAGCGGAGTAACCCTGGCATGTCGAGCTCTTCATACGAGTAATAATGGTCTGTTGAGGTGTTCAGCGGAGTAACCCTGGCATGTCGAGCTCTTCATCAGTGTAGGAATGGTCTGTCGAGGTGCTCAGCGGAGTAACCCTGGCATGTCGAGCTCTTCATTGGAGTAGTAATGGTCTGCCGAGGTGTTCAGCAGAGTAACCCTGGCATGTCTAGCTCTTCATCGGAGTAGTAATGGTCTGTCAAGGTGCTCAGCGGAGTAACCCTGGTATGTGGAGCTCTTCGTTGGAGTAGTAATGGTCTGTCGAGGTGCTCAGCGGAGTAACCCTGGCATGTGGAGCTCTTCATCGGAGTAGGAATGGTCTGTCGAGGTGCTCAGCGGAGTAACCCTGGCATGTCGTTATCTTCATCGGAGTAGTAATGGTCTGTCGAGGTGTTCAGCGGAGTAACCCTGGCATGTCGAGCTCTTCATCAGAGTAATAATGGTCTGTCGAGGTCTTCAGCGGAGTAACCCTGGTATGTAGAGCTTTTCATCAGAGTAGTAATGGTCTCTCGAGGTGCTCAGCGGAGTAAAGCTGGCATGTGGAGCTCTTCATCGGAGTAGGAATGGTCTGTTGAGGTGTTCAGCGGAGTAACCCTGGCATGTCAAGCTCTTCATAGGAGAAGTAATGGTATGTCGAGGTGTTCATCGGAGTAACCCTGGCATGTCAAGCTCTTCATCGGAGTAGTAATGGTCTGTCGAGGTGTTCAGCAGAGTTAACCTGGCATATCGAGCTCTTCATCGGAGTAGTAATGGTCTGTCGAGGTGTTCAGCAGAGTAACCCTGGCATATCGAGCTCTTCATCGGAGTAGTAATGGTCTGTCGAGGTGTTCAGCGGAGTAACCCTGGCATATCGAGGTCTTCATCGGAGTAGTAATGGTCTGTCGAGGTGCTCAGCAGAGTAACCCTGGCATGTCGAGCTCTTCATAGGAGAAGTAATGGTCTGTCGAGGTGTTGAGCGGAGTAACCCTGGCATGTCAAGCTCTTCGTCGGAGTAGTAATGGTCTGTCGAGGTGTTCAGCAGAGTAACCCTGGCATATCGAGCTCTTCATCGGATTAGTAATGGTCTGTAGAGGTGCTCAGCAGAGTAACCCTGGCATGTCGAGCTCTTCATACGAGTAATAATGGTCTGTCGAGGTGTTCAGCGGAGTATCCCTGGCATGTCGATCTCTTCATTGGAGTAGTAATGGTCTGTCGAGGTGTTCAGCGGAGTAACCCTGGCATGTTGGGCTCTTCATCGGAGTAGTAATGGTCTGTCGAGGTGTTCAGCGGAGTAACCCTGGCATGTCGAGCTCTTCATCGGAGTAGTAATTGTCTGTCGAGGTGTTCAGCGGAGTAACCCTGGCATGTCGAGCTCTTCATACGAGTAATAATGGTCTGTTGAGGTGTTCAGCGGAGTAACCCTGGCATGTCGAGCTCTTCATCAGTGTAGGAATGGTCTGTCGAGGTGCTCAGCGTAGTAACCCTGGCATGTCAAGCTCTTCATCGGAGTAGTAATGGTCTGCCGAGCTGTTCAGCGGAGTAACCCTGGCATGTCGAGCTCTTCATCGGAGTAGAAATGGTCTGTCAAGGTCCTTAGCGGAGTAACCCTGGTATGTGGAGGTCTTCATCGGAGTAGTAATGGTCTGTCGAGGTGTTCACTTGGGAAATCAGTCAGTCATTACAAGCCTTAGGTCAGAAATTCTTATCCAATCAAAATTGCCGTTACATACTTTGGACCAATAACAGTAAAGGCGCAGTTCCAGCTCCTCGGCCTCTCAACTATATAAAACCATGCAGATGCCCCTTTGGTATCACATCTGCTCAAGCATAAATACTGGAACTGTCGCCATCAACTCTGTGATTTATATTCTCAACTTTATGTTCTAAGGTAAGCTGGTTTCCCTTGTTCAAATTATTTACATGTGTACTCTTTGTTTAGAAATGATAGAAGTTAGACCAAATAACTCTGGTTAAATATGCAGTGAAGTTATCTCACTTGAACTGAGTACAGGTAATGTATTTATGTTGTCTTTGTACAAGGTAAGTAATTATTGGGAATGTTTGTGTTTGTAACGTCTATTCAGTGTTGTTGCAATTAATTATAAAATGCAAAATATTTCTATAATACTGCTAACAATTATCATTAATTGTATGTCATACTTTGTTGTGAATAGTTGTTTTTTAAGTGTATTATACAGATCTCAACATTGTTGAGTTACCGCACATTTATCGTTAATGTTAATATTATTGATAATATTGTAGATAGGCTAGTTTAAGGAAATGCCAAGGGCAATACCTATTGTAAGCCTCCAGCTGTTTGTATGTGTACATATCTCAGCCATATTATTAATATACATAAATCTTCATTATCTTGATAGATGCAAAGGTGGTAATCTGTATATCTGTGTAATCTTATGTGTATGTGTTTAGTCTCGAGTTTAACTATGTCCTTTCTATTTTCAGTATCCAGTTAATTGTAATATGTAAATGATGTCAACTATAGCCAGTCATCTTCCCGCCATTGTCAACTCTAAAATGCTAATTCCCCCAACAATCAATAATCAACTCTATATTGATTGAATGTTAAATTATAATATTATATAATATATTATGTACATCTTTATTATTGTAATAACTTGAAATTGTGTATTGAATGTATCTTGATCACATCTGCTCAAGAATAAATACTGGAACTGTCGCCATCAACTCTGTGATTTATATTCGCAACTTTATGTTCTAAGGTTACCTATATATATGTGAGAGCGCACATCACACCCGCGTTCTCAATGTCATCAAAACTAACTACTGTCACGTGTCCACACCACGGAAAACCTAGTATCTGCTGTTACTGTTAGTTAAGTCATGTACTAAAATTGTACATAAGCTTACCTCTGTCTCTACTTTCTGCCAGCTTTCCTATGTATTTCTACTGAAACCTTCCTGTATCCCTTTCCTACTGCTTTCTGGTGTACACATTTTTATGATGACTAACTATCATTGCCATAATTCCTTGCCAAGATCTGCATTGCCGGTTTTGTGAAATATGCATGATATTTTGTTCTCGCAGTTATCTTACTATTGTCAGTGTTCCTGATCACACTACCACACACCTATGAGAAGTACGTATATATTCATCTTACCCAATGGGTAATGATATAATTCAACACCGTGTGGTGATCGGGGTTTTCAATTGTATTTTGTGTCAAAAGAGTCTGTGTTGCACACATAAATTCAGCCTAAGTAGTATTCCATTCATTGTATCTTTTCTCAGCGAATTGTACAAATTGTGTGATATACTGCATGTCGAATGCAGAGTGTGCAGCGTGTTTGTATTTCTTTGTTTCATGCAAGCTCAGATCAGAAGCGCTAATGTAACAATTGTATTGCTATTGTTGCTGATGCTAGCTGAACCGGTACGAAAAGAAAGAAATATGTTCCTCGGTGGTGTTATGATATATGTAAATAAGCTGTTATCTTTTAAAAGAAGACATGAATTAGAAAACATGCAAGACGAATCGATATGGATTCAAATATGCTTACCTCATAGCTCAATTTTTTTGTGCTCTAGTAGTATAGGTAATAGGGGTTCTGGACAACTTCAACTGGAGCCAGATTTATATACCTATACTGCTACTACAAGGGGATTTTTTTATGTCAAAACGCTGATGTGATTCAACGCTCGTCATGAGATTAAGTTAAATTGACTCTAGCTCACCACCACCTAGAGTCAATCAATGCTTCTATGATATAATTTTTTATAGGTAATAGGGGTTCTGGACCACTTCCACTGGAGCCAGATTTATATACCTATACTGCTACTACAGGGGGAATTTTTTATGTAAAAATGATGATGCGATTCAACGATAGTCATGAGATTAAACTAAATTGTAATGAAAATATTCTCTATTATTTTTACTCATACGTATACCATTATTTCTAACGAAGTGATATTCAACATTTTTACTAAGTTCTTCATTCATATTACTAGGAGACCAGACTATATTTTCTTCTTGGTAATTGGAAAGAAACAATTTATGACCGTATTTGGTTGGTTTGTTATCACTGATATAATATATACCTTGTGGTAATTCTCTCCATTTGATAATTTTGTCCTTGAGCATAAATTCCATTATTATATATTTATGTCAGCATTCTTCTAAATGTGATTGAATGATAGTAAGCAATCAATTTTAAATCTCCAACCAGTTCTTTGGTTTTGACGTGGAATAATTGACGTGCTTGTTGCCTCCCCTGTTCTATGAACTTTTTTTTCTCGTCTTTGCTAATACCACTGTTCTTACGAGAATTTGATCGAATATCCTGCTTCATTGCATTGTATTTGGTGAGTTCCGACAACACTAAACGAAACTCCTCCTCGGATATCTTACAATCAGCCATTGCTGTCCAAATATGATCCTCAATGCTGTTCAACTTTGCTTCGGCGAGTATCTTAATATTATCGTGTTTTAATGCTTTCTTTTGCAACTTACGAGAAATGAATGTTATCCTTATTCCTGCCAGTCCTGAGACTCCGGCGGCTATTTCCATACCAAGTACGATAGGCGCGGCAATTATAGTTGATAATAAAACCAACACCGGCTACACCGAGTCCCATGCCAGCTGTCACAAGTGCAGTGTCAACTCCGTTGAGAGCATTCACGGCTCTGCGATATTTTTTATACAATCCAAGTCTAAATTCCCTCTCCTTTTCTATTCGATGTTTTATGCCGCTTATTTGATGTAATCGAAATCCATCAACAGTATCCATCTTTTTAAATGCCTCATCGAGCACCGGATATAAACTCATAGTGTATATTACGGTCATATAATAGTCTTAAATTGATCTTGCTTAAATGTTTTGAGAGCATACATCAACCTTATCAAATGTATATTATACGGCAAGAATATCTTAGTAAAAGAAATGCTGTCACTTTTAATAATTTGGACCCCCTCAAGGGTTGCAATGGGTGAAGCTCCAATATGAATAATACTGCAACGTCGACGCTCATGTTTCTTGAGCCATTTAATCGATAGACCTGGTAATATTTCGAAGGCATTTTCCGGTGCATCTCCGAACAAGACTTCAATAATAAGCGTAGAAATATTAGGTATTGCACCCAAGTTCTGTTTAATATCATTGAATTCAGTAACCAAATTTAAACTAACATTTTTTACTGCTGCACGACTATATAACATATGACCTGGGTTTTCTGGCAGGGGAGAGACTAACACACCTTTTCGTTTTGATGGGATATAAGCCCCGAGTACGATCCCACTATTTATTATCTTAGTTAAATTATGTGCCTTACCCATCATCACATATGGTGGGGTAATGACGATATTCAGTAGCTACTCGATGTTTGCTTCGACCATAGTCCATTTATTATCATTGTTGTGAGTAAGATTGTACGAAGTGGTTTTTTTAAGGAGTCGACTAACGCCGACATCGCTTAAATCTCCTAGATTACCTGTGAATGTAACTTCTTTCCGCTTGTATACATTATCTTGTAAGTGTAAAGCGTATAACTTACCACCAGTACCGGGTTTACGGAATCCTTCTGTGTCTCCGAGATCGGAAAGCGCAATTGTATTACATTGTCTGAGTGTTCCAAGGCCTGATGAATCAACCATTATTTATAATATGGAGTGTTACACTTAAGTATCCTATATGTACAGGTTAGTGTTTAACATCTAATACAGAAATTTTGAGGTCTGAAATAATACCACGCTTTAATTTTTTATATTGTAATGATGAGAAAGATTCCGTTCTACCGCTATTGTATTTTTCATCTTTGACTGGAATAGATCTGAGTAGAGTTTAAGGACTTTCTAGTTGAATATTGTCCGTCGTACTGATCTGATCAAGATGGATGCACAACTCTTTATAGGGAACTAAATAGGGTAATTTATCTCCATGCCGTGTTTGGTTGGGTTGTATTAATATAAATACTTTTTCTTCTCCTAATAAAAATCCAAGTGTTTTTGTTAAGTACAGGACAATACCTATTTCCTTTTCTCCAGTGTTCAAAATCAGCATCCCATTCGACTCATTTTGTGTGAGACTAACTCTCAAAGGTTTAAAATTTTTATCATTGAGTGAGCATACGCTGTAGTACCCATCAGGTATAAAGTGTTCTTTTCTTTTTATTAAGAACCTATAATTATCTATCGCAATACTTATATTGGTCCACTGCGGGTAATACGTTAAATCGCATAGGGTGACTTCAAGATGTCAATTCAAGTTATCGATAGTATGAAGCAGTTCAATAGACTGACCATTTGTTATTCCTGGGAGTGTGACAAACATATTAAATATACAAAGATACTATATCATAACTTAAATATGAAATCAACTTATATTACTAATCAGTCGATTTTAGTAAGTGCCTCTGGTGCTAAGTTTTTTGTTAAATTCCCTGATATCTTTGAAAAATACAGGGTCACGGCAACTAGCGATAAAATGGTGCACGATTGGTTTCACAATCCAATACAATTTTGGCAGAATCAGTTAAACTTTGCCATATGGTGTGCCACAACGGGATGTGGTGTATCTCTTTATGCTCCAGGATTTGAACTGAATAAGTCTGTTTTATCATTTCACATGTACTATCAGATTAGACGTATACTTAAAGAAATTAGTGCTCCATTACCGCAGGATCGAGCATGGAATTCAACAAATAATCCTTACAATAGGTGGGCATTCGAACGTATTTGTCAGGAATTTAATATCGCTACGAGTAAAGATTGGCGTATTAAAGGAATTAACCATGGTCTAGGTGTTCTGTATGATGGACAAAGAACTGTTAAAGAAGTCAGCGATGAATTAGTTAAAAAAACTCATCAACCATTCAATCCTTTTACCTTTTTACAGAAAAACAATCTTTTTGTAAGAATGCATAATCTTTATCATGGCTGGGAACTTTCGAGTAATGATTGGAGATGAGATCTTATGAGCTTTAAGGGTGGTTTGTCTTATATTGTTACAAAATTTATACAACTGAACGATACCGCAAACGCTTGGAATGAATTTCTTAAGGATAAAACAGAAAATAATTTTACTAACCCAGGATTTGTAAGAGTTAATGAATCAATAAGAACTTATGTATGGGCAATTCTCGGTGCACAATCGCAAACACGAACGGGAATAATCGGTTCTGGCACGGCACTCGATGCACAAAAACAGTTGCAAACGTAGAGGATGCTATTAATTCAGCGTTATCAAGATGTATTAAAGTAAGGTCAATCCAAAGTAAACTACGTTTATGCGCCGGGACTAGACATGTCTCCGAGTAATATGGAACTTAAGATCGGTCAAGTGATAGGCTATAATAATAAAATTGTTATTGCTACCAATCAACAAAAAACAGGTATAAATTCAGATATTAACACCGAATTAATAACGCAAACAAACACAGGCAAAACGGGAATAGTCAAGCCACAGATATCTACTAACGCTCAACCATCTACTAACGCACAACCACAAGTGCCACCACATATTGCCGCTAAAAATCAGCAACATATTGATGAAAAACAGCGCTTGTAGTGGGTGGAGTCGGAGCTGGTTTACTCATGATTTGGATAAATAGTCTTTAGCAGACACGTACAACAGCCCTGCAATTGCTACGATCAATGCCCACAAGTTTTGACTAAGCCAAGTGTGGTCTAAGCTAATAAATTCAAGAGTCAGGAAACAACACTCCCTATTATACCGGGAAGTGCAGACGCGGCTCTCCCAGGGAGCTTTCCCAGTGCTGAACCTAATGCTTTTAAACGCTTTTTTATCCACTCTTTTATACCATCCGACCTAGGCGGTGTACCACCACCTGTACCACAACCGGTTAACGGGAGAGTCAAAGTCGATATAATAAATCCCAATGCGGTTACAATACTGGCAATGGTTATCCCCTGTTCTCTGAACAATGTTTTAATTTTATCGGCCAGTGTATTGTCATCGTTGAGGACTTGATCGATAGTTTCTCGAATTCAACTGATTTGTGAAGGAAGTGCCTTTCTATTACTGGAAGCTGCTTCTAGGCGGGCCGATCTTTCGTCTTCTAAGTTACGCAATCTTTCTGCAACACGACGTCTACTGAATTCATCACCCGCCTGTTCAAGTTTTGTTTTCTCATAAGCTATATGGTTGTCGATTTCGGATAGCTTGGCTATATTATTGATTGTTTGCATTGCCTTGTCAAGACCTCGTAATTCCCTAATACTGAACTCTGAGGATGGTACCTGTAACGTGGAATTATCGTAGTAGGTATCCAAGATTTCTCCAAATCCGTCCGAGGCCACCTTCGAGCTTTCTTCCAAATTATATATATTACTGAGTTCAGTAGGCACAGTCCGAAGAACCTTAGTAGTCTTCGCGGAAAGTTTTTCTCGTCGTGAGTAGTCTACAAAACCTAATTCATCACGAACAGTGCTGATGCCGTGTTTAGCGGCTAGCGTAGGCAAGGCTAGGGGCTTACGAGTACGAGATCAATATCCGGAGCGCCACGCAGTCACAATATTCCTTTACTATCTAATTCAAACTTTGAATAGTCATGACCAATAGGACTAACATCTTTAAAGGTATCGTAATAATCATTGACGGTTGATTGCAAAAGTTCATCGTTAGGATTCATGCCACCAAAGCTGGTTTCATCAGTAGCCACTTCGATTGTACTAGGGTTATCAAAATCATCTAGATTAAAATCATCCATTTTTATATTAAACATAAGGTTACATAACTTCAATATAACAATGTCTTCACAATACGGACGCAAGTTAAACCCAAAACGTAGACTTAGAGATCCATTAGGGGTCAAAGCAATTCGTCAGTCTGTAACTATAACTAATAACCCGAGTACCATCGATCAGAATCAAACGCTTCTGGTTCAGTTTTCTATCTGTCTCTCGGGTGTGTATTAATGGGTGAATACCTCACCACGAAGTACGCGCTATGGCTCGACATGCGAACAACGGACGATGACCAACTACACGGCAGTGGGCGGAGAATAGAAAATGCCAGCGAGGGTGTCACTATACAGATAACGAAGCTCCAGGAATTGGCTGGTAAATTAAACATATGTTTGTACGTGATTATGGATGCACAACTTAATATACAGGATGGAAGATTCATGCAAGCAATCTATTAAAAATCTTTTACCTAAAGAACTGCACTGCGCTATCATCTGCGGGCAAACGGGTTGTGGAAAAACAGCTTTTATTCTAGATATTTTAGAAAGTCATTATCGGGACCTTTTCGACCATATTATTATTCTGTGCCCGACTATAAGCGTTAATATAACATACCTATCGAGAAATTGGGTAATGAATGATGACGGGGTACACAGGGTGGATCCAGGCGATCGTTTACAAGACTGTTTACGAGTATGTCACGAAAAGTACAAAGGAGAATCAACCCTTTTCATAATAGACGACTGCAGCGCGAGTAAAGAACTCACCAAAAAGAAAGAAATGCATATTTAGCATTCTCCGGACGGCATACTCAGCATAGCGTTTGGGTACTTACTCAAAAATACAACTCTGTTCTGAAAGATCTCAGAGAGCCGACCAAATGGGTAGCCCTGTTTCATTGCAAAGACCGAGATTCATTCGAGGAATGTCTACGCGAAAATTATGTTATTTATACCGAGCTCGAACGAGATAAAGTCAGAAAACTGTTAGCAGCAACGAAGCACTGTAAACTTGTATTAAAAACCGATCAACCAGCTGCTTATGCAATTGCTTAGTAAAATATGGCAAAATTATAGCAAAGTGTGGCAAAATTATGGTAAAATTATAGCAAAATGTGGCAAAATTATGGTAAAATTATAGCAAAATGTGCCAAAATTATAGCAAATATAGCAAAAAGATAGAAAAATGTGGCAAAATGTGGCAAAATTATAGCAAATATAGCAAAATTATAGCAAAAATACGATAAATTGAACATTAGCGGTTAATATGACATAATGTGGTTTGAAATCCTCATTCTTTCGCAACAGTTTATTATTATAGGATGTACTGGATATGTCATATTATATTATGTTAGACTTAAATATCTCCTTTGGTAATAAATTATGGAATGCGATGAACTCATCGAACAAATGCTCAAAGAATCTGATCAACGTGCAGAAGAACCTATGACAGATAAATCTTTAGATAAACATAGAGAAAGACTCGTCGCTTTGGTAGCCGGTGGAAAATGTTCCCAATATTTGGGGGAAAATTATACCATCGAAAAAATTGATAACATGACCAACGAAGAAATTAAAAAACTGTACGCGCGTTATGAGTCTAGACTGGGAGCTACCATGACTAAAACGATACAGTCGGCTATATTACAACTATACACAGTCGTAGCTAGTACGTTTTCTCCCTATCCCGGAGATACAGAATGTTCTTAGCTCCACTCACCACAGCTTTAATAACGGCTAGGTATTGTCAATTTAAACATACGTGTCCACTTAATAATAATGGAGACTCAACAAGTGACACCACAACAAATTGTGAACGAGGAAATTATCATGGAACTGTTCTGGGTGAACAATACCTTCCAAATGACGTGCTGGTTTTCTTGGGGAATTAGTCAGCAAAGAGCCAGAGTCACAGGAGACTAATCACAGTTTTATTTACAAGAACAATTAACAATTTACAATATACTTAGATAATAACTGAGGGTGCCACAGAGAGTCGGTACACACTCTGGGCTGTGGGAGAGAGGTCTGCTTGGTCAGAGAGTCAAACCCCTTCTCTGCTTAAAACCTGCCTACAGTATGTATTTAACAAAAAATTGAACAATAAAAGGGATGTGATTGGTTGATACACGATTGGTTGTGTCCTAAGCTAAATGGATGGCTAGACAGAGGGGAATACTAAATCCTGTTTATCCTGTTGGACTGGCACTAATCTTGTTGACATATTTACTGGATGCTTCGAAAGAGATTAGGGTGTCACTATAGATGAGCTTGTGTGGGGGCTAATCCTTAATGCCCTATAGACGAGCTTGTATGGGGGCTAATCCTTAATGCACTATAGACGAGCTTGTATGGGGGCTAATCCTTAATGAGTCTTAATTGAAGTAATGTTATTCTAATATACCCCGGAAGGTGATGACAGGACCACTTAAATAAATATCCTTTGTCTGGGAGATGGGATCTTGATACCTTAGGCTAGCATTTATCTAAAAGCTTCAAATCAATTAAACTATGTAGACGTAACTCTTGTCTTATTGAATAGCATGTCTAGAAGACGCGCTCCCATTACCTTAGGCTAGCAACCATCTAAAAAAGCTTTAACTGAAACTACTGATATTTTATATATGCATTTTACCTAATGATAATTATTACTTGCTAAACTATAATTATATGAAATGATGTATAAATATTACACCATGATAACTCATAAAAGCACTTGATGTAGGTCTAATTATTAGAGGATAACTTAGTATAAATGTTATCCCATGATAACTTCCCCTCCGTCTGAAAAAGTTTGGACCCCAAATGTGTAAAAATAAAAGTAATTAAGGCTTAGATGGACAATGTATAAAGTTAAACTGGTAGTAGTGAATAATAATTATTATAGTGTCTCTTTGATATAAGGAAACATAATATAAAAATGCTGTCATCAGGGAATCTGGATGTGGAGCTGGCTTGTCTTGGCACTCTGTACTGGTGGTTTTATGGGTGATGTAGGAGGCCTTGAGTTCCACATCCTGGATTGGGGTTGTAAGATAGTAGGCTGTGTCCATGGAGGTTTTACATGGAAACAAAGAAAAGAGAGTTAGCATGTTCATATATATGTCATATATAAATACTTCCTCAGTTTGTCTGTAATAACTAGAAAATAAAACAAATATGATAATTATGATGTAAAAGATCAGTACATAATTATTACTAAACGGTGTCATGACCAGGAAGAATGTATTGGCGGCAAATTACAAAAGTATATCATGACCATTCTTTTAGTAATATCCTTCTACTTTTGGATACAATCATTAGACGCATTATATATACATATATGTGCATGTGCATATAACAAGTGCATTGATTTGTTACATTAATACGGTATACAAAAGGTGTTAGAAAGGTGTATATCCTTTTTAGAATTCAATGTTAGTTTACATAACTATTTGGTTTGCCTTTTCTTTGTTTTGGTTCATTTCGGTTGTTAAGTTTGCTTTATTTGAATTTGGTTTGTTTCGCTTTGATTTTCGTTCGGTTCAATGCGATAGGGTTTGGTTTATTTTGCTTTGGTACGGTTTGCTTTGCTTCGGTACGGTTTGCTTCACGTCGGTACGGTTTGGGTTCGATTCGCAGTAGGGTTTGCCTCGCTTCGGTACGGTTTGGGTTCGATTCGCAGTATGGTTTGCTTCGCTTCGGTACGGTTTGGGTTCGATTCGCAGTATGGTTTGCTTTGTGTCATTGCACTTCGCTTTTGAGATTGGTTGATCAGGTCAATGCTCAAAATTTGTTGTGATACAAATAACTCAGATGATCAGGCTGATGCCATTTGTTCTCAACTGGCGACCCATAGTGAAAAGACTGGACACAAGAAAACATAACAACATACAGCTAATAGCTGTTTCGTGATTTGCACCGTTTATTCAGGAGATTTTGTATTTTGATCAAGAATATGTTCAATTGGCAGCTGTCGGTATATATGGCGAGTTGATCCTGGTATGGTCCATGGGGACTAAAGTCGGTGAGTGAAAAACGGTAGTAAAAGGTGTTGATGTTTCCAAAGTCTCTATGTGGAAAAATAACCCTTTTGGATTTATAAATTGGTGCTTCCTCTGGATCATATCGAGGATTATCTTCTAGACAGGACCAATTACGGAGATCCTGCCAGCTATCATCAAGGTAGCGCTGTATGAGGTGGGGAGGAACACTTTCAAAATAGCGTGTGTGGTAATCATCAAGATTTTTAAATGAGACCTTGACATAGCAGTCTCCTTGAATAATTTCAATGCCCATAACTCTTTCTATTTTCTGATCTACTTTTCGTAGGTGTTTTGGAAAAAACGGATATGGTTTGACGTCTAATTCTATGCATGGTTTGGTGTTGTCTTGCTCGACATTTCCTGACATTGTATTCCCTGACAGAACATTGACTGATTTATTGTCTGATTCCTTTTGGTCGAAAAACTTATGATTCTTCAGTGGACGTTTTCGTTGTTTTCCTGACATACTTCTTTTGAGGTGAAATTCTCTCCGAATGGAGTCTGGAATGCTGCTGCCATACTCCCATGTGTTTCCTCTTTCTGGATCCTTCCATTTTACTCTGTAGTAGATTTTGCCATTTGCTCTCTTGGAACTAACAATTGAATGGATGTCCTCTGGATTGAAAACCTGAGGGATATCCTTGGTTTGATTACCTGATGTTGGACTTGGAGGTTGTACCTGGCTGTCATCGGGTTGTTTTCTGGATTTGGGCTGGTGATGCTTACTATTCACTCCTCTTTTCCCTTTGTTTACCTTTTCATTTACCTTGGTTGGAGCACTAGGACCTGGTGTGGCATGATTTTCCTTCATTGTTGCCGGGGGACTGGTAGGTTTTTCTGTTGTACTTGAAGCAGGGTTTTTCTTCTTTGTTGGGGTCTTTTGCTTCGGACTCTTGTTGCTGGAAGTACCTGCCTTTGTTTTGGAATTGACCTTCTTACCTTTCTGTTGTGGAGGTGATTGATCAGTAGCCTGGTAAGTTGAACTTGTTGGTGGGGAATTGTTGCTGTCAAGATGAGTATCATTGACTGGTTCCTCGTTGTCATCCAGGACTCCTGAATCTATGTTACTTGAGTCATTGAGGTATGGTTCTGGAGGATACTGTGGACGATCAGCAGGATCAAAATATGGCTTCAGGCGGTTGGCATGGACCAGTGGTTTGTGTATTTTGTCGTCAGAACTTCGGTGTAGTTTGTAGGTATAATTTGGACCTGTATGGATGATATAATAGCTACCATACCACTTTTTGGTTAATTTGTTGGAAAGGCCTTTTTCAACTTTTTGACAGTAAAGCCAAACTCTTTGACCTGGGGCGAATTCTGGTTCTTTAGCCTTTCTATTATATTGTTCTGAATACACCTCCTTAGCCCGAGCAGTGTTTTCAGCTGCGATTGTTCTAGTGATTTCAAGCTCCTCAAGCAAATTGGAAAGATAACTTTTGTTATTGTGGCCTAAATTTTCTTTTGGAATTAATGCTACATCTTGTGGAGCTCTCATTTCTCGACCGAAAAGCATAACATATGGGGATTTTTGAGTTGATGAATTTGGAGCCATCCGATAGGCCGTCATGATGCCAGGAATAAAACGGGGCCAATCATTTTGAGACTTGTTACAATAGGCTCTTAGTGATTGATTGATGTAAGAATTGAGCCTTTCTACACAGCTGTTTGTTTGAGGATGGTATGGGCTTGTATGGGTAAATTTAATTGCCAAAAGTTCACAAATTGCTTTGATAAGTTTGGACATGAAGTTCTGACCTCTGTCTGAAATTAAGGTCCTTGGAGCGCCATACCGACAAAATATTTCTCTGACGAGAACATCTGCTACTTCTTTGGCTTCTTGGGTCCGAAGTGGAAGGCTTCACACCATCTAGATGATGCATCTGTGATGACCAAAATGTATTTGTACTTTGTATCTGGTGTTGTTGGCAGGGGACCGAGAATGTCAACGTGCCATCGGGTGAAGACCTCTTCTACAGGTAATGGACGAAGTGGTGCCTTCTTGCCATGGTAGTGCCTCTTGGTCTGTTGACATACCTCACATGTCTGGACATAAGTAGCAATATCGCTGTACATTTTGGGCCAGTAGTACTTAGGTCTCATGGTGTTGTGCATCCTTTCTTTCCCATGGTGGCAACCGCCAAACTCTGAGTCATGATAGGATTGCAGGACTTGATTTCTGAGGGTTCTTGGGACTGCCAGCTGTTTAATGAACTTATCTGCATGGCCTTTCTGTCTTTGTGGAACAAATCTGTATAGGATGCCTTCATCAATTCCAAAAGTATTGGCTTCAATAAGAATCTTTTGACGATCCTTTTCATTTTGTGGAAGGACATCATCCTCTTTGTAGTCAAAGATTTGGATGAAATCTGGACAAATCCTTTGTAGGTGACGTAAATTTGGATGTTCTTTTATACTTACTTCAACCAATGTGTCTTGGGTAACATCCTCATTTGTAGCATGTAATGCTGCGACAACATTAACTGGTACTGACTGATAATCCTCTTCATATTCAAAGGTGACTGACCAATGTGTTGTCTGTGTGTCTGATTCTAAGTGATTGACAATAGGTGTGCAATTATCCTCAGTCTGAGTTGTCTGTGTGACCTGTGTGGATGAATGGGTGTTTGGCAAGATTGTACTGCTAGTTGATTTGCTTTGCTGAGTTGAAGTTACTGAGAAGACTGTTTTCTCAGCATCTTCTTCTGTCTGATCATTACAGTTAATATTTTCCTCATATTCCCTACGTGAGAGAGCATCGGCATTCCCATTGGCTTTACCGCTGCGGTGAACAATGTCAAAAGTGTAGGTAGAAAGTTCCAAAGACCATCGTCCTAACCTACCTGTGGCATCCTTGATGGATTTCAGCCACTTCAATGCTATATGATCAGTGTAGACTGTGAATTTGGAATTTGCAAGGTATGGACGAAAGGATCTAATTGCTTCAACTAGAGCTAAGCCTTCCTTTTCTGTAATGCTCCAGTTCTTTTCGCTGCCATGAAGAGCTCTACCATTAAAAGCTATTGGATGTTCATTATTTTTCTCGTCTTTTTGACTCAAAACAAAACCTATGCTCATATCACTGGCATCAGTTGCAAGAAGAAATTCTTTGTCAAAATTTGGATACGCCAGAACAGGTGTATTACTCATAGCATGTTTGAGTGTGTTGAATGCTTGATCACACTCAAGTGACCATTGGAACTTTGGTTTCTTTCCTACTTCTGCCTCTGAATGCTTCTTTAGCAAGGCATTCAGTGGAAGTGCTATGTGAGCGTAATTTTTCACATACTTCCTGTAGAAGTTCGTGAGACCTAAGAAGGAGTGGATCTGCTTTTGTGATTTGGGCACTGGAAAGGTTCTAATTGCTTCAATCTTTTTGTCATCAACTTGAACACCTCCACATGATAAAACATGACCCAGAAAAGAAACTTTGTCCGTTGCAAAATTGAATTTGGATGGCTTTAGTGTTAATTTTGCCTGTTTCAGATAGTAAAATACTTGCTCCAAATGTTGGAGATGCTCTTCAAAGTTTTTGCTGTAAATTATCAAATCATCAATGTAGATCAGTGCAACCTTAAAAAGCAATTTTCGTAGCACTTTGCTCATGAGCTGTTGAAAACAAAGTGGAGAATTTGTCAAACCTTGGGGCAATCGTTTGAATTGATAAAGGCCTTGATGGGTGACGAAAGCAGTTTTATGCTTTGAATCTTCATGTAATGGCACTTGGAAGAAGCCATTAGCAAGGTCTAAAGTTGAGAAGATATTAGCTTGGGTATTGGCGATGTGATCAACAACATCATCAAAAACAGGAAGAGGCCAAGACATTGGTAAAGTGACAGAATTAAACTTTCTGTAGTCACAAACAAATCAATATGAGCCATCACGTTTTTTGACTAGGATAATGGGAGCTGAATACATAGAAGTAGACTCCTCGATCAAATCATACTTCAGAAAATCATCTATAAGTTCTTCGGTGACTTTTTGGAGATGAGGAGATTGGCGATATGGTCTACTCTTAACGGGTGGGTGGTTGCCAGTGTCAATGATATGTTGGTGCATGTCAGTCTTTCCTAAATCTGCAAGACTTGTTGAAAACATGTTTCTATTTTGTCCCAAAAATCTAAGTAGTGTGTGTCGTTGGTCTGGAGTCAGTTGTGTATTGGTCGAATCAAATCCTAACTCTTGTGCAATTTTAACATAATCCCTGGTGTCATTGTCTCTCTTCTCATTGTTTGTGTTAACGGTACTGATGAATGGTTGGTCAGAGTCGATTTCAAAAACAGAGTCTTTGTCAATGTAACTAAATTTGCCTACAACTGTACCCTTGTCAAGAACCTTTTCTTCTTGGGAGGGATTCATAAGCCTAAATGTAGCAGTTTTGCTTTTCACTTTGGAAAGAGTTCTACCACCTGCTACTTCAGAATGAGCAGTGAGGGAAGCAATGGGTTCAATGAGGATGAGGGAATCCTCTTTGGTCTCTGATAGTCTGACCTTGAAATGAATTTCACTCTGAGGGGGGATGTAAATCTGATCTATTGTTTTTGCTAATCCACTAATCTCTTGCACTGAATTGGCTATGAAATTGATATATTGCCTATCTGATGTGCTGTTGTTAAGTATCAAGGAGTGACAGCTATTATCTAAGACTGCATCATTGTCATTAAGGAAGTTCTCACCTAGTATCACTGCCTTCGGCAGTGTAGGCAGTACATAGAATCTTTGAGAAAATTCCTGATCCTCAATGGCAAAATCTAACACAACTGAACCTAACACTTTATGCAATTCGCCGCCAACACCTTTAACCTGTGGAAAGGGTGAGTTTCCAAGAGTAAGGTTTTCAAAAGCTGTGCTCAGAAAAGCAGACGAAATACAACAAATGGATGCCCCTGTATCTACTAAACAATTTGTTGTTTTGTGCCAAATTTTGCCTGAATTACACTTTTGGCAAGGGGCGTAACTAAAGACACTGTTTGGATTTCACTTTCAAAGTTACTTTCCATACCAGACTCCATATTTGCCATGACACCTATTAGTATGTACCGTACTAAATTAAAGTAAGACAAGTAATCAACAATGTAGTACTTACAATATTTGAAGACTTTTTCTTCCTTTGTTGGTGTCTTTGGAGGAGTTGGTTGTCTTTAATCCAGTGTTGAGGTCAGAGGTAGATGCAGCTTGCTTGTTATTCCATCAGATGATCACGGTTGGACATGTCCTCCAATGGGTTCTTGTAGCTGGTTGTAGTTAGTTCCTAGACTCCGTTGTTCCGAAAACGATGATTCTCCGCCAAATTATCATGGAACTGTTCTGGGTGAACAATACCTTCCAAATGACGTGCTGGTTTTCTTGGGGAATAAGTCAGCAAAGAGCCAGAGTCACAGGAGACTAATCACAATTTTATTTACAAGAACAATTAACAATTTACAATATACTTAGATAATAACTGAGGGTGCCACAGAGAGTCGGTACACACTCTGGGCTGTGGGAGAGAGGTCTGCTTGGTCAGAGAGTCAAACCCCTTCTCTGCTTAAAACCTGCCTACAGTATGTATTTAACAAAAATTTGAACAATAAAAGGGATGTGATTGGTTGATACACGATTGGTTGTGTCCTAAGCTAAATGGATGGCTAGACAGAGGGGAATACTAAATCCTGTTTATCCTGTTGGACTGGCACTAATCTTGTTGACATATTTACTGGATGCTTTGAAAGAGATCAGGGTGTCACTATAGATGAGCTTGTGTGGGGGCTAATCCTTAATGCCCTATAGACGAGCTTGTATGGGGGCTAATCCTTAATGCACTATAGACGAGCTTGTATTGGGGCTAATCCTTAATGAGTCTTAATTGAAGTAATGTTATTCTAATATACCCCGGTAGGTGATGACAGATATACTTAAATAAATATCCTTTGTCTGGGAGATGGGATCTTGATACCTTAGGCTAGCATTTATCTAAAAGCTTCAAATCAATTAAACTATGTAGACGTAACTCTTATCTTATTGAATAGCATGTCTAGAAGACGCGCTCCCATTACCTGAGGCTAGCAACCATCTAAAAAAGCTTTAACTGAAACTACTGATATTTTATATATGCATTTTACCTAATGATAATTATTACTTGCTAAACTATAATTATATGAAATGATGTATAAATATTACACCATGATAACTCATAAAAGCACTTGATGTAGGTCTAATTATTATAGGATAACTTACTATAAATGTTATCCCATGATAAAATAATAACCCCGATTGCAACACAAACACAACAGATTGTGAACGAGGAAATAATAACCCCGATTCCACCACAACCACAAACACAAAAACAAGCCAGAGTGACGAGTAAGAACCCCAAAAAAATCGCGGCTGGTAGGATGGGAGGGCTGGCGCGGAAAGCGAAACTAATGAATAATTCAAATATTGATCCGATTAAAACTTGGGCACTAGTAGGAGTTGTTGCTATAGCGGCTGTATGGTTGTTTTAAAAGACCGGAGAAGAGAAAACATCACCCCCGATGTCACAACAAGTTCAATTAGAGGTTAGCCCTGATATAATGCTATAAGAAGCATGACTACTCCAGTTACAGATGGTAAAATGTTGGTAAACGCAACGTTTCATTCAGCAGTGGTCAGCGGCTTGGCCATTGGCTATGCCCGTATAGCTAAAATGATTACTAAAGCCACACCACCCAAGCTAGATTTTAATGGTTATGATATCGGTATGATGATTCCTGATATTGGATTGGCTATGGCAACAAAAGAAATGCTCATCAAACAAGGGCTTATCCCGGAAGACATAATGAAGTAATTAAACATTTGAATATTTTATATTATTGAACATTTGAATATTTTATATTATTGAACATTTGAATATTTTATATTCATATAAACATGGCAACAATTGCGATGATGGTCGTTGGAGCTATATTTTAATGCTCTAGCTTTTTTGGGGAGTAATTTTTTATTTTCTAGTATGAAAGGTTCGGAGCAGAAAAGACATAATAAAGCATTAGAACAACTCAAAGCAGCCCAGTCACAATGGACCCGGCGCAGAATAGAAAGATTAGATTTTATTCATGAAGAACTGCATAGACAGGGATATTCAATTCAAATGTTTAAGGATGTTGAATCTGCCATGCACGAATACTTCCTCGTTTATGGAAAGAAACTTGACCCAATGCCAAAACCAACAATGAGTCAGTTTTATACACCGTACAGAAAAAACCCGAGGTCATATTCATAATATTTGGGTTGACTGCTGTAGCTATTTATAGTTACACAATAACTACGCATAAACCATGACCTAGTTAGGGCGGGCGAGCGAGTCACTCTGACTGCTAATCAATAAATAGCCATGTCTCACCAGTGGAGATGTGATTTGCATTTAGACAAATGATATGATAGCTGTATAACCATGAATCTGTGCAGATTTACACTCATGGGGAAGCAGACTCAATGTAACCGACGTTCTGTTGGTATTTACTGTGGTATACACTCTTATTACATCAGGCGGGGAAATATAAACTATACATGTTCTGTATGTGGGATAGGGGTCAAAGGTCGTTATTGTTTATGTAAGAAACACGTTGCTGATAGGGTCAGGAACCAGATTATTTTATGCTAGGAAGAGAGATTACATCAATGAGAGGAATAGGTTGGGGAGAATACGTATTTAGATATATGAAAAATAACCAATTAGACAAATGAATCATTTTGCATATACCATTAAACCACAATGGTTTTTGTGAGAGAGTTGAAGGCTTTAGCAAAACAACGTGGTCTACATGGATATTTTCGAATGAGAAAAGCTGAATTGATCGATTTACTTGGTTTGGAATACAACAAACCCCAGACTGTTAGAGAACTCAAAGCTCAAGCAAAAAACAGTGGGCTGAGAGGTTATTCTCGAATGAGGAGAGCTGAATTGATCGCTTTACTAGATAATGATAATAAACAACATGACGATGTTGATAATAAAAAACAAGATGATGTTGATAAAAAACAACAAGTATTAAAATTTGTACCCACATCTGCCGGCGTTGGTAAATATCTAAGAGGTTGGAAGATGGATATTAATTCCAACATGGATGTTAATGATGTTAAGCTCATCATATCGAGCAAAATAACGAGGAGTTAGATGATTTACATAGTATAAAATACCAGCTGACGATTAAAATGTCATTGAGTAAAAGTAGCACAGACGATTGCACTGAATATACCGAACCATATTTCCGAAGCAATCAAGAAGTTATAACCGAATCCGATACTATAAACGCATCATTAGATACAACAATTCAGAGGATACAGGAAACTTTAGAACGCTGGACTAATAGAGGTTCCGGTTGGGGTGTGGATAAAATCGATAGTTTATATTTAGATATAGCAAATTATATGCCCTTCAAAGGTGGATCTTATATAGATTTACCCCCGTATTATAAAAAG
This sequence comes from Haliotis rufescens, assembly GCF_023055435.1. Lineage (NCBI taxonomy): Eukaryota > Metazoa > Mollusca > Gastropoda > Lepetellida > Haliotidae > Haliotis > Haliotis rufescens. The sequence goes on along the minus strand of NW_025963779.1, from coordinate 94,039,157 downwards.
AAAAAAGCCATAATTAATGTAAAAAATGAATCCGATGACTGTTTAAGAATGATGATAAGATCTGCATTGTTCCCCATAGACAAACATCCGGATAGACCTTCGAGCTATCCCCAAAACGATAGATTCAACTTCGATGGTATAGACGAACCAACACCAATCTCACAAATTGATAAGGTGGAAAAGCAAAATAATTTAGCTATAAATGTTTTCGGACATTCTTCTAAAGGAATTGTTGTACACAGGATAAGCTCCGCTCCAGAACATATTCCCAGAATCAATTCATTTCTGATCGAAAAAGATGGTAAATATCATTATACATGGATAAAGAGTTTAAACAGGCTATTATACGATCAAACTAAATATAAGGGAAAGAAATATTTCTGCGAAAGATGCCTACATGGGTACAGTGTGGGATAAATTAGGTCGTAAGAATTTAGGCGATTATCATGATCTGTACTTAAAAACCGATGTATTGTTACTTGCCGATATATTCGAGATATTTAGAAAGACATGTTTATAACAATACGGCTTTGATCCGGCATGGTACTATTCCAGTCCCAGACTATCGTGGGATGCATTGTTGAAGAAGACTGACGTAGAACTAAAATTACTCACTGATTACGATATCCACTTGTTTATTGAGAAAGGATTAAGAGGGGGTATATCGATGGTGGCAAAAAGGTATTCTAAGGCTAATAATAAATTAGTGGAAGGATATGATCCGAGTAAACCCGACACGCATATATTATATCTCAATGCCAACAATTTGTACGGATGGGCTATGAGTCAACCTTTACCCACGGGTGGTTTTGAGTGGGTTGATGATATCAAAGTGGATGATGCGAATAAAGGGTACATACTAGAAGTTGACTTGGAATATCCAAATTCGTTACATAAAGATCATAACAGTTATCCGCTAGCTCCCGAAAGATTAATGGTTAATAAGGATTGGATGTCGGAATATCAACACTCCTTGATGGGTAATAGTAGGTTAGCTAACGTAGAAATTTGATGGATAAGACAAAATATATAGTTCATTTCAGAAACCCCCAGTTATATCTATCGTTAGGAATGAAACTAAAGAAAATACACAGGGTTCTAAAATTTGATCAAAGCCCTTGGATGGAGCCCTATATAAGGATGAACACAGATTTAAGAAAGATGGCTACCAGCGATTTCGAAAAGAATCTATATAAGCTCATGAATAACTCAGTATTTGGTAAAACTATGGAGAATCTAAGGAAGCGTGTTGATGTTAAATTGGTCAGATCTAATGAGGAAGAAAAACTCAGAAAACTTATAGCCAGTCCGGCTTTTTTAACAGAGGCAAGATATTCGATAACGACTTAGCCGCGTTGCATATGCAGAAGAGTTATATAAAATTCAACAGACCGGTGTATGTTGGTATGAGTATTCTCGACTTGTCAAAACACTTAATGTATAACTTTTATTACAACTTAAGAAGCAATACGGCGAAAGATGCGAGGTGTTATATACCGACACAGATTCTTTGTTGATGGAAATACAAACCGAGGATGTGTATAAAGATATGGCAGAAAAAATAGATATGTACGACACAAGCGATTACCCAAAGGATAATCCACTGCACAGCATAGTAAATAAAAAGGTGTTAGGTAAGATGAAGGATGAATGTGCTGGGACTCCTATAGCGGAGTATGTCGGATTAAGACCTAAGATGTATTCTATAAAGAAGTCCGATAATGGATAGATAAGAAAAGCTAAGGGTGTTAAGAAGTATGTGGTAAAAAAGCAAATCAAACACGAACAGTATAAAGAAGCATTATTCATCAGTAGAACGTTCAAACACGAGATGAACTCTTTAAGAAGTTACAATCATAGGATATATGGATTAAGAATGAACAAGACATCATTTTCCCCCTTAGATACAAAGAGATGGATTGATAATGATGGTGTAACTACCTATGCTTATGGTTATTTAGGGCGGTAATACTGTATCGTCGGGAACTATGAACAACTCTTCTCGTACAAATGCCCTACCTGGTCCATCTTGAAGATAATAAAGAATAGGCTCTGCTTCTTTCGTAATCAATCGACTAATGTTATATGTCTTAAGAGACCAAATCGGATCTGTTGCGCGACGTAGGCCTCCTTCGAGTTCATCGGGCTGGTATAGATATCTTACGCTAACTCTATCCGGAAGTTTTCGTTCTTTGCCTCTCCTCGGTGCTGAAGATTCGGAAGTCACAGATTTCATTTTAATCGCATCGGATGGTTTCTTCCCGATTAATCTCATTACTTCATTATTCAGCGCTGATACAACAGCTGATAATCGTGTCACTCATTTGGTTGATCTTAATGGTTCCGATTTCATTTCGATCCCATACTGATAGCCAAACAAACGTCCCGCTAATGTCCAGTTAAATCTTTCGACAATAGCTTGTCTGCGGTGGGCCTCTCTTTCACCACGCCTGATTTCAACATTGTGCTTTGTTAACAGTTTTGTTATCGATCCCATAAACTTGCGACTGGGATCTACTTGAAATAGCTTAGGCCATTTTAGTGGTCCGCGTTTATATATGCGGCTCAGTGCATTAGCTACTTCTGTTGAATCTTTCGAAGTTAATGGCTCAACCTCTTTGTATCGAATAGCCACATCCACTACGGTTAAAGCATATTTATACGTTTTGCATCTTACCTTATCGTGGGGAAGAAACAAGAGGTCAGCCTGATGAACTTCATTCGTTATAAAAATATCAAACTTCCTCCTCGGTATATAACCCGGTGCCGGTAAGTATATTTGCCACATCGCTTGTTTCTTTAACCAATCCTTGGCCACATCTTTAGATACCTTAGCCGCGGTGGCTAATTTCTTTATTTATCCTATACCTTTCCAATATCCTCATGGGCTATAGTAAATTTTATCCATTATTAATTAATATTGATGTTTCTTTTAATACGAATTATGACGATCGTTGAATCACATCAGCGTTTTGACATAAAAAATTCCATCTATAGTGGTGGTATAGGTAAATAAATCTGGCTCCAGTGGAAGTGGTCCAGAACCCCTATTACCTATACTACTGCTCTGTCTACAGACCTGAACATAATTCAGTGAATTTTTGGACTCACTTAGATGAAAGCATTGTGCAAGATTACTATTTTTGGTGACATAAATGAAAATATGTTATTATCTAGGAGCTTAAACGTAAATGAATTACTAAATAGGAAAAATCTACACAACATCATAACCCAGCCTACCAGATTTACTGACCATACCAGTAGTTTATTGGATGCTATTATTATCAGTGAAGATATAAACGTCATCGACAGTGGTGTAATTGACTTTGAGAGTAAAATTAGCGACCATAGGGGAACTTACATTGAAATAGACACCGATTTGCGAACAAAATTAGCATATTAAAGAGAAATTTCATGTTTTAAAAACGGTGACTATGATAAACTGAATTCGCTCATTGAAAACCCTTGCTGGAATGAATTAATTAGTCAAAATTCAAATGTTGAAGTATGTAATCCGTTCTATAAATACTTGAATAAATATGTTAAAATATGCATTCCAACCAAAATGGTAACCGTTCGTCCAAAGGACAAACCTTGGTATGATTTCAGTTTAAGACGACAATCCAGGAAAAGATAATAGATTAAAATAGAAGGCTAAAAAAGTAATAAGGAAAACGACATTCGGGCCTATCAAAATCCGACGAACAAAGTAAAAAACATGAAATGTCAACTAAAGAACATTTTTACTCAAACCTCGATGAATTGCTATCAGAATTGCATGCAGAAAACAAACCCTCTTACTGGAAAGTTTTACGTTATGTTGTGAGGAACTCTGGCTCAGCTAACAACATAGCGGCTCTTAAAAAGTATGATATGGATGATCACTCGACAATTTTTACTGATATTGAATAGGCAGAGAAACTGAATAAATATTTTCAATCTATACCTGATGTCTATGATACAAGATCAACTATGCCCGACTTCACATTTCGTACAGAGACAGAGATGAACAACATAGTCATATCGTAAAAGGAAATTGAAGACATAATACAATGTTTGCCTCTGAACAAAGCCCCCGGACCGGACAAAATTTGTCATAAATTATTAAAGAAAACTGTATATTCTATTAGCGAAGCATTGTGTTTACTGTTCAATATGTAATATGTCCATTATTTAAGAAAGGTGATCACACTATCGTTTCTAATTTTAGACGGATATCACTCATTAGCTGTTTAGGAAAATTGTTTTAGAGAGTTGTGTTCAAACATTTATATAATTACTTCAATGAGAACAAATTATTGTATAAGTACAAATTTGGGTTTCAGGCTGGTCACTCAACTGTCCATCAACTAATAGAACTTTATCATCAAATTTGTACAGCGTTAGATAACAAAGAAAACTATTGTATTGTATTCTGTGATGTATCAAAAGCCTTTGATCGTGTATGGCACAGTGGGCTTGTGTATAAATTAGAGAGGTATGGTATAAAAGGCCAATTGTTAAAATGGATTACCAGTTACATAATTCCTGTGAATCCTTTTACCAATCGTCTATCCGATTGTGGAACTCTATTCCGTTATCAGATCGAAATTCTACGATTTCTTGTTTTAAAAATTTGTTACAAAAGCACCACCCCGCATCACCTGCGTACTTCGCATATGGAAAAAGAAAATATAATAGCTTAAACACAAAACTGAGATACATGTGCAGTCAATTGAATTATGATTTATATAGAATTGGTATAAAAGATCACCCGAACTGTACATGTTCAAATACATGTGAAAATGCATATCATTAACTCATGGAATGTACATGTTGTCATCAGCGTGAAATTATGTTAACGGCAATGCAGATCACGTTGTTACAGAAAATGAAGCTATATTTAAGGCAGTACAACATTATATATGCACAACTAAGAGATTTGTGTAAAGAACTGTTCATTCAACAATGTATCTCTCTCTCTCTCTCTCTCTCTCTCTCTCTCTCTCTCTCTCCCTCTGTCTCTGTCTCTCATCTTATGTCTCCTCTATAGTGCTGTATGCATATATATTGAATTTGAAATTGTGAATTTTTTGTAAATACCAGGGAGAGGGCATTCTCAGTTGGAAGAACTTGTCCCCCAATCCCGTTCACTCCTTGTGAATAAATATGTTTAAATCAAATCATATCACTCACACATCACTGGAAGTGTCACTCCTGGACGTATTTAGAGCTGCAAAAAGTTTTAAACTTACTACATTATGAATTCAAACAATGAACACTTCTAAACGCCAGTTTCTATTTAATCCGTGATATTTGGGGTAACATGGACGGAGTTCTCATTGCATACCGTTTACTTTTCGTCTTAGGTTTAAATCCTTTCCATTGCATCGTTTTGCATTGTTGGTCTATTAGCTGGTGAGTTGGAAATCAATAGTGCCCAAGACGGCGACACTTTGCTTAAAATATCAGTTGGATAACCGGGGTCAAAGCTCTGGTAACCATCTTGACATGGACATCGTACGAGGGGGATCCTGTGTTTTTATTTAACGACAATGTAAGAACGAAAGGTAATTCAACAAAGTTTCATGAAAGGCTCTATTAACGTGGATAAGTCCAATGTCCATTAGGTTGAGCGTCAAAGTAAAAGGCTTTCTTTGGTTGCTAATTCAGCAAGCCTCTAACGGAATGAGAGAACTGCATTAAGCTAAGCCACTAGGTGCAGAGCACAGTGAACCAAGTTTCTATCTAGCCATTTTCAGATCCACTATTCCAGGCATGATCCAGTATTTTAGTGTTTCTCATTCATCTCGAATGCAGTGTCTGTGTCTGGTACTCATAATGTATCTGCGAGGAACGAATAGATAAGATCACATTCTGCTGTTCCTGGAGATTGAAGGAAGGGTTACCAACGCACGACTTCATCTGGTCAGTTTGTCTATGTAGCAGAGTTGAGGATAATATGTTATTTAAAAGTTACTTGGTGGTGGATTTTAAGTTCAAAATGATTCATTTCATATTCTTAAGATAGACGAATACTTCCCACAACCCAATAAAGGCCCCCAATCCATATAGAGTTATTGTAAGGTGCCATTTCTAAACAAGAAGTGTGCCAGCAAATTGGATTGGCTACAAGTTTTTGTAAACCATGCAGAACCAGTTTGATTGGTTTGGTAATGCACATGCTTTTCGTTCTGTGAGCATGCTATATACATGAACACTTGGCTGGTGACATCAGAAGTGGGAACATCTTTTCTTGCTTGGAATGTGAAAACAATACTTCAGTTTAATTTAGTTTGTTTAAAGAAAAGTTGTTTTATAAAGGTATAAAATATGAATACAAATTGTTGAATTGTTTTACACTTTGTAATGGTAGTTTACTTGTTCATGCAATCTAGTAATAACATAACTTTGAACATTTCTAGTGTATAGTTGTGTACAGAATAACTGTTGATAGTTAACGTTTGACAGTTTTGTCTATGCAGTTATTTATTGTATTATTTGGTGTATTTGATATACTGTAGGTTGGATTAATGGAAGTGGTGATCAGGTTAATACCTGCTCGTGAGAATACGTGGTTCAGCCTACAGTTGGTAGTTCTAGTGTTGTATACATTTCTGTCATTTAATTCACAATAAGTAGGGTAAAGTTACAATATGAAAAAAATTAAACTTATGTTGTTTATTAAGCAGTCACATGTTGTATGTTCTGTACTAGTATAATGTGCAACCAACTATATGATTGTTACAGTTTGTTAATGAATTATTATATTGGATATGACAATGTTCACAGGACCATTGTACTCACAAGGTCGAAGTGGTAATAAAGAACTCAGCCCAAACATCGGATGACGTTGTCATCGATTGATGCATCCGACACATCTACACCGGAAACCACTCTGAATAGGAAAGACACGGAAATGTGTGATTTGCATAGACGTGTCTCAGTTGGAGCACATATGTACATAAACTGAGCCGATACGTAGTCATGTCAGATGCACGACCGTTGTTATACTTGTCATGTTAGACACACTCAATAGGGATGTGCATTTCTATGTCAAATCCTGGTTCGCATGTCGATGTCACCACAGCTATCTCTACCGTGTCACCATATCACTCTGAGGTACATTTCGTCAGCTGAAATTTTTGACATTAAAGAATATAGCAACATTGTAATACAGCTACATTGTAGCTGTATAGTCATACGCCCAATGTTGATTTGTGTTCAGCTATGTTCACAGATTGACCCATGTCATTTTCTACATTGCATAGCAGTTTGAAGATCGCTCAAGAGTCCAGTGAAATTGTGTAATCAGAAGGCGGTCAATAGACGTGTTACTGTCCCACGTGGCTGCTGATTGGTCCTGATTGTTGTACATAACATGCCGGCTAATGTGGGGCATTAGTATCTGAGAACAACAGGGAGTGGTGGACAATACCGAGACTAGTGTTTGTGTGTACATCTTCTGAAGACTGTTGCAATAAATCTCTGGTGTCTCGCCGCAGTGATTGAGACAGAAGTTGACACTGAGATATTAGTATACAAATGAACTAGTGAACTTTACAGTGATTAAACTTACCACACCGAATATCACACCACCCTGTGCCGGTCGAGTCATACGAAGGTTAAAGAATATTAAAGTGAATGAGTTCATTTACCTCACGACGTCAGCTTGATGTGGGAGGAAAGCCGGAAGTGAACACGTCTTACAACCATACTACTTTGGTGACACGAGGATGGGTATGGCAGGAATCGAACCCACCCCGTTAGATTCTGCAACAGCGAACTGTGACACATTGAAGAAGTAGTGGAACGTGCCACCACCTCCACAATACGTAAAGCAACGACACAAGGGACGTCTACATTGACCTTTATGGGTGGATCATGTGGGAATAAACATCTTCTCTTCTAGACAGTCACGATATGGCGGAAATATTGGCGATGTGACGTAAAGCTTTAACTCACTCACTCTTCTAGACAACTGACTATTTCCACCTTCATACAAAATGTATGTTACGGGTGTTACCGGTACGACAGGACATGTAAGACAAATAACACCTTCACCCGTAAAGAATGAAAAATGACTCACTGAGCTTGTCACAGAATGCCTCAGCAAATGGTTGCTTTAAATATTTTTGCAACATGTGTCACTGTAACAATATCTGAGACACGAAAAGCCACGTCACTGAGCTATGCATAGTCTAGGAAACCCTCCGTCCTGACAAACATTCTGCGTGGTGTCAATTAGCAAATGTTAAGCTGCTCACAAAGCAGAGATTTAATGCCGCCATCCTATTCCTGGTTCAATGAGGAGTCACAGAGGGGCCTCCCACAAAGTTGAACTAATACCGTCTACAGGGAGACAGCATCTTACGTCATCACATTGTATCAGCCTCCAGGTCACATCCTCTGTTGGCTGTGACACTCCACGCATGCCCGCATGTACCAGTATTTAGTAAATGTGTTTAGATCCGTAACGCAAATGTTTACACCTTCCTTTATAGATTAGAATACTGTTTTAACATGTTCATAATATATAGTTTCACCAATATAATGCTTTATTCAGATTTTACTTGTTATATCTGAAGGCAAATGATCAATGAAAGCATTGCAATAAGACGCTAACACTACCACTGACTCTTAAATGATGACATAAGTATTACTGCAATATGGAAACCAACGATATTCAGATGCGACAGCAGAGGTCAGCTGTACAGTTTATGCATCTTGTAATGAGTATTGAACCACCAGGGCCGCCTCCGTATTCTGTTGGAGATCTGCCCCGAGAGCAGAAGGGCAGTGGTTTGAACCTTGGCCAAGTCATAACAAAAGACGTTTAAAAATGGTACTTCTTGTTACCCTCCCTGGCGCTCAACATTAAGGGCATAACACAAGGAATGTATCTGTGTCTGAGTTGGGTAGTCATGTTAAGTTTGCGACATGGTATCTCAGTAGCACTATATGACCGGTACAAGACGAATACACGCAGACACATACGTTGGCCCAACGTTCTAGCAACCTTCCCCAAGGGAAACACATTTTAACAGAGTGTGTGAGTGCGTTGAGTTTAACGCCGCTTTTAAAAGTATCCCTTTTATATCACGGTGTGTCAGCTTAATGTAGGAGGAAAGCCCGAAGTGATGCAGATCTCATTCGTTTACCACTTCGGTGAAACCCACGAGCAGGAGTATGGTGATGACAAACCTAGAACCCGGGATTGGAATCCACATTCATAGATTTCTGGCGTGTCCAAGGAACGCAAAGCTGCACAATGAATCGCGGTGCCTGAGACGACTGGGCCACCCATGCATTTTAACAGGGGGCGCTGTCTCTTTTAGGCGTCTTTTTTGAGAAACTGACGCAAAAGGAAGGTCCTGAAAGCTTGGGCTGATATCCTAGGAAGACCTTACTCAGTTAATGTGTTTCCAACTCATTTTCAAACATTACAAAAAGTGTAAAAACGAACAATGTTCATTCATAATTACCAAAGTGGGTATTTTGTGCTAAAATATATGAAACACGCTAGTAGTTAGTGGCATGTGTCTGGGACCGCTCCTGGCTTCTGATTGGTTGGTTTCTGTGATGATGTCACTTCCGGTTTCAGTTTGGGCACGTGACCTCTGATGACGTCATCAGGTCACGTGACCTGCGCAGGGCATTATGGTACATGCGTGCGCATCCAAGATGGCGATGCGTACGGTTCCGGTTGCGTGCGCCTCAAAGATGGTGGCACGTCCAGTTCCGAGGGGCCATATCCCTATCCAAGATGGCGGCACCGCGCCTCCAAGATGGTGGTAGAAGAGAATTTAGGAAGGTAGAAAAGACGGGAAGGCGGGAAGGCAGGAGGGCAGGTAGGCGCGAGGGCGGAGGTTTTTTTTTGTTTGGTGGGTGGTGAAGAGGGTAGTCAAAGCAAAGGATGAAAAGCATTCTTTCGGGAGAGATGGGTGGCCCCGAAAAGGGCCGTTTGATCGTGAGAGACTAACTCCTCACCCACATAGATGCTGTGCTGCAAAGGCACGGATGGCCTGCCACCTGTCTCCTGACAGGACACTTACTGGTGTGGCGATTGCGTGTTGAGATGAGCTTATACACAGTCGATGACCCAGCAACTTTGTTGTTAGGTTGACGTCACATCGCCAAAGGATCTTGCAACAAAATTCCACAAACGACATCATTGGGTATTATGACATAATTGTAAACTTTGAGGTGCAAGGTATTGTAGCACAATGACAGTCGTTCGTTACAGTTACACAGTTACAGTATGTGAGTGGCGATCACCTTAGTGCTACGGTCACGAACGCCTGAATTTCTGAAGGTGAACCGACATGGACAGACATGAACGAGGTGTATGAATGCAGGGAGCGGTTCGAAATGTTTCCTTTTTTGATTGGTCCAAAACGCTGCACGCTGATTGGTCCGTTCCGCCGCCCGGCCTGAGCCCTGGTTTTCCAAACCGACCCGACCCTTGTGTTTCTTTTCCAAAGGAAAAGTGATGACAAGAGAGAGTCTATTGGTTTAAGGCACTGAAACCCTGCCTCCTGATTGGACGACAACCCAAGCTTCTGATGGGTAGCATTTTTTATCTTCTTTTTCTTGGGTGTGCATGTCAATCCACAGCCTGAAGACAACTCAATTAATTTTTTTTCAACTTTTAGAGTGAATCGAAAGGGCCCCTGTTTTGATGTGTCCAAAACGCGACACGCCGATTAATCCGTTTTCAAACCGACCCGACCCTTGTGTTTTTCATAGGAACAAATTCACTTTCCATGGGAGAGAAAGCAAAACTCGCAAGGGTGCTGTCTTCTGATTGGTCGAAAACCCAAGCTTCTGATTGGTCAGAATTGGCGAAGGTTTGTCTATATAAAGGAGGACGGACGTTCATCAGGCACGTGTTCATTGATCACGTGTTACTAGAATGTCAAGACCATGCCCTAGCCCGGGCTAGGTTAAAACAAGAATTGCAGTTAGATCCGCTATCTGTCATAGATCTCCTAAAGCCAAGAAATGCAATAGCGAAGGCAAAAACTAACTCTATTTCTGAGAGATGGACAGCTACTCGAACGTAAACAGAGCAGCCAAGGATAAAAATGAAATCATATCAATATAAGAAAATAGAAATCATATCAATACAAAAACTGAAATTATGTGAACACCAAACTCATAATAGATATGTGTACCCTTCTCACACCCAGGAGTCCCAAAGAGGGACAGGTAAGCCGAAATTGCTTAGGCAGAAGCCGACCTCTTAAACACTTAATGCAACAACAACATCACCAGGCACTCATCGCCATCATGACGGGCAAACAGAGTACACCGTACCGTTTGGACAGGAAAGACACGACTGGATCCAGACGGTTAAGAACCGCTAACCATACGCATAGTTTGACATTCAACCCAGACAACTTGGAAACCGTACAACTGGACAGCGTTCCCATAGAACTACCGTCTGTATTTGACAGGGTGATCGAGGACTTCTATCAACAGATGTCAGGCCAGAAGGGAGATTGTATTGGTCTAGGTATCGACCACCCCGCTTTGAACACTCCCATACGGATTCCCTTTTGTTGGTTTGAAGATCTCCATGGCCTAGATATCTTACATGCCGCAGAAAAAGTCTAACAGTCCAACAAAGCCCTGAACATCGATGCCACCATGGTGTGACCTTAGTACACGTAGCAGATCCCTACAGGGTAGGATCAGGTGGCCATCAACTGAAAAACATTGTTGGACTTGAAGCATTTTAAAAACGCAAACAGGGCATTGTACGGATCAAGAACGAAGATCAATCCTGTTTGGCAAGGGCCCTTGTGGTGGCACAGCATTTTGTCCAGAAGCCCAACCCTGTGACTCAAGAATGGTCCACCCAGCAAAAGAGACTGATGAGAACGAGTCGATGTTCAAGGCAAACGGGCACGGGACTTGTTTCGGCGCCTTGGAGAGTTCCGTGGGGAACGTTTTTTGGATGCTTGTGTTGTTGAGAGAGACTCGTCGGGTGGTCCGAGCATCATGGTCTGGGGTGGAATCGGTCTTGCACAGAGGGTCGGCGCTGTGGTCTTCCAGAACATCGGTCCAGGAGAGGCAATGATGTCACAGCAGCTCGGTACATTGATCAAGTCTTGAGACCACACGCTATACCTCATTTGACACGTCGCTGCAACCACGAATTTCAGCATGATAACGCCCGTGCCCACACTGGGAGAGCAACAAGAGACTTTCTCCAGCAGAAAGGCATCATTACCATGCAGTGGCCTGCCCTCAGTCCCGATTTAAATCCTATTGAGCACCTGTGCGAGGAGATTCAAAGACGGCTGATTGACGTCCGACCAAGGCCGACAACTGCAGCTGAACTGCGTCAGGCGTTCCTCAGAGTGTGGGCTCAAGTGCCTATGACCTTCATCAACTGCCTCATCCATTCCATTTATCGACGTTGCACGGCAGTCATCAATGCACATGGCAGACACACGATATACTGACTTGTGATGCCATTTTCTCAGAGACTAGTGTTGACTTTCACTTTACGAACATCCGACACTTTAATTTCAACCTTGATGATCAATTCTTGCCAAGTTTCATGCTATCAATATGCCTCATAGTATGCTTACAGTGTTTGGACAAATAAGGTTTATCATGGTGACGTTTCTTTTGCGGTCAGTATAGTGATACGAAATCCCTCTAAGGCACTCTTCATGGAGAGATACAAATATATCTTTGTTATGTGGTTATTTCTAAACTGAAATGCGAAGGTTCATCTGTAAATATATTGTAAATTGTGAAATCAGTAAATGTCCAAACATGATCAATGAATATTCAACAATTCATAGGTTTACAATAAATACAGACAATACACATAATTGACAGCACCAATGGGTAACAGGCCATATACTATACATCTGTGCACTCATGACTGTCAATAACATTGTCCCTTTTGAAAGTTCTGGAAGTTGGCAGTTTTTCGGTGTTTCCATGTACATGTAGGTGTATAGTCCGCACTTCTCAAGTAGATGAGTAGCAAGTCAGGTCCCAGAAGGCATGAACTCGCCATCGTGTCACTTTTATATACGTACACCCAGCCTCCGAGGAACGGCCACATCACGAAACTCCTCGAACGTTCAAGCTGACCTGTGTTTGTCAGCAACCGAGATGGATAATTTTACAACTCACCTCAAGTTCCAATCTGCTACAGCACTCGATGGTGTACGAATGTTTCAGTTATTCACAATAATCTCCACTGCCACATAATACTGCCTCTCCCCACTTCAATACAAGACCGTTTAAATGCAGTGAAAACTGAGAGAGAGTCATGAAAGAGGGGTTGCTAAACGCTAAAGTGTTGTAACGCTGATCAGACAACTTTACCCAGAATCATATGGCGTGGATGACAATATTTATATATAGTTTACGATATGCTTACAAAAGGTAGGATTTATGTACAGAAATAACAAAATAATGACGCAGCCAATGCGATAAACTGGAGGGAAGCCAATTAGGTACAGTGGAGGTGTAGTGACATCATCATGTATACACATGCACAAAAGTTAAGCGCCACCCACCATATTTGTGAGCTGTTATTTTTGGCACTTAATGATGACTATTATAACGAGATGTACGATTGTTATAAGCCGTATATGTAAACCTCGCATGATGCAAAAGTTGTCCCAAAGCAAGATTATCTTGTGTTCCAAAAGAATATGAGCAGAAAGGAATTTTACCGAAGACCAGAAATTGAAGGATAAGAAAACATTGAAAAACTTTTTTTGTCATGTAACTGTCATGATATCAGCAGACCATATCAGGTGTCACATAGAGACCCTAGGGAGTGCAGAGTCTATTGCAAGACAGAAACGTCAGTAACGTGTGTATGATCCACGGACATTGACCACAGCTTCAACCCTACGCCTCATACTCATTACAACTCGTTGAATGCTTTTCTGAGGCAAACGGCTCCATTCTTCATGAAGTGCGGCTTCAAGTCCAGCGAGATTTTGAACTGGGAGATCACGATGTCTGATTTTCCGGCCAAGAATGACACAGAGATGCTCAATCGGATTAAGATCCGGACTACAGGCCGGCCAAGGAAGAGTGGCACTAGCTTCTTGACGCAAATAAGCCAAAACTGCCCGAGATCTGTGTAGTCTAGCATTGTTGTCCATGTAAACAGGTCTTGTCTGAAGAGGATGGTTGTCAAAATGAAGGACTACCACTGGACAAAGAACTGCATCTTGGTATTGTTGGCCATTCAGGTTTCCACGAATTGTCTACAGCAGAAGTTTGCAGCCAAAGGAAACACAACCCCATATCATGACAGACCCCCCGCCACATGCTAAGGTCTTCTGGATGTTCCTTGGTGCAAAACGAGTGTTACGTTGCCTCCAAACACGACCATCAACAGTTCGTAGCAGCATTTGACACTCGTCGGACCAATGGATACTTCTCCAGTTGGCCAAGTTCCATCGACTACGGACACAACACCTTATCAGATGATTCCGCATGTGCCTCTAAGTCAGCTGAGGACGTTTTACTGGTCTTCTGGCGTTATAACCAGACACTCTGAGGCGACGCCTTACGGTCATCATCGAGGGTCTCTGATGAGTAATCCACTGCAGTCTTAAATCTGTTGAAGTGGCAAATGGATTTCGTCTGACTATCCTGAAAAGACGTCTATCCTCTCTGTTAGAGGTCTTTCTTGGCCTTCCAGACCTATGCCTGTCATTGACATCATTGGTTTGACCATGTTTGACAATCAAACGAGTGATAACACTGTGATGAGGACCCATTTGTCTTGCAATGGCCCTGCATGACATGCCAGAATTTTTCATGCCTATCACTTGCCATCTTTCAGCGTTTGTTAACTTTCTCCTCACCATGGCTGATTTTCAACCTCTATTTGAAGGGGAATCTCACACAGGAGCAAAATGCAACCACGTGTCTGAAACTTGAATTTCACTATTTATAGGGTAGGGGAACTGCAGCAACAGTAAAGAACGCTTTCCTTGTGGTATCTGGACAAATTTGGGTTCATGAAACTATGGAAGCCTAATTCAGTCATACATCATCATATTTCGTATTTCTGATTCCCACACGTGAAATCAAGAGACTATGAATATGGTGGCGCTTAACTTTTGTGCATGTGTATATATGCTGCTTCCAAATGCCTTCAAGCAGTATCAACAGCTGTACTGTAAGCACTCATTCAAGATCCACCGAAGGTTACTGGAGCCGTTTCTTTCAGTTTTACAGAATATAGCCTTGTTCTTTCCTTGCGCAGGCCCAATCTGAAGGAAAAATCTTCCACATCAATGGTATCATAAAGCCATAGTACTTTCTCGTGTTATTGGCTCACATTGAATCTGCAGCTGTGTATAGATGTTGCTGGAACAACATGATACCTACTCTGGCTGATGTGTGTATAGAAGTTATCACACAAGTGTATTTTGGGATGGTAAATAGCCTGTATTAGGAATAAACATTGTATTTAGCGAGCCTTTTATTCCTAACACAGGATATTTAGCATCCCCAAATACACACGCGTGATAACCTCTTAATCATATAATGTCATACTTCAATTCTGTGCTCGAGAAATCACTTCCCATCAAACAAATTGTTTCTACTTACCTTTCCCGACAATCCATAGGCCTGTCCGCTAATGTAACTGTCCTTAATCAAAGGGAAGCTAATCTAACCGTAGTCTATGAGACGTCACGTTTGTTGACAGAGTCTGCCTGTCCTGTCATAACCTTACTAGGTGCAGTCAGGCGTACACACAGCGACAAAACGAAACAAGGTAACAATTCGGACCTATTTCGACCAGATCCAAGTGTTTTTATTTGGGGAAAATGTTTCAAGCCACAGAGGTTTTATCCTGCCGATAAACCTACAAATTATCTGATAAACTTTATTATCTGGTATGAATACCTGTGCATAAAACAAATAAAATGTTATGTGACAGATTTCCGTCATGGTGTGTGCTGGGCCCCTAGCACAAGTAGTTTTTTCACAGAGGACAGTCATGTGACCTGCTTCTAAGTAAGGTGGCCTGTACAAGCCAACATCAGATTACTTGCTCACAAAGTAAGGTGAAAAGTTGGCTACTTAGATCATGATGGATAAAAACAGATTAGTAACACATTTTACCAGCAACATTGATATTACTAAGACGCACAGTAAATATATCGATGCTGACAATGAGTATAACTGTGTATGGATATTACTTAGGCGCATAGTGAGTGTATCGATGCTGACAGTGAGCATCGCTGTTTATGGATATTACAAAGGCACATAGTGAGTGTATTGATGCTGACAATGAGCATACCTGTGTATGGATATCACTAAGGCACATAGTGAGTGTATTGATGCTGACAATGAGTATAACTGTATATGGATATCACTAAGGCACATAGTGAGTGTATCGATGCTGACAATGAGTATAACTGTGTATGGATATTACAAAGGCAAACAGTAAATGTATCAATGCAGACAATGAATATAACTGTGTATAGATATTACTAAGGCAAACAGTGAGTGTATTGATGCTGACAATGAGTATAACTGTGTATGGATATCACTAAGGCACATAGTGAGTATATCGATGCTGACAATGAATATAACTGTGTATGGATATTACTAAGGCACATAGTGAGTGTATTGATGCTGACAATGAATATAACTGTATATGGATATTACTAAGGCACATAGCGAGTGTATTGATGCTGACAATGAGTATAACTGTGTATGGATATTACAAAGGCACATAGTGAGTGTATCGATGCTGACAATGAATATAACTGTGTATGGATATTACAAAGGCACATAGTGAGTGTATCGATGCGGACAATGAGTATAACTGTGTATGGATATTACAAAGGCAAACAGTAAATGTATTGATGCTGACAATGAATATAACTGTGTATGGATATTACTAAGGCACATAGTGAGTGTATCGATGCTGACAAAGAGTATAACTGTGTATGGATATTACTAAGGCAAACAGTAAATATATTGATGCTGACAATGAATATAAATGTGTATGGATATTACTAAGGCACATAGTGAGTGTATCGATGCGGACAATCAGTATAACTGTGTATAGATATTACTAAGGCAAACAGTGAGTGTACTGATGCTGACAATGAGTATAAATGTGTATGGATATCTCTAAGGCACATAGTGAGTGTATCGATGCTGACAATGAATATAACTGTGTATGGATATTACTAAGGCACATAGTGAGTGTATCGATGCTGACAATGAGTATAACTGTGTATGGATATTACTAAGGCACATAGTGAGTGTATCGATGCGGACAATGAGTATAACTGACTATGGATATTACTAAGGCAAACAGTAAATACATTGATGCTGACAATGAATATAACTGTGTATGGATATTACTAAGGCAAACAGTAAATATATTGATGCTGACAATGAATATAAATGTGTATGGATATTACTAAGGCACATAGTGAGTGTATCGATGCTGACAATGAGTATAACTGTGTATGGATATTACAAAGGCAAACAGTAAATGTATCGATGCGGACAATCAATATAACTGTGTATAGATATTACTAAGGCAAACAGTGAGTGTATTGATGCTGACAATGAGTATAAATGTGTATGGATATCTCTAAGGCACATAGTGAGTGTATCGATGCTGACAATGATTATAACTGTGTATGGATATTACTAAGGCGCATAGTGAGTGTATCGATGCTGACAATGAGTATAACTGTGTATGGATATTACTAAGGCACATAGTGAGTGTATCGATGCGGACAATGAGTATAACTGAGTATGGATATTACTAAGGCAAACAATAAATACATTGATGCTGACAATGAATATAACTGTGTATGGATATTACTAAGGCATATAGTGAGTGTATCGATGCCAACAATGAGTATAATTGTGTATGGATATTACTAAGGCACATAGTGAGTGTATTGATGCGGACAATGAATATAACTGTGCATGGATATTTCTAAGGCACATAGTGAGTGTATCGATGCTGACAATGGATATAACTGTGTATGGATATTACAAAGGCACATAGTGAGTGTATTGATGCTGACAATGAATATAACTGTAAATGGATATTACTAAGGCACATAGTGAGTGTATCGATGCTGACAAATGAGTATAACTGTGTATGGATGTTACAAAGGCACATAGTGAGTGTATCGATGCGGACAATGAGTATAACTGTGTATAGATATTACTAAGGCAAACAGTAAATGTATTGATGCTGACAATAAACATATCTGTGTATGGATATTACTAAGGCACATAGTGAGTGTATCGATGCTGCCAATGAGTATAACTGTGTATGGATAATACAAAGGCAAACAGTAAATGTATCGATGCTGACAATGAGTATCACTGTGTATGGATATTACTAAGGCACATAGTGAGTGTATCAATGCAGACAATGAGTATAACTGTGTATCGATATTACAAAGGCAAACAGTAAAGGTATTGATGCTGACAATAAGTATAACTGTGTATGGATATTAAAAAGGCAAACAGTAAATGTATTGATGCTGACAATGAATATAACTGTGTATGGATATTACTAAGGCACATAGTGAGTGTATCGATGCTGACAATGAATATAACTGTGTATGGATATTAAGGAGGCAAACAGTAAATGTATCGATGCTGACAATGAGCATCACTGTGTATGGATATAACTAAGGCACATAGTGAGTGTATTGATGCTGACAATGAATATAACTGTGTATGGATATTACTAAGGCACATAGTGAGTGTATCGATGCTGACAATGAGTATAACTGTGTATGGATATTAAGGAGGCAAACAGTAAATGTATCGATGCTGACAATGAGCATCACTGTGTATGGATATAACAAAGGCACATAGTGAGTGTATTGATGCTGACAATGAATATAACTGTGTATGGATATTACTAAGGCACATAGTGAGTGTATCGATGCTGACAATGAGTATCACTGTGTATGGATATTACTAAGGCACATAGTGAGTGTATTGATGCGGACAGTGAATATAACTGTGTATTGATATGAGAAAGGTACATAGTGAGTGTATTGATTCTGACAATGAATATAACTGTGTATGGATATTACAAGGCACATAGTGAGTGTAGTGATCCTAACAATTAATATATAACTGTGTATGGATATTACAAAGGCACATAGTGAGTGTATTGATGCTGACAATGAATATAACTGTGTATGGATATTACTAAGGCACATAGTGAGTGTATCGATGCGGACAATGAGTATAACTGTGTATGGATATTACAAAGGCAAACAGTAAATGTATCGATGCTGACAATGAGTATCACTGTGTATGGATATTACTAGGGCACATAGTGAGTGTATCGATGCTCACAATGAGTATCACTGTGTATGGATATTACTAGGGCACATAGTGAGTGTATTGATGCTGACAATGAATATAACTGTGTATGGATATTACTAAGGCACATAGTGAGTGTATTGATGCTGACAATGAATACAACTGTGTATGGATATTACTAAGGCACATAGTGAGTGTATTGATGCGGACAATGAATATAACTGTGTATTGATATTACAAAGGCACATAGTGAGTGTATTGATGCTGACAATGAATATAACTGTGTATGGATATTACAAAGGCACATAGTGAGTGTATTGATGCTGACAATGAATATAACTGTGTATGGATATTACTAAGGCACATAGTGAGTGTATTGATGCTGACAATGAGTATAACTGTGTATGGATATTACAAAGGCAAACAGTAAATGTATTCATTCTGACAATGAATATAACTGTGTATGGATATTACAAAGGCACATAGTGAGTGTATCGATGCTGACAATGAGTATAACTGTGTATGGATATTACAAAGGCACTTAGTGAGTGTATCGATGCTGACAATGAGTATAACCGTGTATGGATATTAGAAAGGCAAACAGTAAATGTATCGATGCTGACAATGAATATAACTGTGTGTGGATATTACAAAGGCACATAGTGAGTGTATCGATCCTGACAATGAGTATAACTGTGTATGGATATAACTCAGGCAAACAGTAAAGATATTGATGCTGACAATGAATATAAATGTGTATGGATATTACTAAGGCACATAGTGAGTGTATCCATCCTGACAATGAGTTTAACTGTGTATGGATATTACTAAGGCAAACAGTAAATGTATTGATGCTGACAATAAACATAAATGTGTATGGATATTACTAAGGCACATAGTGAGTGTATCGATGCTGACAATGAGTATAACTGTGTATGGATATTACAAAGGCAAACAGTAAATGTATCGATGCGGACAATGAGTATCACTGTGTATGGATATTACTAAGGCACATAGTGAGTGTATCGATGCTGACAATGAGTATAACTGTGTATGGATATTACTAAGGCAAACAGTAAATGTATTGATGCTGACAATAAGTATAACTGTGTATGGATAATAAAAAGGCAAACAGTAAATGTATTGATGCTGACAATGAATATAACTGTGTATGGATATTACTAAGGCACATAGTGAGTGTATCGATGCTGACAATGAGTATAACTGTGTATGGATATTACAAAGGCAAACAGTAAATGTATCGATGCTGACAATGAGTATCACTGTGTATGGATATTACTAAGGCACATAGTGAGTGTATTGATGCGGACAATGAGTATAACTGTGTATGGATATTACAAAGGCAAACAGTAAATATATTGATGCTGACAATGAATATAAATGTGTATGGATATTACTAAGGCACACAGTGAGTATATCGATCCTGACAATGAGTTTAACTGTGTTTGGATATTACAAAGGCAAACAGTAAATGTATTGATGCTGACAATAAACATAACTGTGTATGGATATTACTAAGGCACATAGTGAGTGTATTGATGCTGTCAATGAGTATAACTGTGTATGGATATTACAAAGGCAAACAGTAAATGTATCGATGCTAACAATGAGTATCACTGTGTATGGATATTACAAAGGCACATAGTGAGTGTATCGATGCTGACAATGAATATAACTGTGTATGGATATTACAAAGGCACATAGTGAGTGTATCGATGCGGACGATGAGTATAACTGTGTATGGATATTACTAAGGCAAACAGTAAATGTATTGATGCTGACAATGAATATAACTGTGTATGGATATTACAAAGGCACATAGTGAGTGTATCGATGCTGACAATGAATATAACTGTGTATGGATATTACAAAGGCAAACAGTAAATATATTGATGCTGACAATGAATATAAATGTGTATGGATATTACTAAGGCACATAGTGAGTGTATCGATGCTAACAATGAGTTTAACTGTGTATGGATATTACAAAGGCAAACAGTAAATGTATTGATGCTGACAATAAACATAACTGTGTATGGATATTACAAAGGCACATAGTGAGTGTATTGATGCTGTCAATGAGTATAACTGTGTATGGATATTACAAAGGCAAACAGTAAATGTATCGATGCTGACAATGAGTATCACTGTGTATGGATATTACTAAGGCACATAGTGTGTGTATCGATGCTGACAATGAGTATAACTGTGTATGGATATTACAAAGGTAAACAGTAAATATATTGATCCTAACAATAAGTATAACTGTGTATGGATATTAAAAAGGCAAACAGTAAATGTATTGATGCTGACAATGAATATAACTGTGTATGGATATTACTAAGGCACATAGTGAGTGTACCGATGCTGACAATGAGTATAACTGTGTATGGATATTACTAAGGCAAACAGTAAATATATTGATGCTGACAATGAATATAACTGTGTATGGATATTACTAAGGCACATAGTGAGTGTATCGATGCGGACAATGAGTATAACTGTGTATGGATATTAAGGAGGCAAACAGTAAATGTATCGATGCTGACAATGAGTATCACTGTGTATGGATATTACTAAGGCACATAGTGAGTGTATCGATGCGGACAATGAGTATAACTGTGTATGGATATTAAGGAGGCAAACAGTAAATGTATCGATGCTGACAATGAGTATCACTGTGTATGGATATTACTAAGGCACATAATGAGTGTATCGATGCTGACAATGAGTATCACTGTGTATGGATATTACTAAGGCACACAATGAGTGTATTGATGCTGACAATGAGCATCACTGTGTATGGATATAACAAAGGCACATAGTGAGTGTATTGATGCTGACAATGAATATAACTGTGTATGGATATTACTAAGGCACATAGTGAGTGTATCGATGCTGACAATGAGTATCACTGTGTATGGATATTACTAAGGCACACATTGAGAGTATTGATGCTGACAATGAGTATAACTGTGTATGGATATAAGAAAGGCACATAGTGAGTGTATTGATGCTGACAATGAATATAACTGTGTATGGATATTACAAAGCCATATAGTGAGTGTATCGATGCTGACAATGAGTATCACTGTGTATGGATATTACTAAGGCACATATTGAGTGTATTGATGCTGACAATGAGTATCACTGTGTATGGATATAACAAAGGCACATAGTGATTGTGTATCGATGCTGACAATGAATATAACTGTGTATGGATATTACAAAGGCATATAGTGAGTGTATCGATGCTGATAATGAGTATCACTGTGTATGGATATTACAAAGGCATATAGTGAGTGTATCGATGCTGACAATGAATATAACTGTGTATGGATATTACTAAGGCACATAGTGAGTGTATCGATGCAGACAATGAGTATGACTGTGTATGGATATTACAAAGGCAAACAGTAAATGTATCGATGCTGACAATGAGTATCACTGTGTATGGATATTACTAAGGCACACATTGAGTGTATTGATGCTGACAATGAGTATCACTGTGTGTGGATATAACAAAGGCACATAGTGAGTGTATTGATGCTGACAATGAATATAACTGTGTATGGATATTACAAAGGCATATAGTGAGTGTATCGATGCTGACAATGAGTATCACTGTGTATGGATATTACAAAGGCATATAGTGAGTGTATCGATGCTGACAATGAATATAACTGTGTATGGATATTACTAAGGCACATAGTGAGTGTATTGATGCTGACAATGAATATAACTGTGTATGGATATTACAAAGGCACATAGTGAGTGTATTGATGCTGACAATGAATATAACTGTGTATGGATATTACAAAGGCACATAGTGAGTGTATTGATGCTGCCAATGAATTTAACTGTGTATGGATATTACAAAGGCACATAGTGAGTGTATCGATGCTGACAATGAGTATAACTGTGTATGGATATTACAAAGGCAAACAGTAAATATATTGATGCTGACAATGAATATAAATTGGTATCGATATTACAAAGGCACATAGTGAGTGTATCGATGCTGACAATGAGTTTAACTGTGTTTGGATATTACAAAGGCAAACAGTAAATGTATTGATGCTGACAATGAACATAACTGTGTATGGATATTACTAAGGCAAATAGTGAGTGTATCGATGCTGACAATGAGTATCACTGTGTGTGGATATAACAAGGGCACATAGTGAGTGTATTGATGCTGACAATGAATATAACTGTGTATGGATATTACTAAGGCACATAGTGAGTGTATTGATGCGGACAATGAATATAACTGTGTATGGATATATCAAAGGCACATAGTGAGTGTATTGATTCTGACAATGAATATAACTGTGTATGGATATTACAAAGGCACATAGTGAGTGTATTGATGCTGCCAATGAATTTAACTGTGTATGGATATTACAAAGGCACATAGTGAGTTTATCGATGCTGACAATGAGTTTAACTGTGTTTGGATATTACAAAGGCAAACAGTAAATGTATTGATGATGACAATGAACATAACTGTGTATGGATATTACTAAGGCAAATAGTGAGTGTATCGATGCTGACAATGAATATAACTGTGTATGGATATTACTAAGGCACATAGTGAGTGTATCGATGCTGACAATGAGTATCACTGTGTGTGGATATAACAAAGGCACATAGTGAGTGTATTGATGCTGACAATGAATATAACTGTGTATGGATATTACTAAGGCACATAGTGAGTGTATTGATGCTGACAATGAATATAACTGTGTATGGATATTACTAAGGCACATAGTGAGTGTATTGATTCTGACAATGAATATAACTGTGTATGGATATTACAAAGGCACATAGTGAGTGTATTGATGCTGCCAATGAATTTAACTGTGTATGGATATTACAAAGGCACATAGTGAGTGTATCGATGCTGACAATGAGTATAACTGTGTATGGATATTACAAAGGCAAACAGTAAATATATTGATGCTGACAATGAATATAAATTGGTATGGATATTACAAAGGCACATAGTGAGTGCATCGATGCTGACAATGAGTTTAACTGTGTTTGGATATTACTAAGGCAAACAGTAAATGTATTGGTGCTGACAATGAACATAACTGTGTATGGATATTACTAAGGCAAATAGTGAGTGTATCGATGCTGACAATGAGTATCACTGTGTGTGGATATAACAAAGGCACATAGTGAGTGTATTGATGCTGACAATGAATATAACTGTGTATGGATATTACTAAGGCACATAGTGAGTGTATTGATGCGGACAATGAATATAACTGTGTATGGATATTAAAAAGGCACATAGTGAGTGTATTGATTCTGACAATGAATATAACTGTGTATGGATATTACTAAGGCACATAGTGAGTGTATTGATGCGGACAATGAATATAACTGTGTATGGATATTACTAAGGCACATAGTGAGTGTATTGATGCGGACAATGAATATAACTGTGTATGGATATTACAAAGGCAAACAGTAAATGTATCGATGCGGACAATGAGTATCACTGTGTATGGATATTACTAAGGCACATAGTGAGTGTATCGATGCTGACAATGAGTATAACTGTGTATGGATATTACTAAGGCAAACAGTAAATGTATTGATGCTGACAATAAGTATAACTGTGTATGGATAATAAAAAGGCAAACAGTAAATGTATTGATGCTGACAATGAATATAACTGTGTATGGATATTACTAAGGCACATAGTGAGTGTATCGATGCTGACAATGAGTATAACTGTGTATGGATATTACAAAGGCAAACAGTAAATGTATCGATGCTGACAATGAGTATCACTGTGTATGGATATTACTAAGGCACATAGTGAGTGTATTGATGCGGACAATGAGTATAACTGTGTATGGATATTACAAAGGCAAACAGTAAATATATTGATGCTGACAATGAATATAAATGTGTATGGATATTACTAAGGC
Organism: Haliotis rufescens; assembly: GCF_023055435.1. Classification (NCBI taxonomy): domain Eukaryota; kingdom Metazoa; phylum Mollusca; class Gastropoda; order Lepetellida; family Haliotidae; genus Haliotis; species Haliotis rufescens. The sequence goes on along the minus strand of NW_025963779.1, from coordinate 94,013,874 downwards.
ACACAGTGAGTATATCGATCCTGACAATGAGTTTAACTGTGTTTGGATATTACAAAGGCAAACAGTAAATGTATTGATGCTGACAATAAACATAACTGTGTATGGATATTACTAAGGCACATAGTGAGTGTATTGATGCTGTCAATGAGTATAACTGTGTATGGATATTACAAAGGCAAACAGTAAATGTATCGATGCTAACAATGAGTATCACTGTGTATGGATATTACAAAGGCACATAGTGAGTGTATCGATGCTGACAATGAATATAACTGTGTATGGATATTACAAAGGCACATAGTGAGTGTATCGATGCGGACGATGAGTATAACTGTGTATGGATATTACTAAGGCAAACAGTAAATGTATTGATGCTGACAATGAATATAACTGTGTATGGATATTACAAAGGCACATAGTGAGTGTATCGATGCTGACAATGAATATAACTGTGTATGGATATTACAAAGGCAAACAGTAAATATATTGATGCTGACAATGAATATAAATGTGTATGGATATTACTAAGGCACATAGTGAGTGTATCGATGCTAACAATGAGTTTAACTGTGTTTGGATATTACAAAGGCAAACAGTAAATGTATTGATGCTGACAATAAACATAACTGTGTATGGATATTACAAAGGCACATAGTGAGTGTATTGATGCTGTCAATGAGTATAACTGTGTATGGATATTACAAAGGCAAACAGTAAATGTATCGATGCTGACAATGAGTATCACTGTGTATGGATATTACTAAGGCACATAGTGTGTGTATCGATGCTGACAATGAGTATAACTGTGTATGGATATTACAAAGGTAAACAGTAAATATATTGATCCTAACAATAAGTATAACTGTGTATGGATATTAAAAAGGCAAACAGTACATGTATTGATGCTGACAATGAATATAACTGTGTATGGATATTACTAAGGCACATAGTGAGTGTACCGATGCTGACAATGAGTATAACTGTGTATGGATATTACTAAGGCAAACAGTAAATATATTGATGCTGACAATGAATATAACTGTGTATGGATATTACTAAGGCACATAGTGAGTGTATCGATGCGGACAATGAGTATAACTGTGTATGGATATTAAGGAGGCAAACAGTAAATGTATCGATGCTGACAATGAGTATCACTGTGTATGGATATTACTAAGGCACATAGTGAGTGTATCGATGCGGACAATGAGTATAACTGTGTATGGATATTAAGGAGGCAAACAGTAAATGTATCGATGCTGACAATGAGTATCACTGTGTATGGATATTACTAAGGCACATAATGAGTGTATCGATGCTGACAATGAGTATCACTGTGTATGGATATTACTAAGGCACACAATGAGTGTATTGATGCTGACAATGAGCATCACTGTGTATGGATATAACAAAGGCACATAGTGAGTGTATTGATGCTGACAATGAATATAACTGTGTATGGATATTACTAAGGCACATAGTGAGTGTATCGATGCTGACAATGAGTATCACTGTGTATGGATATTACTAAGGCACACATTGAGAGTATTGATGCTGACAATGAGTATAACTGTGTATGGATATAAGAAAGGCACATAGTGAGTGTATTGATGCTGACAATGAATATAACTGTGTATGGATATTACAAAGCCATATAGTGAGTGTATCGATGCTGACAATGAGTATCACTGTGTATGGATATAACAAAGGCACATAGTGATTGTGTATCGATGCTGACAATGAATATAACTGTGTATGGATATTACAAAGGCATATAGTGAGTGTATCGATGCTGACAATGAGTATCACTGTGTATGGATATTACAAAGGCATATAGTGAGTGTATCGATGCTGACAATGAATATAACTGTGTATGGATATTACTAAGGCACATAGTGAGTGTATCGATGCAGACAATGAGTATGACTGTGTATGGATATTACAAAGGCAAACAGTAAATGTATCGATGCTGACAATGAGTATCACTGTGTATGGATATTACTAAGGCACACATTGAGTGTATTGATGCTGACAATGAGTATCACTGTGTGTGGATATAACAAAGGCACATAGTGAGTGTATTGATGCTGACAATGAATATAACTGTGTATGGATATTACAAAGGCATATAGTGAGTGTATCGATGCTGACAATGAGTATCACTGTGTATGGATATTACAAAGGCATATAGTGAGTGTATCGATGCTGACAATGAATATAACTGTGTATGGATATTACTAAGGCACATAGTGAGTGTATTGATGCTGACAATGAATATAACTGTGTATGGATATTACAAAGGCACATAGTGAGTGTATTGATGCTGACAATGAATATAACTGTGTATGGATATTACAAAGGCACATAGTGAGTGTATTGATGCTGCCAATGAATTTAACTGTGTATGGATATTACAAAGGCACATAGTGAGTGTATCGATGCTGACAATGAGTATAACTGTGTATGGATATTACAAAGGCAAACAGTAAATATATTGATGCTGACAATGAATATAAATTGGTATCGATATTACAAAGGCACATAGTGAGTGTATCGATGCTGACAATGAGTTTAACTGTGTTTGGATATTACAAAGGCAAACAGTAAATGTATTGATGCTGACAATGAACATAACTGTGTATGGATATTACTAAGGCAAATAGTGAGTGTATCGATGCTGACAATGAGTATCACTGTGTGTGGATATAACAAGGGCACATAGTGAGTGTATTGATGCTGACAATGAATATAACTGTGTATGGATATTACTAAGGCACATAGTGAGTGTATTGATGCGGACAATAAATATAACTGTGTATGGATATATCAAAAGCACATAGTGAGTGTATTGATTCTGACAATGAATATAACTGTGTATGGATATTACAAAGGCACATAGTGAGTGTATTGATGCTGCCAATGAATTTAACTGTGTATGGATATTACAAAGGCACATAGTGAGTTTATCGATGCTGACAATGAGTTTAACTGTGTTTGGATATTACAAAGGCAAACAGTAAATGTATTGATGATGACAATGAACATAACTGTGTATGGATATTACTAAGGCAAATAGTGAGTGTATCGATGCTGACAATGAATATAACTGTGTATGGATATTACTAAGGCACATAGTGAGTGTATCGATGCTGACAATGAGTATCACTGTGTGTGGATATAACAAAGGCACATAGTGAGTGTATTGATGCTGACAATGAATATAACTGTGTATGGATATTACTAAGGCACATAGTGAGTGTATTGATGCTGACAATGAATATAACTGTGTATGGATATTACTAAGGCACATAGTGAGTGTATTGATTCTGACAATGAATATAACTGTGTATGGATATTACAAAGGCACATAGTGAGTGTATTGATGCTGCCAATGAATTTAACTGTGTATGGATATTACAAAGGCACATAGTGAGTGTATCGATGCTGACAATGAGTATAACTGTGTATGGATATTACAAAGGCAAACAGTAAATATATTGATGCTGACAATGAATATAAATTGGTATGGATATTACAAAGGCACATAGTGAGTGCATCGATGCTGACAATGAGTTTAACTGTGTTTGGATATTACTAAGGCAAACAGTAAATGTATTGGTGCTGACAATGAACATAACTGTGTATGGATATTACTAAGGCAAATAGTGAGTGTATCGATGCTGACAATGAGTATCACTGTGTGTGGATATAACAAAGGCACATAGTGAGTGTATTGATGCTGACAATGAATATAACTGTGTATGGATATTACTAAGGCACATAGTGAGTGTATTCATGCGGACAATGAATATAACTGTGTATGGATATTACAAAGGCACATAGTGAGTGTATTGATTCTGACAATGAATATAACTGTGTATGGATATTACTAAGGCACATAGTGAGTGTATTGATGCTGACAATGAATATAACTGTGTATGGATATTACTAAGGCACATAGTGAGTGTTTCGATGCGGACAATGAGTATGACTTTGTATGGATATTACAAAGGCAAACAGTAAATGTATCGATGCTGACAATGAGTATCACTGTGTATGGATATTACTAAGGCACATAGTGGGTGTATCGATGCTGACAATGAGTATCACTGTGTATGGATATTACAAAGGCACATAGTGAGTGTATTGATGCTGACAATGAATATAACTGTGTATGGATATTACTAAGGCACATAGTGAGTGTATTCATGCGGACAATGAATATAACTGTGTATGGATATTACAAAGGCACATAGTGAGTGTATTGATTCTGACAATGAATATAACTGTGTATGGATATTACAAAGGCACATAGTGAGTGTATTGATGCTGACAATGAATATAACTGGGTATGGATATTACTTAGGCAAACAGTAAATATATTGATGCTGACAATGAATATAAATGTGTATGGATATTACTAAGGCACATAGTGAGTGTATCGATGCTGACAATGAGTTTAACTGTGTTTGGATATTACAAAGGCAAACAGTGAATGTATTGATGCGGACAATAAACATAAATGTGTATGGATATTACTAAGGCACATAGTGAGTGTATCGATGCTGACAATGAATATAAATGTGTATGGATATTACTAAGGCATATAGTGAGTGTATCGATGCTGACAATGAGTATCACTGTGTATGGATATTACAAAGGCATATAGTGAGTGTATCGATGCTGACAATGAATATAACTGTGTATGGATATTACTAAGGCACATAGTGAGTGTTTCGATGCGGACAATGAGTATGACTGTGTATGGATATTACAAAGGCAAACAGTAAATGTATCGATGCTGACAATGAGTATCACTGTGTATGGATATTACTAAGGCACACATTGAGTGTATTGATGCTGACAATGAGTATCACTGTGTGTGGATATAACAAAGGCACATAGTGAGTGTATTGATGCTGACAATGAATATAACTGTGTATGGATATTACAAAGGCATATAGTGAGTGTATCGATGCTGACAATGAGTATCACTGTGTATGGATATTACAAAGGCATATAGTGAGTGTATCGATGCTGACAATGAATATAACTGTGTATGGATATTACTAAGGCACATAGTGAGTGTATTGATGCTGACAATTAATATAACTGTGTATGGATATTACAAAGGCACATAGTGAGTGTATTGATGCTGCCAATGAATATAACTGTGTATGGATATTACAAAGGCACATAGTGAGTGTATCGATGCTGACAATGAGTATAACTGTGTATGGATATTACAAAGGCAAACAGTAAATATATTGATGCTGACAATGAATATAAATTGGTATGGATATTACAAAGGCACATAGTGAGTGTATCGATGCTGACAATGAGTTTAACTGTGTTTGGATATTACAAAGGCAAACAGTAAATGTATTGATGCTGACAATGAACATAACTGTGTATGGATATTACTAAGGCAAATAGTGAGTGTATCGATGCTGACAATGAGTATCACTGTGTATGGATATAACAAGGGCACATAGTGAGTGTATTGATGCTGACAATGAATATAACTGTGTATGTATATTACAAAGGCACATAGTGAGTGTATTGATGCGGACAATGAATATAACTGTGTGTGGATATAACAAAGGCACATAGTGAGTGTATTGATGCTGACAATGAATATAACTGTGTATGGATATTACTAAGGCACATAGTGAGTGTATTAATGCTGACAATGAATATAACTGTGTATGGATATTACTAAGGCACATAGTGAGTGTATTGATTCTGACAATGAATATAACTGTGTATGGATATTACAAAGGCACATAGTGAGTGTATTGATGCTGCCAATGAATTTAACTGTGTATGGATATAACAAAGGCACATAGTGAGTGTATCGATGCTGACAATGAGTATAACTGTGTATGGATATTACAAAGGCAAACAGTAAATATATTGATGCTGACAATGAATATAAATTGGTATGGATATTACAAAGGCACATAGTGAGTGCATCGATGCTGACAATGAGTTTAACTGTGTTTGGATATTACTAAGGCAAACAGTAAATGTATTGGTGTTGACAATGAACATAACTGTGTATGGATATTACTAAGGCAAATAGTGAGTGTATCGATGCTGACAATGAGTATCACTGTGTGTGGATATAACAAAGGCACATAGTGAGTGTATTGATGCTGACAATGAATATAACTGTGTATGGATATTACTAAGGCACATAGTGAGTGTATTGATGCGGACAATGAATATAACTGTGTATGGATATTACAAAGGCACATAGTGAGTGTATTCATTCTGACAATGAATATAACTGTGTATGGATATTACTAAGGCACATAGTGAGTGTATTGATGCTGACAATGAATATAACTGTGTATGGATATTACTAAGGCACATAGTGAGTGTTTCGATGCGGACAATGAGTATGACTTTGTATGGATATTACAAAGGCAAACAGTAAATGTATCGATGCTGACAACGAGTATCACTGTGTATGGATATTACTAAGGCACATAGTGGGTGTATCGATGCTGACAATGAGTATCACTGTGTATGGATATTACAAAGGCACATAGTGAGTGTATTGATGCTGACAATGAATATAACTGTGTATGGATATTACTAAGGCACATAGTGAGTGTATTCATGCGGACAATGAATATAACTGTGTATGGATATTACAAAGGCACATAGTGAGTGTATTGATGCTGACAATGAATATAACTGTGTATGGATATTACAAAGGCACATAGTGAGTGTATTGATGCTGACAATGAATATAACTGTGTATGGATATTACAAAGGCACATAGTGAGTGTATTGATGCTGACAATGAGTATAACTGTGTATGGATATTACAAAGGCAAACAGTAAATATATTGATGCTGACAATGAATATAAATGTGTATGGATATTACTAAGGCACATAGTGAGTGTATCGATGCTGACAATGAGTTTAACTCTGTTTGGATATTACAAAGGCAAACAGTGAATGTATTGATGCGGACAATAAACATAAATGTGTATGGATATTACTAAGGCACATAGTGAGTGTATCGATGCTGACAATGAATATAAATGTGTATGGATATTACTAAGGCACATAGTGAGTGTATTGATGCGGACAATGAATATAACTGTGTATGGATATTACAAAGGCACATAGTGAGTGTATTGATTCTGACAATGAATATAACTGTGTATGGATATTACAAAGGCAAACAGTAAATGTATTGATGCTGACAATGAATATAACTGTGTATGGATATTACAAAGGCACATAGTAAATGTATTGATGCTGACAATGAATATAACTGTGTATGGATATTACTAAGGCACATAGTGAGTGTATTGATGCTGACAATGAATATAACTGTGTATGGATATTACAAAGGCACATAGTGAGTGTATTGATGCTGACAATGAGTATAACTGGGTATGGATATTACAAAGGCAAACAGTAAATATATTGATGCTGACAATGAATATAAATGTGTATGGATATTACTAAGGCACATAGTGAGTGTATCGATGCTGACAATGAGTGTAACTGTGTTTGGATATTACAAAGGCAAACAGTGAATGTATTGATGCGGACAATAAACATAAATGTGTATGGATATTACTAAGGCACATAGTGAGTGTATCGATGCTGACAATGAATATAAATGTGTATGGATATTACTAAGGCACATAGTGAGTGTATTGATGCGGACAATGAATATAACTGTGTATGGATATTACAAAGGCACATAGTGAGTGTATTGATTCTGACAATGAATATAACTGTGTATGGATATTACAAAGGCAAACAGTAAATGTATTGATGCTGACAATGAATATAACTGTGTATGGATATTACAAAGGCACATAGTAAATGTATTGATGCTGACAATGAATATAACTGTGTATGGATATTACTAAGGCACATAGTGAGTGTATCGATGCTGACAATGCGTATAACTGTGTATGGATATTAAGGAGGCAAACAGTAAATGTATCGATGCTGACAATGAGTATCACTGTGTATGGATATTACTAGGGAACATTGTGAGTGTATCGATGCTGACAATGAGTATCACTGTGTATGGATATTACAAAGGCACACATTGAGTGTATTGATGCTGACAATGAGTATCACTGTGTATGGATATAACAAAGGCACATAGTGAGTGTATTGATGCTGACAATGAGTATAACTGTGTATGGATATTTCTAAGGCACATAGTGAGTGTATCGATGCTGACAATGAGTATAACTGTGTATGGATATTACAAAGGCAAACTGTAAATGTATCGATGCTGACAATGACTATCACTGTGTATGATTATTACTAGGGCACATAGTGGGTGTATCGATGCTGACAATGAGTATAACTGTGTATGGATATTACTAAGGCACATAGTGAGTGTATTGATGCTGACAATGAATATAACTGTGTATGGATATTACTAAGGCACATAGTGAGTGTATTGATGCGGACAATGAATATAACTGTGTATGGATATTACAAAGGCATATAGTGAGTGTATTGATTCTGACAATGAATATAACTGTGTATGGATATTACAAAGGCACATAGTGAGTGTATTGATGCTGACAATGAATATAACTGTGTATGGATATTACAAAGGCACATAGTGAGTGTATTGATGCTGACAATGAATATAACTGTGTATGGATATTACTAAGGCACATAGTGAGTGTATCTATGCTGACAATGAGTATAACTGTGTATGGATATTACAAAGGCAAACAGTAAATGTATCGATGCTGACAATGAGTATCACTGTGTATGGATATTACTAGGGCACATAGTGGGTGTATCGATGCTGACAATGAGTATCACTGTGTATGGATATTACAAAGGCACATAGTGAGTGTATTGATATTGACAATGAATATAACTGTGTATGGATATAACTAAGGCACAGAGTGAGTGTATTGATGCGGAAAATGAATATAACTGTGTATGGATATTACAAAGGCAGATAGTGTGTGTATTAATTCTCACAATGAATATAACTGTGTATGGATATTACAAAGGCACATAGTGAGTGTATTGATGCTGACAATGAATATAACTGTGTATGGATATTACTAAGGCACATAGTGAGTGTATCGATGCGGACAATGAGTATAACTGTGTATGGATATTACAAAGGCAAACAGTAAATGTATTGATGCTGACAATGAATATAACTGTGTATGGATATTACAAAGGCACATAGTGAGTGTATTGATGCTGACAATGAAGATAACTGTGTATGGATATTACAAAGGCACATAGTGAGTGTATTGATGCTGACAATGAATATAACTGTGTATGGATATTACTAAGGCACATAGTGAGTGTATCGATGCGGACAATGAGTATAACTGTGTATGGATATTACAAAGGCAAACAGTAAATGTATCGATGCTGACAATGAGTATCACTGTGTATGGATATTACTAGGGCACATAGTGGGTGTATCGATGCTGACAATGAGTATCACTGTGTATGGATATTACAAAGGCAGATAGTGAGTGTATTGATGCTGACAATGAATATAACTGTGTATGGATATTACTAAGGCACATAGTGAGTGTATTGATGCGGACAATGAATATAACTGTGTATGGATATTACTAAGGCACATAGTGAGTGTATCGATGCTGACAATGAGTATAACTGTGTATGGATATTACTAAGGCAAACAGTAAATGTATTGATGCTGACAATGAGTATAACTGTGTATGGATATTACAAAGGGAAACAGTAAATGTATCGATGCTGACAATGAGTATAACTGTGTATGGATATTACTAAGGCAAACAGTAAATGTATCGATGCTGACAATGAGTATAACTGTGTATGGATATTACTAAGGCACATAGTGAGTTTATCGATGCTGACAATGAGTATAACTGTGTATGGATATTACTAAGGCAAACAGTAAATGTATCGATGCTGACAATGAGTATAACTGTGTATGGATATTACTAAGGCACATAGTGAGTTTATCGATGCTGACAATGAGTATAACTGTGTATGGATATTACTAAGGCAAACAGTAAATGTATTGATGCTGACAATGAGTATAACTGTGTATGGATATTACAAAGGGAAACAGTAAATGTATTGATGCTGACAATGAATATAACTGTGTATGGATATTACTAAGGCACATAGTGAGTGTATCGATGCTGACAATGAATATAAATGTGTATGGATAGTACAAAGGCAAACAGTGAGTGTATTGGTACTGACAATGAATGAGAATGTTTTATATTCACATTGACACGTTTTGTATTAACATTGACATGTTTCATATTCATGTTGACATGTTTTTTATTTTACATAGACATGTTTTAAATTCATATTGATGTGTTTTACATTCGTATTGACATGTTTTACATTCGCATTTTATTTTTTACATTGACGTGTTTCATATTCACATTGACATACTTAACACCTTGACATGTGATATATTCTCATTGACATGTTTTATATTAATATTGACATGTTTTTTTTATTATATATAGACGTGTTTTACATTCATACTGACATGTTTTACATTCACACTGACATGTTTTATATTCACATTGACACCAAATTCATCTTGCAACTACATATGCTGAACCGCAAAAGAAAGGTCACCATTGATAGATATATGAGAAACCTTATTTCTCATAACACTGTAAACATACTTTGAAACATATCAAAAAGATGAAATTAAATTGTCAAATGTTCTTAAAGTGAAATACAACACTTGTGATAAAATGGCATCACAAGTCAGTATATCGTGTGTCTGCCATGTGCATTGATGACTGCCGTGCAAAGTGGAATGGATGAGGCGGTTGATGAAGGCCATAGGCACCTGAGCCCACACTCTGAGGAACGCCTGACGCAGTTCAGCGCAGTTGTCGGCCTTGGTCGGACGTCATTCAGCCGTCTTTGAATCTCGTCCCACAGGTGCTCAATGGGATTTAAATCGGGACCGAGGGCAGGCCACTGCATGGTAATGATGGCATTCTGCTGGAGGAAGTCTCTCGCAGTGTTGGGCACGGGCGTTATCATGCTGAAACTCTTGGTTGCGGCGACGTGCCGTATGCGGTATGGCGTGTGGTCTCAAGACTTGATCAATGTACCGAGCTGCTGTGACACACCATTGCCTCTCCCTGGACCGATGTTCTGGAAACCAAAGGTCCGACCCTCTGTGCAAAACCAATTCCACCCCAGACCATGATGCTCGGACCACCCCACGAGTCTCTCTCAACAACACAAGCATCCGAATAGCGTTCCCCACGGCGTCGCTAGACTCCCCCCCCCCCCCCCCCCCCCCCCCCCCTCTCTCTCTCTCTCTGCCATCAGCTGTCAAGATACAATAACGGCTTTCGTCTGAGAAGAGAAGAGGACTCTTCTCCACTGCTGGTGGCGCCAATGCTGGTCCTGGGTCCTCGGTGTAGCCTGTGACAGTGGCTGTGTCTGCAATCGCACAATCTGACGATCCTGACGTCGGGTGGTAGCCCTTGGTCTTCCACTACGTGGTTAGTCATCTGTAGTGTTGGTGATCGGTCTGGTACCGTTGCTGGAGCCTGTAAATGGCCCATACATGTACGTGGACTTGGCTACTTGCCGGGCGGTTTGTCCAGCTTGCAATCGTCCAAGGGCTTGGTATTGCTGATTTCGGGTCAATCTTGGCATTTGGTAGCAATTCAATAACGAATGAATGTTATCCGATCTGGGTGGATTTTTATAGAGCAAGAAATGGGGGAACGCATGTGCATTTCAATTCGCACGGAAATCGCATGCATCGGGTTACCATGGCCGTTGTCGTCATGCGTTTGGGCGATCGGTTTTATTGTCATCTGCTTTGTTTTTTTATCGTCAAATTTCATTTTTTTCCGTACAAGGTAATGTTAAATTTTAGAAACTTTGACAAAAATTACCCAGATATGTAATTGATAACTTTTTATGCAATGTTACTTGGGGTGACGTTTCTTTTGCGGTTCATTATACCTACATCGTCCATACTTGTATTTCTGACATTACATCGACCTTCTTGACATATCATCCACGTTCTATCATGCAACTGTATGCATCACTCGTACATACTTGAAGCCATTATATAACCTCGACGATCTGACTTGCAACTGTATGCATTCATCGGATATACGTGTAGCCATGATATGACTTCGACGTTCTGTCTTGCAACTGTATACATCCCTCGTACATACTTAAAGCCATGATATAACTTCATCCTTCTGAATTGCAACTGTATTGCTTCTTCGTATATACTTGTGGGCATTATATAACTTGGTCGTTCTGACCTGCAACTATATGCATCCGTTGCAAACACTTCTAGCCATGATAAGACATCGACGTTCTGTCTTGCGACTGTATGCATCCAATATACATACTTGTAGCCATGATGTAACATCTACGTTCCATCTTGCAACTGTAGACATACATCGTACATACTTGTAGCCATGATATAACATCGACGTTCTATCTTGCAACTGTATGCATCCATCATACACACTTGAAGCCATGATATAACTTCTTTGTCCGACTTGCAACCGTATGCATCCGTTTTAAATACTTGTAACAATGATATAACATCGACGTTCTATCATGCAACTGCATACATACATCGGACATATTTGTAGCCATGATATAACATCGACGTTCTATATTGCAACTGTATGCATCCACCATACACACTTATAGCCATGATATAACTTCGACGTTCTATCTTGCAACTGTATGCATCCGTTTTAAATACTTTTAACAATGATATAACATCGACGTTCTATCATACAACTGCATACATACATCGTACATACTTGTAGCCATGATATAACATCGACGTTATGACTTGCGACGGTATGCACAAAGAATACATACTTGTAGCCATGATATAACTTCTTTGTCCGACTTGCAACTGTATGCATCCGTTTTAAATACTTGTAACAATGATATAACATCGATCGACGTTCTATCTTGCAAATGTATGCATCCATCATACATATGTGTAGCCATGATATAACTTCGACGTTCTATCTTGCAACTGTATGCATCCGTTTTAAATACATGTAACAAAGATATAACATCGAAGTTCTTTCTTGCATCTGTATGCATACATCATACATACTTGTAGCCATGGTATATGTATATAATCGACGATGTATCTTGCAACTGTATGCATCCGTTGTAAATACTTGTGGCCATGATATAACATCGACGTTCTATCATGCAAATGTATGCATACATCGTACATACTTGCAGCCATGAAACAACTTCGACGTTCTGTCTTGCAGCTGTATGCATCCCTCGTTCATACTTGTAGCCATGACATAACTTCAACGTGATATCTTGCAACTGTTTGTATCCATCGTACATACTTGTAGCCATGATATAACACCGACGTTCACACTCGCAACTGTATGCATCCACCATAGACTCGTGTAGCCATTATATATCATCGACGTTCTGTCTTGCAACTGTATTCATACATCGTAAATATTTGTAACAATGATATAACATCGACGTTCTATGTTGCAGTTGTATGTATCCATGGTACATACTTGTAGCCATGATGTAACTTCGACGTTCTGTCTTGCAGTTGTATGTATCTATCGTATATACTTGTAGCCATGAGATTTCCTACTCTGGCGTCGCGCTGGGTCGCCCCTCGTGTGTATGAAGTCAATGCAGACAATACTCTGGGAGAAAATCTCGAAATGAGTTCGAACTGCTGCGTCGGGGTCCCCGACGGAGGTTCAAAGACAGGGGTCGCTGGGGTAGCATTAAATCTTACTCAATGTCACAGGAACTATTGTTGTTCAGTATATAATAGTCCTACGAATGTCCAGAATTTGTAACTGTTGAATGCTTTAAATAAGGGACGTGCTCCGTTCTTGAAGCCAGGCGACAATGATGGAAGCAGGCAGAAATTACGGCGCTTTCATTCAGGCCTAGGTATCCCGTTCCCAGTAGGCAGTTAGAGAAGTCGAAAGTCAAATCGTCAGCTGGGATTTATTCGACCTGGTCATCCAGATCCCTTCCCGTTGAACACATTAACCCGTGTCAAGCTGCTTGTGCAACCGATGTGTATTCTACCTGTCCATCCTGCTCCATGTTAGAGCAGTCGCCCACCACTCTCAACTAACGGCCGAGGAGGTAGAAGTGCAATATCATGTACTGTCCTCGCTGTGAAATTACCTCAAGCACTTCATCATCAGCTTAAAACGCAATCCGTGTCTGCATCTTTGTCAAGGACTTGTTAGTGTAAGGACACACCTTGGGTGAGCAATGACTCTTCTGTGCAGCCTATTCATGTCAGTAGGGACACTGGTCAAACATTCATAAGTACCTGTCTGCGTCATTTGATGCCATTGAGCGAGCATATTTGTTACGAAGAGGAATATCCCCGGTCACGGTATGCAAAATAATCCATCAATATTGCTATAGAATGTCTTTCTGATGTTTTGTATCCTTGCGGAACTTATTGAATCTCGATATGCCGTTCATTGAACGTGTGTGTTTATAATCCAGTGCATTTGTACAGTCATATTTACTTTGCGGTTAACACTCAGCTAGTTAATGAGTCATCAACGCTAAGTGCTACAGCCGCCCCCGCCGCCCCCCCTCCCCCCCCCCCCCCCCCCCTCCCTTCTCCCTGGCTCCCTCCCCCTCCCCTCTGAACACACAGAAGCAATGCGAGTATTCATAACTGTGACTTCGTCTCGTCAACCCTCAATATAGAAATGGATGGACTCAAATCTTTTATCACAAAGACACCCATGTTCCGCCTCATTGTTGAATACATTTTAAATGAAGGCTTATAGTTCAAAGTTTGCAATGGTATTTATAAAAAAACCAATGATTTCATTCATTTCAAAATCAGTATAGTCTGTTAATTACCAACGATATTTCGAATGTACTTTTGTGTGAGTTCATTGGAGTTTGTACCTGTTTCTGAGCTCATTGAAGTATGAACCTTTGTGTGAGTTCATTGGAGTATGAACCTTTGTGTGAGTTCATTGGAGGGTGTACCTTTGTGTGAGTTCACTTGAGTATGAACCTTTGTGTGAGTTCATTGGAGCATGAACCTTTATGTGAGTTCATTGGAGGGTTACCCTTGTGCAAGTTCATTGGAGTATGAACCTTTGTGTGAGCTCATTAGAGTGTGTCCCTTTGTGTGTGTTCATTGGAGTATGAACCTTTGCGTGAGTTCATTGGAGGGTTACCTTTGTGTGAGTTCATTGGAGTATGAACCTTTGTGTGAGTTCATTGGAGGGTTACCTTTGTGCGAGTTCATAGGAGTATGAACCTATGTGTGAGTTCATTGGAGGGTTACCTTTGTGCGAGTTCATTGGAGTATCAACTTTTGTGTGAGTTCACTTTAGTATGAACCTTTGTGTGAGTCCATTGGAGATTGTAACTTTGTGGTAGCTCATTGGATGGTGTACCTTTGTGTGAGTTCACTGAAATATGAATCTCTCACTCAAAAATATCCTGAAAACCCATGTCAGACACACGGCAAGCCTAAACACCTCTGCCCCGAAAGCCCATGTCTCGAAAAGATCAAGCCTGATCTCCCATGCCTCACACATAGCAAGCCCAAACACTCCTGTCTCACACATAGCAGGCATGGACACATGTGTGTCACACATAGTAAGCCTAAACACCAATGTCTCACACATTGCAAGCCTAATCACCCCTGCCTCACATATAGCAAGCCTGAACACCAATGGCTCATAAATAGCAAGCGTTAACACCCATGTCTCACACATAGCAAGCCTTAACACCCATGTCTCACACATAGCAAGCCTAAACACCCATGTCTCACACATAGCAAGCCTTAACACCCATGTCTCATACATAGCAAGCCTAAACACCCATGTCCCATACACAAAGCAAGCCTAAACAACCATGTCCCGCACATAGTAGGCCTGAACACCAATGTCTCATACATAGCAAGCCTTAACACCCATGTCTCATACATAGCAAGCTCAAACATCCATGTCCCGCACATAGTAGGCCTGAACACCCATGTCTCAAACATAGCAAGCGTAAACACCCATGTCTCATACATAGCAAGCCTAAACAACAATGTCTCATACATAGCAAGCCTAAACACCCATGTCTCATACATAGCTAGCCTAAACACCCATGTCCCATACACAAAGCAAGCCTAAACAACCATGTCCCGCACATAGTAGGCCTGAACACCAATGTCTCATACATAGCAAGCCTTAACACCCATGTCTCATACATAGCAAGCTTAAACAACCATGTCCCGCACATAGTAGGCCTGAACACCCATGTCTCAAACATAGCAAGCGTAAACACCCATGTCTCATACATAGCAAGCCTAAACAACCATGTCTCATACATAGCAAGCCTAAACACCCATGTCTCATACATAGCAAGCCTAAACACCCATGTCCCATACACAAAGCAAGCCTAAACAACCATGTCCCGCACATAGTAGGCCTGAACACCAATGTCTCATACATAGCAAGCCTTAACACCCATGTCTCATACATAGCAAGCTCAAACAACCATGTCCCGCACATAGTAGGCCTGAACACCCATGTCTCAAACATAGCAAGCCTAAACACCCATGTCTCATACATAGCAAGCCTAAACACCCATGTCTCATACATAGCAAGCCTAAACAACCATGTCTCATACATAGCAAGCCTAAACAACCATGTCTCATACATAGCAAGCCTAAACACCCATGTCTCATACATAGCAAGCTTAAACAACCATGTCCCGCACAAAGTAGGCCTAAACACCCATGTCTCAAACATAGCAAGCCTTAACACCCATGTCTCATACATAGCAAGCCTAAACAACCATGTCCCACACATAGCAAGCCTAAACACCCATGTCTCAAACATAGCAAGCCTAAACACTCATGTCTCAAACATAGTAGGCGTGAACACCCATGTCTCATACATAGCAAGCTTAAACAACCATGTCCCGCACATAGTAGGCCTAAACAACCATGTCCCGCACATAGCAAGCCTAAACACCCATGTCTCATACATAGCAAGCTTAAACAACCATGTCCCGCACAAAGTAGGCCTAAACACCAATGTCTCAAACATAGCAAGCCTAAACACCCATGTCTCATACATAGCAAGCCTAAACAACCATGTCCCACACATAGCAAGCCTAAACACCCATGTCTCAAACATAGCAAGCCTAAACACTCATGTCTCAAACATAGTAGGCGTGAACACCCATGTCTCATACATAGCAAGCTTAAACAACCATGTCCCGCACATAATAGGCCTAAACACCCATGTCTCATACATAGCAAGCCTAAACACCCATGTCTCAAACATAGCAAGCCTAAACACCCATGTCTCATACATAGTAGGCCTAAACACCCATGTCTCATACATAGTAGGCCTAAACACCCATGTCTCAAACATAGTAGGCGTGAACACCCATGTCTCATACATAGCAAGCCTAAACAACCATGTCCCGCACATAGTAGGCCTGAACACCCATGTCTCAAACATAGCAAGCCTAAACACCCATGTCTCATACATAGCAAGCTTAAACAACCATGTCCCGCACAAAGTAGGCCTAAACACCCATGTCTCAAACATAGCAAGCCTTAACACCCATGTCTCATACATAGCAAGCCTAAACAACCATGTCCCACACATAGCAAGCCTAAACACCCATGTCTCAAACATAGCAAGCCTAAACACTCATGTCTCAAACATAGTAGGCGTGAACACCCATGTCTCATACATAGCAAGCTTAAACAACCATGTCCCGCACATAGTAGGCCTAAACAACCATGTCCCGCACATAGCAAGCCTAAACACCCATGTCTCATACATAGCAAGCTTAAACAACCATGTCCCGCACAAAGTAGGCCTAAACACCCATGTCTCAAACATAGCAAGCCTAAACACCCATGTCTCATACATAGCAAGCCTAAACAACCATGTCTCATACATAGCAAGCCTAAACACCCATGTCTCATACATAGCAAGCTTAAACAACCATGTCTCGCACAAAGTAGGCCTAAACACCAATGTCTCAAACATAGCAAGCCTAAACACCCATGTCTCATACATAGCAAGCCTAAACAACCATGTCCCACACATAGCAAGCCTAAACACCCATGTCTCAAACATAGCAAGCCTAAACACTCATGTCTCAAACATAGTAGGCGTGAACACCCATGTCTCATACATAGCAAGCTTAAACAACCATGTCCCGCACATAGTAGGCCTAAACACCCATGTCTCATACATAGCAAGCCTAAACACCCATGTCTCAAACATAGCAAGCCTAAACACCCATGTCTCATACATAGTAGGCCTAAACACCCATGTCTCATACATAGTAGGCCTAAACACCCATGTCTCAAACATAGTAGGCGTGAACACCCATGTCTCATACATAGCAAGCCTAAACAACCATGTCCCGCACATAGTAGGCCTGAACACCCATGTCTCAAACATAGCAAGCCTAAACACCCATGTCTCATACATAGCAAGCCTAAACAACCATGTCTCATACATAGTAGGCCTAAACACCCATGTCTCAAACATAGCAAGCCTAAACAACCATGTCCCGCACATAGTAGGCCTGAACACCACCTCCCCACACACAGCCAGCCTGAACACAGATACTATGACTTACTCCCCTGAATCTGGCTTGCATTCGTCAGAGCAGATTAAATAATTATGAAATAACTGACCAACAAATTGTTTCTAAAATACATGAAGTAGATTAGTATACCTAGGCAGATTGGAGAAGAGAAGATGATCGATCTTGCGACTTACAGAGTCAGGATCGGGCAGTTTGCCCACCCTCCAGGGACACGACAGGTGAGACATCTCGCCATGGACGCTGAGTACACACCTCACACGTCGTTTTCTGATACACCGCTTTTTGCGTGGTGTGTATCAGTATGCATGGTCTTGCTTATGTAGCAGGGTAGTTTGTTTCCTTTATCATATTCTTCCTAGTTACATCATTATTCATACACCATCATCATAATCATCTATATGTTCATTGTTTTCTTGTCTGCAGTTGAAGGTCAGTAAATAACTCTTTAAAGTATTCAACACCCTTATTTTCAGTTTCTGGGAATCTCTCACCAGATCTTCCCCTTCAAACTTCTGTCTATCTTTAGACATTTTTTTCACACCTGTAGGGTTTCCCTCAGTCTATTTATATCTTGCATTAAGCACTTCCTTGATGCTTAATGCAATCTGTCTTCTAATTGGCCACCCTGGTCCGCTACAGGTAGCTGCCTTCAATATGTTGCCGAGTGGTGGTGCTAACTCTGAATGAGATATAGCCACATAAGAACCACTCACTTATAACCCCCTAGTATTCATTATATACATATATACATTTTCATCTATTATCACAATCACTTCATTCTTTGTTCATTATATGTTGTCCTTGTCTGCAGTTGAATGTCAGCCAACTAACATCAACCTTGCAGCCTCTGTGATTTCTCCAGCTTCACCTGGACTCCCCCTCTATCTATTTTTAGATATGTCCACCACTTCATGTCACTTTGAAGCATCTTGACTTCCTTTAATACCTGTCAGATGCTACCTTTCTTCTAATTGGCCCTTTGGTCCACTTCTTTAAACTTACTTTCTGACCTGCCCTCCTCATTCATTCTGCATGAACTCTTTATGGAGGGAGGACTCTTCTTTACAGGTTAGAAACATTTCAATATTCTTATCTATTTCCATCCTGCTTTGGAAACAAATATAATCATAGAAAGGGTATCACAGCTTTTCATTAAAGTAAAATATATTTGATTGCATTATTATTTAATTTGTTATATCTAAATATTTGCCAGTTCATACATTTTGTGTTACATTAATTGAGCACATGGTCTTCAACCATGTGCTTCAACCATGTGCTACCCCACTTATCCATATAAATTAATCTTTTTCCTTTTTGGCTTAAATTAAAGTATAACATTCTGCATGAACTCTTTATGGAGGGAGGACTCTTCTTTACAGCTTCCCTCCGACCATCTGCTACACAGAAATAAATATCATCATCATCCAAGAACTGCCTCATGTTTTGACTAGCAGCCCAGTGGCTGGACAACAACATACCAAGCCCGGCTACACATACCTGACTTCATCCTCACTTCATGTGCTGCTGTTGAGGAGGAAGGATATGTTCTTTTCTTCAGGTATGGAATGGCTACTTTTCAATCTGTTTTTATCTGCATCTGTCACAAATTAATATCTATATTAGGGTGCTGAACTAAATTGATTAACATATATAATATCATTTAAAGTAATATTAAATTAGTAAATGAAATATTAATATTATAAAACTAGTTTGTAACATAATTAACCACATGGTCCATTTTGGCCCATGTGCTTTTTCGAGTGTCTTTTAGTAGCAATTTAATATTAAAAATAGTTTTAATATGGTTACAAAATGGCTTTGTGCTTCTATATTTAAGATAATTACCTGTAAATCTGCAAATATATGACTTCATGTGCTGCTGTTGAGGAAGAAGGATATATCCTTTTCTTCAGATTATTTCTTCAACAGCAGCCACCCCCATTCTAATAAACACATTATCATCATCTGCTTGTGTCTGTGTTCTCCAACGACCCGAGCCGGATCATAAACATCCCCCCGGCTACATTTACATTCCACCTCATGTTGTCGTCAATTCTGCGAGGTAACAAACAAGTTCTTTTTAAATGTCGTTGAGGAGCTTATTAACCACGTAAACACGAAAGTGTATGTGACGTCACTGTGTTTATCCCTGTGACAAGTCATGCATGTCGGCTATGTTTTGCCACTTCATTACTCAACTTTGACGGTTTTCGCATCGTAGGATAAGTAACGAGACTCCATATATTACTTTCTTTTGATGTTTAGATCAACCCAGGGCCTGTTACTATGGAAGATTTGAACAATGTAAAGACTGAGATTAAATCAGATATCCTCGCAGAACTGCGGATTTCCGACAGACTCTGTTGACCGAGATGAATGTAACTAACCGACCTTAGCAGTAAGAGTTCATCACTTGAAAATTCGCATTCAGCAGTGCACTCAGAGGTAGAAAGGGTTAGACTTGAACAGGAGATTATCTACAGTGATATAGATGCACTCTAACAGAAAGTTGAACAACTTGAACACAAAGTTTCTAGTCAAGACTCTGATTTCGACAGGCTAGAGGCCTTCGGTCGTCGGGATAACGTAGTATTTTGTGGCGTGCCTGAAGAAGCTGATGAGACCATCGATATGTGCAAGGATAATGCTATTACTCTGCTCAATGAGCATGTGAAGACAAAGAATTGGCAACGCCCAGATATTATACGGGCGCATCGGATAGGGGTCAAACAGTCGCAACCCAATAATCCCCGCCCTCTTATTGCTAAGTTTTCTCTGACGGAGGAGAAAATTATGGAACTGAAGCACAGACATACCTTGAGGAGTGTTGCTATAGGCGTTGCTAACGACGTAACCAAGCACCAGAGACAAACTCTAGCTGAGGGACAAAGGCCTAAAATGCCAACTACACCAATGGTTGACTGGTCACAAAACCTGGTACCCATGACAACACATCCAGACACGAATCGACTCGGAGATATGTACATGATAAACCAACCACTACTGCTCCTGTTTCCCGGAATGCCCAACCTCCTAGAACTGACTACTCCGCTCCCAACAGCAATTCCGAGCACAGTGCTACCGTGGACAGTAGCTAGGGATACGGCCCGGTCCCTACCATCACTTCCGAATAATCAGGTGCCGAACATTCCATTTCCATATCAAACCTCAAACTAGTTATATGGAATATTCAAGGGTTTCTTTCAAAAATAGATGATTTAGAATTTTTAGATCACATAAAAAGCTTCGAAATCATATGTTTAGTTGAAACATTTATTGACTATGCATTATCCATACCTCAGCTGTCAGCTTATGACTCATATTGCAAAGGCTCATAGGCTAGCTAAGGCTGGTAGATTGTCAGGATGTGTAACGTTGTTGGTTAAGACCTGTATAGACCTTCCTTGCCAACAGATTGAATTAGATATACACAATGTCGTATGCATTAAATTTGATAATTCCTCAACTCTTGGCAAAAACCTGTTATTATTTGAAATGTATGTTTTTCCCATCGGCTCAACATTCTATGTTGTAGCTGAAAAGGCAACCTCCATTGAATTGGTTGACCAGCGGTTGATTGAGCATAGTGACTTAGACTGTGAGGTCATCATATGTGGGGACATGCCCGTGCAGTCGGGGATAACAACCCAGCAGAGACACTAATTCAACCTGGCCGCAACAATGCAGCTCTTCCCGAAGAACCACCTGTTCCAGTAGAAAAAGAGACAGTCATGTGATAGTTTTGTGAACGCTTTTGGCCGTAAGCTACTGGAACATTTCACTCATGATTTATATATCATCAACGGCAGGACAACTGGAGACAAAGAGGGTATTTTAACTTATATAGCAGACCAAGGCTGTAGTGTAATCGATTATTTTATAGGTTCAGTTAATGTTCACAAGATGTTGAGTCAAAACATATGCCTGTATGTCTACATTTGGACATATTTCTCCCTAAAGTATCTACAAGTGATGATTATCTTTCAGCAAAAACACACAGCTATAAATGGAACCCCCGTAAGCGTGACGTGTTTATAGGAAGTATAACATATCTATGTCCATCTTTTAACGAGCTTCTCGATCTTTTAACATTTGATTTTAATATTGCCCTCGAAATTTTTTTTAATTTTGTTCTTAGTGCCGCTGAATGTATGAAGGTACCTTGTGTTAAAAGTTCACCCCGAAATATATATATTTATATACTAGTTTTCATAATAGTGAATGCCGACGAGCAGAACGGGAAGCAAGGCGATACATGAGGAAATTCAAAGAGAAGAAATCTAACAAAAAAAAGTTAATCTTTTGTAAAATGAGAAACAAGTGTAAACGTGTTTGCAGAACACTAATATCAAACGTTCAATTTATGACACGAACAAACTTCAAGCTGTCTGATTCAACAACATTTTGGAAAGAGCTACGGAGTATATCAGGTCGTAGGGAAACAAAGAATAACATAAGTAAAGAGTGCTGGTTTGATCATTTTACAAACGTTTTTCAGTGTACAGATGTATTCCATGATGAAGTCGAATACCAATATCATGAAGATTTTATACTTGATGAGATTGACCAGTGTATTTTGGAGTCACCCATTACCGATTCAGAAATCCACAAGTCTATATATACATCATTTAAAAAATTGCAAATCCCCTGATGTTGATGACGTGGTCATTGAAATGTTAAAATGTTGTGAAAATGTAATAGCTCCTTTCCAAAGAAATTTGTTCAATAAGTTATTTGATTCAGGTTTATTTCCCGAGAACTGGACGATAGTTTTCATCCTTCCACTACATAAGAAAGGTAGCAAAAGCAATCCAGATAACTTTAGAGGGATATCTCTATTGGGTACAATTAGTAAGGTTCACACAAGTATCTTAAACTCCAGACATACAAACTGGGCTAATATAAGAAGTAAACTCCCCGAGACACAAGCAGGCTTTAGACAGTAATATTCTCCTGCTGATCACATATTCACTTTGAATGCATTTTTTAAAAAATGTTTCTCGAAAAGAAAACGAAAAACCAAGCAAACGATCTTCAACTGATTGCGCTATTTCGGCTTTAGATCTTTCCAAATGGCGAAGAATCTCGTCTAACTTCTCCGATATGGGCTTGTCAGCGTCCATGTTTAATATAGCCAGCCCGACTGCACCGCACCTGAGAATGAAGTTTCAACTTCCCGCCTTTACTTAATATATATCCATTACGAAACCAGGTTACCTCCCTTTGTTGTGCTTTCCGACGTTAGGAGAAAATAATTTCGTTCTAATTCGTCCCTCAAACGAAAGAAATTATATTTCTTATACCTTGTTATATCACTATTTAAACATAGACATAGACCTTGATCTTTACACAAGACGTGTGACTTCATGTTTACACTGACAGCCACACAACAACCAGCTGTATCGCGGAATAACATAGTTCCTCAAAACGAGAGGTGACATGAACTTGCGTATGCTCAACATGCTCAACAGGAACAACATTTGTAGTATCTGTATACAAATGTACTCAAATAATATCATCATTAGATGAGAAAGGTCTGTTAAGAACTACCTCAGTAAGTCAGTCACAATGACATCGCGTCGTATTACATTTACATCAAGTACAAAATGGCCGAGACGATAAACGTGACGAGAGCGATTTCGGAAGTTATTAATGAACCTGTGGCGGTTACAGGTTTTAGTCATCATTGATCATCTGGCCGATCATTGACAGGTGATTAAAGATGTGTCAAAGAGACACTAAGGTAAATTATCTGATTGCTGTAGACTGTCACTGTCAAACGAGACACAGATTCGGTCGATACTACGATAGTTTGGAAGTGCATTTCTCACTTGGATGGGTCGTAGCGAGGATATTCGTGAACTATAATGCAGTCAAACTCTCTGACGTTTCTCAATGTACACTGAAAGGCTGAGTTGAAGATAAAAGAGTCTGAATGTTCAGAAGGAACGCTTCTGTATGTATTCATGCTCGGGAATTCCGAGGGGTTTCCCCAGGAATGTGGAAGTAGTCCGTCAGTGTTTAAGTCATTTTAAGAACACGGTCTCGTGAAAAACGTATGAACGTCAATTTGTGTCGTTCATACACTTATGAACGACAATTTCGCGGTCATGTGACCGACCTCTCGTCCAATGGAAAAGCCGTATATCGTGTAACCTTCAAAATAAAAGATTATCAGCAATTAGTGTTTAGAATTGTTGACTTGAACTGAAAATAAACCTATTTAAATGATTTAATCTTCTTTGAACCCTGCACTTGTTTCTACTGACTAAATGAGGTCGGAGCTCAGCTGTAGCCAGTGAAGCAGTCGTAGTTATTGTGTCTTGTGAAGCTGTGTGTACACATGCAAGGGGTGGCGCATATAAGATAAATTGCTAACATGGTAACATAAAATAGTTAATCAAACTTAACCGTCTGACGAAGACAAATATCTAATGGAAAAAACCTAGCAGCGTGTGTAGACATTGTTGGCTCTGTTTGATGCATTAGTCGGCTGTGGTTGTCTGTTGATCTGGTCCTGCAACTGTGTGGCACGATCAGAATTCTCTCAAAGTGTGTACAGTCTCACTACGTCTTCCATCGTCGAATGATATGATTGGCGAGTTTACAAATGATGATAATAAGGCAACAAATTCAGTGTACTGGTGTCGTCAACGTGGACTCGAGTCATTTCAAAACAGAAAGTGGCTACCTACATTTAGTTGGTCGAAAATAATTTGACACATGTACTCAGCAATTGAGTTACTGTCTTGGAGTAGATGAAATGAACCCACCTATATGTCCTCACACACAATTTAAGCATGATTGCACATATAGCATGTCACGTTATTCATATACATTATATTACCATAGCGTGGTAAGGTTGTCTACAGTAACAGTAACTGTTACAGTAAAAAGCAGTGGAATACTAGTACGCCATACGATAGTAAGGAATACTAGTACGCCATACGACAGTAAGGAATACAAGTACGCCATGCGACAGTAAGGAATACTAGTACGCCATACGATAGTAAGGAATACTAGTACGCCATACGACAGTAAGGAATACAAGTACGCCATGCGACAGTAAGGAATACTAGTACGCCATACGATAGTAAAGAATACTAGTACGCCATACGACAGTAAGGAATCCTAGTACGCCATACGGTAGTAAGGAATACTAGTACGCCATACGACAGTAAGGAATACTAGTACGCCATGCGATAGTAAGGAATACTAGTACGCCATACGACAGTAAGGAATACTAGTACGCCATACGATAGTAAGGAATACTAGTACGCCATACGGTAGTAAGGAATACTAGTACGCCATACGACAGTAAGGAATATTAGTACGTCATGCGATAGTAAGGAATACTAGTACGCCATACGATAGTAGGGAATACTAGTACGCCATACGATAGTAAGGGATACTAGTACGCCATACGATAGTAAGGAATACTAGTACGCCATACGATAGTAAGGAATACTAATACGCCATGCGATAGTAAGGTATACTAGTACGCCATACCATAGTTAGGAAAACTAGTACGCCATACGATAGTAAGGAATACTACATTCATTCTCGTTGGATACTATAAACAGTTCACGAGTTTCGTAAAATTGGTATCTAACGAGAATGAGTGTGGTATGTTATTCATTATACACGTAAGTATGTGTTCAAGTGTAAATACAAAACAACTTTCTTTAGCTAACAGACCAAACTGAAACCGGTTGCAAATCTGTTTGCGCATGAATATTGATATATGCCCAACTGTGGCATTATTGACCTTTCCTATGACAGCATCAACGCTCAAGATCTTATTTTAAGAATTCACTCAACTTATGGTAATTCAAGCGCAATTAACGCCGCGCTTTGAACACTCGGTCCATCGCACCGATGGGGTCCCGGCTGTGCAATTAAAATGATCCGGTTTCCTTGATCTATCAGCTGAAATTATAACCTGTGAGTACCATTTTGGAAGAGGAAAATCAGAGGGCTCACCTAAGGCGCTTATGTTAACTTACGACCCTGTACTGAAGACATGAAAATCAACAAACCTAAGTTTGCTTACATGTCACTGACAAGGTCACCGTCGGAATAAGAAAAGACAACTGTAATCTACTCACAGCGCTTCACGCTGGAGATCAATAAAAAAATGATATTTTCACATTTGGGATGTTTTCGGCCACCAACACAGAAGGCACACTTACAGGGAATTTACGAATGATTTGTATCGGAAGTGTTCACTTTGAGTGATCTGGTCGTGCAGTGGTGTATATTCATTCATGAACAAACACCTTCGGAAGCAATTTCACAAAGTACCCCTCGAATGGGGAGACTGATGGCACAAACTGAGCACTAAACATAAGTCTAGATATCTGTCCAGAGAGTTTAAACTGACTTCATTTCCCACGCTTAACCTTTTACGTTAAATCAAATTGAAATTGGCGAAAGTCGGGTGCTCACGCTCGTTGGGACCCTCGATCCATCGGTAGACATTGCTTTTGGATATAGCTCGATTATATAATGTCTGCACTATCTGTGCATAACGATATTGTTTGGTTTAATAAAGTGTGTGTAAATGTCTCTCGCTTTTATATGATTCCTTCTGTTCTGCCTTGTAGTTTTAAAAGTGAATGATGTCTCGTGCTTTTTTGTGACAGAGGTCTCGGTTATCCAATCAAAACAAATAAAACGAGTTCAACTTTGTACGATACACGTGTGACGTACGGATTTAGTATCTTACCACTTGTATCTTTCACCAAGTGGGTAATAATGTCGAATACTGGTAAGCCATATGATTGTGTGGAATTCTGGTACGCAATACGCCGTATTATAATGTAGACAAATGGAACGCCTTACCTCATATACCATGTGTTAGTGGACAATTGTGGTAAGTCACATATACCATGTGTTAGTGGACAATTGTGGTAGGCCACATATGCCATGTGTAAGTGGACAATTGTGGTAAGTCACATATACCATGTGTTAGTGGACAATTGTGGTAGGCCACATATGCCATGTGTTAGTGGACAATTGTGGTAGGCCACATATGCCATGTGTTAGTGGACAATTGTGGTAGGCCACATATGCCATGTGTTAGTCGACAATTGTGGTAAGTCACATATACCATGTGTTAGTGGACAATTGTGGTAGGCCACATATGCCATGTGTTAGTGGACAATTGTGGTAAGTCACATATACCATGTGTTAGTGGACAATTGTGGTAGGCCACCTATGCCATGTGCTAGTGGACAATTGTGGTAGGCCACATATGCCATGTGTTAGTGGACTATTGTAGTAGACCACATATGCCATGTGTTAGTGGACAATTGTGGTAGGCCACATATGCCATGTGCTAGTGGACAATTGTGGTAGGCCACATATGCCATGTGAGAGTGCGGAGAACTGGTGTGCCCCATACGACAGAGTCAGGTTTGTAGAGGTAGTGCGGGGGTCACTGTGCTGCAAGCTATCAGTCAGAACACATCTAGCGTCTGCGTGTATTCTGTTATATTGCAAAAATGCTGATTAAACAAATGAACTTATAACGGACGTGTCTGCACAGAAAGCACTGATCATTCCTCATTGGCCATTCCTCACTGTCATTGCACTTTTCCTCACAGTACGTCCATGTCCCGCCTACCCACGCTGCACAGGATCAGGAAACGTGGTGTTGGGTGAATCCTCGTGTACAGATCTATGTAACTTCCGAAGCAGTGTGGAAACAAGTCTCCACTTTCCGGAGACGCTGTCAGATTCGAGTGGAGACTTGGGTCAAGGTCAGCTATTCTCGCCATATAGATTTGTGTTGGTGAAGTATCACTTGCGCTGCTGTGTGTAGAGATGGCGATCTTTGTTATACTCAAAATTGGCTGATGATATAAAAAAAATCCAACATGTAAAGATTGAAATGTCCCGGAACACTATCGGACCTAACTTTCATGATGAACGACAGCATGCAGTCCTAGGCACGATGTGCACGATGCTTGAAATCTTCTGTTTGGATGTATCGCTGCACATCATTATCAGAAAGCACAATAACATTTGCTACTGAGGATGCAACACAACTGAACGTACTTATATATGTCCCCTGCGTCAAAGACGTAGTTTGATTACCGAAGAATCTTTTGAAAATGTGTCAACATAACGCCACGTTGCAAACATCTTTGGTGTCAGCAAAATTGTGATCAGCAGGGCACTGAATCCATATTAGACGTTGAGATCAGCGTTCCAACACACAGCGGGAAGACAGATTCCTCCTGATTGCAGCAAGACGTCATCATCCGTGACTGCCACCACACTCGGAAATGACCTGTGGGACACCAGTGACGTTAACGTTTCTACTCAGACATTACATAATCGTCCCCGTGAGGCTGGACAACAGTCACGGAGGGCATGCATTCGCATCTCACCGACCCGGCATCACGGTCAGGCACGTTTGACTGAGCTGAAGATCACGTCAATGGACAGACCAGGAGCAGGACCCAGTATCGAGATAATGTCTAAATTTTAGAATTCCAACGTCGCCGAACAGGACTGCTATGGAGAGAGCTCAATCATGATTTGGGATAGCATCAACTGGAAGAGCCGATCTCCATGTCCTCCAAAGGGGAACGATGGCAGGTGCGCGCTACAGGCATGACATTCTGGATGTGTACGTTAGACCCTATTCTGATGCAAACAGACCGGACTTCATTCCAATGGACAATACGCACGACTTCATCGTGACAGGGTCGTTGATGACTACTTAGAGCAGGAGACCATTGTCCGCATGGATTTACCAGTCTGGTTGCCAGTCCGGTTGCCAGACCTCAACCCTGTCGAACACTTATGGAACGAGCTGCAGATCCTCCTCTCACGACACCCTGTCCTTCCTGCAAGGCTACAGGAACCCGGCAATGCTCTTACTGAAGAGTGGAACAATCTTCCCTTTGCAACCATCCAGAGAATTACTGGGAACATGAGACAAATGTGCCTGGCTGTGATCGCATCACGTGAGTCACACACAAGCGCTACTGAAAATTGGTTTCACTCGACAATGAAATTGTTATCGTGATTTTGTTACAGTTCACTTTTAGGCAGATACTCTCATTTTGACGGCTGATCTGAATAAGTATTTGTCTTGTATTGTTTGTTGACATTGTGTGGCACATGACAACAGACTTTTGTCAATTGAACATGTCTTCACGCAATGTTGGCTATTTCAACAGATGCACATAATGCCGATTACCTTTCATTTAAGGAGTGATTCTGAGCAATATTTGAGTAGTATGAACGCCCAGCGCGCATAGAATCTTCTCCACAAAAATCAGAAGCATACGGTTGATACATAGGAGACCATTTATTAAGATTACAACTACAAATTATAACCAACAGCAGCATATATTGTAGTAATCGTTTTATTCTGACACTTCGGAACTGAGACAATCACAAAAAATTATTATTTTGTACATTTGCAGTTTTGTATCAACTAATTTTAGCACTAAGAGTTAATTATATTTGGTATGTGCATTTGGCTTATTATCAATGCTGATTGGTCACATTTGTCCTTGTTTATAACACTACAATACCACGTCATCTCTTACCATGACGTCAACATACGTCATCAGAATAATAGGTTGACATTTTTCTTTGTCAGGTTGACATTTCCAACGGCTTTTTAGCATTTAGTTCTTAACAACAATGGACGAGATATATTATAACATTTTCGGTGTCACCGATTGTGAAAGCTATGGTCCGTCAACCATCATCACTTTGGCATCCGGTTTTTCAAAACTAGTTTCAATCAAACAGTCATCTAACATTCTGGTGTTACATGGCATAATACACTGCCATACATCTAACATTCTGGTGTTACATGGCTGTATACACTGCCATACATCTTACATTCTGGTGTTACATGGCTGTATACACTGCCATACATCTTACATTCTGGTGTTACATGGCTTTATACACTGCCATACATCTTACATTCTGGTCTTACATGGTTATATGCACTGCGATAAATCTTACATTCTGGTAATGCCATACATCTTACATTCTGTTGTTAAAGGGCTATATACACTGCTATACATCTTATATTCTGGCGTTACAGGGCTATCTTCTACTCTGTTACATGGTTATCTACAAAATTAAACATCTTACATTCTGTTATTAAAATTTACTTTAAACTTACAAAAGAAGATCAATGCCTTGGAACATTTTTGCAATACCACAGGCATGAAGGTAAACTTTAAGAAAACTAAAGTTATGGTATTCAGAAATGGCGGACCCCTTAGACATTATGAAAAATGGAAATTTAATAGTATATATATATTAAAAACTGTGTCGTTTTATAGATATTTGGGTACTGTGTTCACGCCCAAACTTGTTTGTACTAAGGCACTAAAGTAACAAGGCCATTATCACATTATATAGATATCAAAAGCAAGTTGGGAATATACCCTGTCAAGATTTATTTAAGATATTTGATGCTATGATTGTGCCTACTGTTACGGCGCAGAAATATGGGGCATCTCATATTGTAAAATTATTGAAGATGTACAGAATGAACTGTGTAAATGGTTTCTAAATACAGGTAAAACAACAAACAATGCAATGGTTTTAGGAGAGTGCGGAAGAGCCCCTCTCCAACTTTTGTATACCACAAGGGCCATCAAGTATTGGTGCAGGGTACTGCGTTTGGACGAGCACAGACTGCCTCGCCAATGCTATTTAATGCTCAAATCACTGGACCATTCTGGTCGCACCACATGGGCTACTCACATTAAGAATATTTTGTTTAAATTAGGTTTTGGATATGTATGGTTAACACAAGATGTTGGCAATGTGAAGATATTATTCATCTTTTTAAGCAAAGATTATTTGATAACCTTCGACAATCATGGTGTAATTCTATCAAAAGTATATCTGATACCTTTTATTATAAACATTTTAAATCCCTGTTAAATGTCGACAAATATCTTACACTCCCGATACCAGTACATCTGAGAATATGTATGAATCGTTTCAGATGTAGCAAGTTTAGACTTGCAGTTGACTTGGGGAGATACACAAATGGCCCATACACCGAACGATTATGTAAATATTGTATAGAAAATGGTATATCTTTTATTGAAGATTAATTTTATGTTTTACTTGTATGTGGGCGTTATTCAGCCTTAAGAAATATGTATCTTAAACAGTATATCAAGTTTCAAACTGTAACATCTTTTACTGAAATTGTTTCATCAGAAAACTTTGATGTTGTATATAACACATGTTTATATCTATATAAAGTCCAACGGCTAAGAGAAACTTAAATCGACTACATAGTTCATGCAATAAACCATTGTCTGTATCACGGGCCTATGGCCTTCTTACTGAATATACTGTCTGTCTGTCTGTCTGTCATTCTGGTATTACATGGCTATGTAAATCTGCCTTACATCTTACATTCTGTTTTTAAAGGGCTATATACAATGCCATACATGTTAAATTATGTTGTTACATGGCTACATACACTGCCATACATCTTACATACTGGTTTTACGTGGCTATGTACACTGCCATACATCTTACATTCTCATGTTACATGGCTATATACACTACCATACATCTTCAACTCTGGTGTTACATTGCAAAATACATCTGCAAAACATCCTACATTCTGTTGTTAAATGGTTATATACACTGCCATACATCTTACAGTCTGGTGTTAAAGGGCTATACACACTGCCATACATCTTACATTCTGGCATTACATATCTATATACAATACTATTCATCTCCAACTCTTGTGTTACATGGCTATATTCATCTTACATACTGGTGTTACATGGCTATATACACTGCCAAACATCTAACATTCTTGTGTTACATGGCTGTATACACTGCCAAACATCTCACATTCTGGTTTTACATGGCTGTATACACTGCCAAACATCTCACATTCTGGTGTTACATAGCTATATACACTACCATACACCTTCAACTCTGGTATTACATGACTTTTTACAATACCATACATCTTACAGTCTGGTGTTACATGACTATATACATCGCCATACATCATACATTCTGGTGTTACGTGGCTATATAAACTGACATACATATTACAGTCTGATGTTACAGGGCTACATACACTGCCATACATCTTACATTTTCATGTTACATGGCTATATACACTACCATACATCTTCAACTCTTGTGTTACATGACTAAATACACTACAATTCATCTTACTTTCAGGTGTTACATGGCCTTATACCCTATCATACATCTTCATCGCTGGTGTCATGTGGCTATGTAGGCTGCCATACATCTTACATGCTGGTGTTACATGGCTGTATACACTGCCAAACATCTAATATTCTGGTGTTCCATGGCTGTATACACTGCCAAACATCTAACTTTCTGGTGTTGCATGGCTGTATACACCGCCAAACATCTAACATTCTGGTGTTACATGGCTGTATACACTGCCATATATCTTTAACTCTGGTATTACATGACTCAATACACTACAATTCATCTTACATTCTGGTGTTACATGGCTATGTTCACTATCATACATCTTACATCTGCTGTCAAATGGCCTTTTACACTGTCACACATCATACATCACACATCATACACCTTCAACTCTGGTGTTACATGACTTTTTACACTACAATACATCTTGCAGCCTGGTGTTACATTGCTATATACACTGCCATACATCATACATTCTGGTGTTACATAACTATATTCACCACCATAAATCTTACATTCTGGTGACACATGGCTATATACACTGAAATACACCTTACATTATGGTGTTCATGGCCTTTCAGACTGCCATACATCATGCAAACTGGTTTTAAATGGCAATATACACTACCATACATCTTAAATTTTGGTGTTACATGGCTATATACACAGCTATACATCTTCATCTCTCGTGTTACATGACTATATACACTAACATACATCTTACAGTCTGGTGTTACATGGCTATATACGTTGCCATACATCTTTAACTCGTGTGTTACATTGTTATGTACACTACCATACATCTTCAACTCTTGTGTTACATGGCTATATACACTACCATACATCTTACAGTCTGATGTTACATGGCTATATACACAACCATACATCTTACAGTCTGATGTTACGGAGCTACATACACTGTCAAACACCTTACATTCTTGTTTTACATGGCTATATATACTGTCATACATCTTTAACTCGTGTGTTACATTGTTATGTACACTACCATACATCTTACATTCTGCTGTTACATGGCTGTATACACTACCATACATCTTACAGTCTGATGTTACATGGCTATATACACAACCATACATCTTACAGTCTGATGTTACGGAGCTACATACACTGTCAAACACCTTACATTCTTGTTTTACATGGCTATATACACACCATACATCTTACATTCTGCTGTTACATGGCTGTATACACTACCATACATCTTACATTCTGCTGTTACATGACTGTATATACTACCGTACATCTTACATTCTGCTGTTACATGGCTGTATACACTACCATACATCTTTCAGTCTGGTGTTACATGACTGTATATACTACCGTACATCTTACATTCTGCTGTTACATGGCTGTATACACTACCATACATCTTTCAGTCTGGTGTTACATGGCTGTATATACTACCGTACATCTTACATTCTGCTGTTACATGGCTGTATACACTACCATACATCTTTCAGTCTGCTGTTACATGGCTGTATACACTACCATACATCTTTCAGTCTGGTGTTACATGACTGTATATACTACCGTACATCTTACATTCTGGTGTTACATGACTGTATATACTACCATACATCTTACATTCTGCTGTTACATGGCTGTATATACACACCGTACATCTTACATTCTGCTGTTACATGGCTGTATACACTACCATACATCTTTCAGTCTGGTGTTACATGACTGTATATACTACCGTACATCTTACATTCTGCTGTTACATGGCTATATACACTACCATGCATCATACACATTTGTTTTACATGGCTATATACGCAACTATACATCTTACATTCTGGTGTTATATAGCTATATACAATACAGTTCATCTTCAACTCTTGTGTTACATGGCTATATATACTGTCATACACCTTTAATTCGTGTGTAACGGGGCTATATATACTGCCATACACCCTACATACTGAAGTCACCCTACACACTGAAGTCACCCTACACAATGAAGTCACCCTACACACTGAAGTAATTCAGCCTTAAACACTGCCATACATCTTACATACTGGTGTTGCATGGTTATATACACTTCCATACATCTTTAACTCGTGTGTGACACTGCCATACACCTTACATACTGGTGTTGCATAGTTATATACACTTCCATACATCTTTAACTCGTGTGTGACACTGCCATACATCTTACATACTGGTGTTGCATAGTTATATACACTTCCATACATCTTTAACTCGTGTGTGACACTGCCATACATCTTCCATACTGGTGTTGCATAGTTATATATACTTCAATACATCTTTAACTCGTGTGTGACACTGCCATACATCTTACATACTGGTGTTGCATAGTAATATACACTTCCATACATCTTTAACTCGTGTGTGACACTGCCATACATCTTACATACTGGTGTTGCATAGTTATATACACTTCCATACATCTTTAACTCGTGTGTGACACTGCCATACACCTTACATACTGGTGTTGCATAGTTATATACACTTCCATACATCTTTAACTCGTGTGTGACACTGCCATACATCTTACATACTGGTGTTGCATAGTTATATACACTTCCATACATCTTTAACTCGTGTGTGACACTGCCATACACCTTACATACTGATGTTGCATAGTTATATACACTTCCATACATCTTTAACTCGTGTGTGACACTGCCATACACCTTACATACTGGTGTTGCATAGTTATATACACTTCCATACATCTTTAACTCGTGTGTGACACTGCCATACATCTTACATACTGGTGTTGCATAGTTATATACACTTCCATACATCTTTAACTCGTGTGTGACACTGCCATACACCTTACATACTGGTGTTGCATAGTTATATACACTTCCATACATCTTTAACTCGTGTGTGACACTGCCATACACCTTACATACTGAAGTTACATGGCCTTAAAAACATGACTATAAACACTGCCATTCATTTTAAATACTTGTCTAACATTGTTATATGCACTGTCATACATCTTCAACTCATGTGTTACACGGCTATATACACTACCATGCATCTTAAATACTGGCGTCACTTCGCTATATACACTGCCATAATAATAATAATAATAATAATAATAATAATAATAATAATAATAATAATAATAATAATTGATTTGTAAAGCGCCTAATATCCATCGACAGTTGCTCACTGGCGCTGTGACAAAGTTAAAAAGTAATGTCTATGTACATATGCCAACAATCAGGAGATCTATTGAAAAGCTGAGGTGAAGAAGTGGGTTTTGAGAAGAGACTTAAACGTTTCCTTAGAAGCAGAGTTTCTCAGATTCAAAGGCAAAGAGTTCCATAACTGTGGACTGCAAAATGCACGGTCAGACATAGCAGAAGTAGACAGAGGCTGATACAGTAGAGTTGGGGCATACTGGTGTTACGTGGCTATGTACACTGCCATGCATCTCACATACTGGTGTTACGTGGCTATGTACACTGCCATACATCTTACATACTGGTGTTACATAGCTATGTACATTACCATACATCTTACATACTGGTGTTCCATGGCTATGTACACTGCCATGCATCTTACATACTGGTGTTACGTGGCTATGTACATTGCCATGCATGTCACATACTGGTGTTACATCGCTATGCACACTGCCATACATCTTACATACTGGTGTTCCATGGCTATGTACATTGACATACATCTTACATACTGGTGTTACGTGGCTATGTACACTGCCATACATCCTACATACTGGCGTTACATGGCTATGTACACTGCCATGCATCTTACATACTGGTGTTACATGGCTATGTACATTGACATACATCTTACATACTGGTGTTACATGGCTATGTACACTGCCATACATCTTACATACTGGTGTTACATGGCTATGTACACTGCCATACATCTTACATACTAGTGTTACGTTTCTATGTACATTGCCATACATCTTACATACTGGTGCTACATGGCTATGTACATTGCCATACATCTTACATACTGGTGTTACATGGGTATGTTCACTGTCATACATCTTACATACTGGTGTTACGTTTCTATGTACATTGCCATACATCTTACATACTGGTGTTACATGACTATGTACATTGCCATACATCTTACATACTGGTGTTACGTGGCTATGTACACTGCCATACATCTTACATACTGGTGTTACATGGCTATGTACATTGCCATACATCTTACATACTGGTGCTACGTGGCTATGT
The DNA here is from genome assembly GCF_023055435.1 of Haliotis rufescens. Classification (NCBI taxonomy): domain Eukaryota; kingdom Metazoa; phylum Mollusca; class Gastropoda; order Lepetellida; family Haliotidae; genus Haliotis; species Haliotis rufescens. Next base: position 93,976,815 of record NW_025963779.1, on the reverse strand, counting down.
ACACTGCCATACATCTTACATACTGGTGTTACATGGCTATATACACTGCCATACATCTTACATACTGGTGTTACGTGGCTATGTACACTGCCATACATCTCACATACTGGTGCTACGTGCCTCTGTACATTACCATACATCTTACATACTAGTGTTACGTTTCTATGTACATTGCCATACATCTTACATACTTGTGTTACATGGCTATGTACACTGCCATACATCTTACATACTGGTGTTACGTGGCTATGTACACTGCCATACATCTTACATACTGGTGCAACGTGGCTATGTACACAGCCATACATCTTATACTCTTGTGTTACATGACTGTATTCTCCTACCCTCTGATGTCACGTGGCTGTATACTCTTCAAAGCTGTTGTCACACGGCTGTATACTCTTATATACTGGTGTCACATGGCTGTATTCTCTTACACTCTGGTGTCACATGGCTGTATTCTCTTATACTCTGGTGTCACATGGCTGTAGTCTCTTATACTCTGTTGTCACATGGCTGTATACTCTTACACTCTGTTGTCACATAGCTGTATTCTCTTACACTCTGGTGTCACATGGCTGTATTCTCTTATACTCTGGTGTCACATGGCTGTATACTCTTACACTCTGGTGTCACATGGCTGTACACTCTTACACTCTGGTGTCACATGGCTGTACACTCATACACTCTGATGTCACATGGCTGTATACTCTTACACTCTGTTGTCACGTGGCTGTATACTCTTATACTCTATTGTCACGTGCCTGTATATTCTTATACTCTGTTGTCACGTGGCTGTATACTCTTATACTCTGATATCACACGGCTGTATATTCTTACACTCTCTTGTCAGGTGGCTCTATACTCTTATACTCTTGTGTCACATGGCTGTACACTCTTATACTCTGATGTCACATGGCTGTATTCTCTTACACTCTGTTGTCACATGGCTGTATACTCTTATACTCTGTTGTCACGTGGCTGTATACTCTTACACTCTGTTGTCACGTGGCTGTATACTCTTATACTCTGGTGTCACATGGCTGTATACTCTCACACTCTGATGTCACATGGCTGTACACTCTTACACTCTGATGTCACATGGCTGTACACTCTTACACTCTGGTGTCACATGGCTGTATTCTCTTACACTCTGGTGTCACATGGCTGTACACTCTTACACTCTGGTGTCACATGGCTGTATATTCTTACACTCTGTTGTCACATGGCTGTATTCTCTTACACTCTGGTGTCACATGGCTGTACACTCTTACACTCTGGTGTCACATGGCTGTACACTCTTACACTCTGGTGTCACATGGCTGTATTCTCTTACACTCTGATGTCACATGGCTCTACACTCTTACACTCTGGTGTCACATGGCTGTACACTCTTACACTCTGGTGTCACATGGCTGTATACTCTTACACTCTGATGTCACATGGCTCTACGCTCTTACACTCTGGTGTCACATGGCTGTACACTCTTACACTCTGGTGTCACATGGCTGTACACTCTTACGCTCTGTTTTCACGTGGCTGTATACTCTTACGCTCTGTTTTCACGTGGCTGTATACTCTTACGCGCTGATGTCACGTGGCTCTACACTCTTACACTCTGGTGTCACATGGCTGTATACTCTTACACTCTGATGTCACATGGCTGTATACTCTTACACTCTGATGTCACGTGGCTGTACGCTCTTACACTCTGGTGTCACATGGCTGTACCCTCTCACACACTGGTGTCACATGGCTGTACACTCTTACACTCTGGTGTCACATGGCTGTATACTCTTACACTCTGATGTCACATGGCTGTATACTCTTACACTCTGATGTCACATGGCTGTACACTCTTACACTCTTGTGTCATATGGCTGTATACTCTTACACTCTGATGTCACATGGCTGTACACTCTTACACTCTGGTGTCACATGGCTGTATACTCTTACACTCTTGTGTCATATGGCTGTATACTCTCACACTCTGGTGTCACATGGCTGTACACTCTTACACTCTGGTGTCACATGGCTGTATACTCTTACACTCTTGTGTCATATGGCTGTATACTCTCACACTCTGGTGTCACATGGCTGTACACTCTTACACTCTGATGTCACATGGCTGTATACTCTTACACTCTGATGTCACATGGCTGTACACTCTCACACTCTGGTGTCACATGGCTGTACGCTCTTACACTCTGGTGTCACATGGCTGTATACTCTTACACTCTTGTGTCATATGGCTGTATACTCTTACACTCTGATGTCACATGGCTGTATACTCTTACACTCTGGTGTCACATGGCTGTACACTCTTACACTCTGGTGTCAAATGGCTGTATACTCTTACACTCTGATGTCACATGGCTGTACACTCTTACACTCTGGTGTCATATGGCTGTATACTCTTACACTCTGGTGTCACATGGCTGTACACTCTTACACTCTGGTGTCACATGGCTGTATACTCTTACACTCTGATGTCACATGGCTGTATACTCTTACACTCTTGTGTCACATGGCTGTACACTCTTACACTCTGGTGTCACATGGCTGTATACTCTCACACTCTGGTGTCACATGGCTGTACACTCTTACACCCTGATGTCACATGGCTGTACTCTATTACACTCTGGTGTCACACGGCTGTATACTCTTACACTCTGATGTCACATGGCTGTATTCTATTACACTCTGAGGTCACATGGATTTATTCTAGTACACTCTTGTGTCACATGGCTGTATACTCTTACGCTCTGATGTCACATGGATTTATTCTATTACACTCTGGTGTCACATGGCTGTATAATCTTACACTCTGTTGTTACGTGGCTGTATACTCTTACGCTCTGGTGTCAGGTGGCTCTATACTCTTATACTCTGGTGTCACATGGCTGTACACTCTTATACTCTGATGTCACATGGCTGTATTCTCTTACACTCTGTTGTCACATGGCTGTATACTCTTATACTCTGTTGTCACGTGGCTGTATACTCTTACACTCTGTTGTCACGTGGCTGTATACTCTTGTACTCTGGTGTCACATGGCTGTATTCTCTTACACTTTGGTGTCACATGGCTGTACACTCTTACACTCTGGTGTCACATGGCTGTACACTCTTACACTCTGGTGTCACATGGCTGTACACTCTTACACTCTGGTGTCACATGGCTGTATTCTCTTACACTCTGATGTCACATGGCTGTACACTCTTACACTCTGGTGTCACATGGCTGTATGTTCTTATACTCTGTTGTCACATGGCTGTATTTTCTTACACTCTGGTGTCACATGGCTGTACACTCTTACACTCTGGTGTCACATGGCTGTACACTCTTACACTCTGGTGTCACATGGCTGTATTCTCTTACACTCTGGTGTCACATGGCTGTACACTCTTACACTCTGATGTCACATGGCTGTAAACTCTTACACTCTGGTGTCACATGGCTGTATGTTCTTGCACTCTGTTGTCACATGGCTGTATTTTCTTACACTCTGGTGTCACATGGCTGTACACTCTTACACTCTGGTGTCACATGGCTGGCCGCTCTTACACTCTGGTGTCACATGGCTGTATACTCTTACACTCTGATGTCACATGGCTGTACACTCTTACACTCTGGTGTCACATGGCTGTACGCTCTTCCACTCTGGTGTCACATGGCTGTACACTCTTACGCTCTGTTTTCACGTGGCTGTATACTCTTACGCTCTGTTTTCACGTGGCTGTATACTCTTACGCTCTGATGTCACGTGGCTCTACACTCTTACACTCTGGTGTCACATGGCTGTACACTCTTACACTCTGGTGTCACATGGCTGTATACTCTTACACTCTGATGTCACATGGCTGTACACTCTTACACTCTGGTGTCACATGGCTGTACACTCTTACACTCTGGTGTCACATGGCTGTACACTCTTACGCTCTGTTTTCACGTGGCTGTATACTCTTACGCTCTGTTTTCACGTGGCTGTATACTCTTACGCTCTGATATCACGTGGCTGTACGCTCTTACACTCTGGTGTCACATGGCTGTACCCTCTCACACTCTGGTGTCACATGGCTGTACACTCTTACACTCTGGTGTCACATGGCTGTATACTCTTACACTCTGATGTCACATGGCTGTATACTCTTACACTCTGATGTCACATGGCTGTACACTCTTACACTCTGGTGTCATATGGCTGTATACTCTTACACTCTGATGTCACATGGCTGTACACTCTTACACTCTGGTGTTACATGGCTGTATACTCTTACACTCTTGTGTCATATGGCTGTATACTCTCACACTCTGGTGTCACATGGCTGTACACTCTTACACTCTGGTGTCACATGGCTGTATACTCTTACACTCTGATGTCACATGGCTGTACACTCTTACACTCTTGTGTCATATGGCTGTATACTCTCACACTCTGGTGTCACATGGCTGTATACTCTTACACTCTGATGTCACATGGCTGTATACTCTTACACTCTGATGTCACATGGCTGTACACTCTCACACTCTGGTGTCACATGGCTGTATACTCTTACACTCTGGTGTCACATGGCTGTATACTCTTACACTCTTGTGTCATATGGCTGTATACTCTTACACTCTGATGTCACATGGCTGTATACTCTTACACTCTGGTGTCACATGGCTGTACACTCTTACACTCTGGTGTCACATGGCTGTATACTCTTACACTCTGATGTCACATGGCTGTACACTCTTACACTCTGGTGTCATATGGCTGTATACTCTTACACTCTGGTGTCACATGGCTGTACACTCTTACACTCTGGTGTCACATGGCTGTATACTCTTACACTCTGATGTCACATGGCTGTATACTCTTACACTCTTGTGTCACATGGCTGTACACTCTTACACTCTGGTGTCATATGGCTGTATACTCTCACGCTCTGGTGTCACATGGCTGTACACTCTTACACCCTGATGTCACATGGCTGTACTCTATTACACTCTGGTGTCACACGGCTGTATACTCTTACACTCTGATGTCACATGGCTGTATTCTATTACACTCTGAGGTCACATGGCTTTATTCTAGTACACTCTTGTGTCACATGGCTGTATACTCTTACGCTCTGGTGTCACATGGCTGTATTCTATTACACTCTGGTGTCACATGGCTTTATTTTATTACACTCTGATGTCACATGGCTGTACACTCTTACACTCTGATGTCACATGGCTGTACACTCTTACACTCTGGTGTCACATGGCTGTACACTCTTACACTCTGATGTCACATGGCTGTAAACTCTTACACTCTGTTTTCTCGTGGCTGTATACTCTTATGCTCTGATGTCACATGGCTGTATACTCTTATGCTCTGGTGTCACATTGCTTTATTTTATTACACTCTGATGTCACATGGCTGTACACTCTTACACTCTGATGTCACATGGCTGTACACTCTTACACTCTTATGTCACACGGCTGTATACTCTTACGCTCTGGTGTCACACGGCTGTATACTCTTACACTCTGATGTCACATTGCTTTATTCTATTACACTCTTGTGTCACATGGCTGTATACTCTTACGCTCTGGCGTCACACGGCTGTATACTCTTACGCTCTAATGTCACATGGCTGTATTCTGTTACACTCTGGTGTCACGTGGCTGTATACTCTTACACTCTGTTGTTACGTGGCTGTATACTCTTACGCTCTGGTGTCACATGGCTATATTCTATTACACTCTTGTGTCACATGGCTGTATACTCTTACGCTCTGGTGTCACACGGCTGTATACTCTTACGCTCTGGTGTCACATGGCTGTATACTCTTACACTCTGGTGTCACATGGCTGTATTCTATTACACTCTTGTGTCACATGGCTGTATACTCTTACGCTCTGGTGTCACATGGCTGTATACTCTTACGCTCTGGTGTCACATGGCTGTATTCTATTACACTCTGGTGTCACATGGCTGTATTCTATTACACTCTTGTGTCACATGGCTGTATTCTATTACACTCTGATGTCACATTGCTGTATACTCTTACGCTCTGGTGTCACATGGCTGTATACTCTTACGCTCTGGTGTCACACGGCTGTATTCTATTACACTCTGGTGTCACGTGGCTGTATACTCTTACATTCTGTTGGTACGTGGCTGTATACTCTTACGCTCTGGTGTCAGGTGGCTCTATACTCTTATACTCTGGTGTCACATGGCTGTACACTCTTATACTCTGATGTCACATGGCTGTATTCTCTTACACTCTGTTGTCACATGGCTGTATACTCTTATACTCTGTTGTCACGTGGCTGTATACTCTTACACTCTGTTGTCACGTGGCTGTATACTCTTATACTCTGGTGTCACATGGCTGTATACTCTCACACTCTGATGCCACATGGCTGTACACTCTTACACTCTGATGTCACATGGCTGTACACTCTTACACTCTGGTGTCACATGGCTGTACACTCTTACACTCTGGTGTCACATGGCTGTACACTCTTACACTCTGGTGTCACATGGCTGTATTCTCTTACACTTTGGTGTCACATGGCTGTACACTCTTACACTCTGGTGTCACATGGCTGTACACTCTTACACTCTGGTGTCACATGGCTGTACACTCTTACACTCTGGTGTCACATGGCTGTATTCTCTTACACTCTGATGTCACATGGCTGTACACTCTTACACTCTTTTGTCACATGGCTGTACACTCTTACACTCTGGTGTCACATGGCTGTATACTCTTACACTCTGATGTCACATGGCTGTACACTCTTACACTCTGGTGTCACATGGCTGTACACTCTTACACTCTGGTGTCACATGGCTGTACACTCTTACGCTCTGTTTTCACGTGGCTGTATACTCTTACGCTCTGTTTTCACGTGGCTGTATACTCTTACGCTCTGATGTCACGTCGCTCTACACTCTTACACTCTGGTGTCACATGGCTGTACACTCTTACACTCTTGTGTCATATGGCTGTATACTCTTACACTCTGATGTCACATGGCTGTATACTCTTACACTCTGATGTCACGTGGCTGTACGCTCTTACACTCTGGTGTCACATGGCTGTACCCTCTCACACTCTGGTGTCACATGGCTGTACACTCTTACACTCTGGTGTCACATGGCTGTATTCTCTTACACTCTGATGTCACATGGCTGTACACTCTTACACTCTGGTGTCACATGGCTGTATGTTCTTACACTCTGTTGTCACATGGCTGTATTCTCTTACACTCTGGTGTCACATGGCTGTACTCTCTTACACTCTGGTGTCACATGGCTGTACACTCTTACACTCTGGTGTCACATGGCTGTATACTCTTACACTCTGATGTCACATGGCTTTACACTCTTACACTCTGGTGTCACATGGCTGTAAACTCTTACACTCTGGTGTCACATGGCTGTACACTCTTACGCTCTGTTTTCACGTGGCTGTATACTCTTACGCTCTGTTTTCACGTGGCTGTATACTCTTACGCTCTGATGTCACGTGGCTCTACACTCTTACACTCTGGTGTCACATGGCTGTACACTCTTACACTCTGGTGTCACATGGCTGTATACTCTTACACTCTGATGTCACATGGCTGTATACTCTTACACTCTGGTGTCACATGGCTGTATTCTATTACACTCTGATGTCACATGGCTGTATTCTATTACACTCTTGTGTCACATGGCTGTATACTCTTACGCTCTGGTGTCACATGGCTGTATACTCTTACGCTCTGGTGTCACATGGCTGTATTCTATTACACTCTGATGTCACATGGCTGTATTTTATTACACTCTTGTGTCACATGGCTGTATTCTATTACACTCTGATGTCACATGGCTGTATACTCTTACGCTCTGGTGTCACATGGCTGTATACTCTTACGCTCTGGTGTCACACGGCTGTATTCTATTACACTCTGGTGTCACGTGGCTGTATACTCTTACATTCTGTTGGTACGTGGCTGTATACTCTTACGCTCTGGTGTCAGGTGGCTCTATACTCTTATACTCTGGTGTCACATGGCTGTACACTCTTATACTCTGATGTCACATGGCTGTATTCTCTTACACTCTGTTGTCACATGGCTGTATACTCTTATACTCTGTTGTCACGTGGCTGTATACTCTTACACTCTGTTGTCACGTGGCTGTATACTCTTATACTCTGGTGTCACATGGCTGTATACTCTCACACTCTGATGCCACATGGCTGTACACTCTTACACTCTGATGTCACATGGCTGTACACTCTTACACTCTGGTGTCACATGGCTGTACACTCTTACACTCTGGTGTCACATGGCTGTACACTCTTACACTCTGGTGTCACATGGCTGTATTCTCTTACACTTTGGTGTCACATGGCTGTACACTCTTACACTCTGGTGTCACATGGCTGTACACTCTTACACTCTGGTGTCACATGGCTGTACACTCTTACACTCTGGTGTCACATGGCTGTATTCTCTTACACTCTGATGTCACATGGCTGTACACTCTTACACTCTTTTGTCACATGGCTGTACACTCTTACACTCTGGTGTCACATGGCTGTATACTCTTACACTCTGATGTCACATGGCTGTACACTCTTACACTCTGGTGTCACATGGCTGTACACTCTTACACTCTGGTGTCACATGGCTGTACACTCTTACGCTCTGTTTTCACGTGGCTGTATACTCTTACGCTCTGTTTTCACGTGGCTGTATACTCTTACGCTCTGATGTCACGTCGCTCTACACTCTTACACTCTGGTGTCACATGGCTCTACACTCTTACACTCTGGTGTCATATGGCTGTATACTCTTACACTCTGATGTCACATGGCTGTATACTCTTACACTCTGATGTCACGTGGCTGTACGCTCTTACACTCTGGTGTCACATGGCTGTACCCTCTCACACTTTGGTGTCACATGGCTGTACACTCTTACACTCTGGTGTCACATGGCTGTATTCTCTTACACTCTGATGTCACATGGCTGTACACTCTTACACTCTGGTGTCACATGGCTGTATGTTCTTACACTCTGTTGTCACATGGCTGTATTCTCTTACACTCTGGTGTCACATGGCTGTACACTCTTACACTCTGGTGTCACATGGCTGTACACTCTTACACTCTGGTGTCACATGGCTGTATACTCTTACACTCTGATGTCACATGGCTTTACACTCTTACACTCTGGTGTCACATGGCTGTACACTCTTACACTCTGGTGTCACATGGCTGTACACTCTTACGCTCTGTTTTCACGTGGCTGTATACTCTTACGCTCTGTTTTCACGTGGCTGTATACTCTTACGCTCTGATGTCACGTGGCTCTACACTCTTACACTCTGGTGTCACATGGCTGTACACTCTTACACTCTGGTGTCACATGGCTGTATACTCTTACACTCTGATGTCACATGGCTGTATACTCTTACACTCTGATGTCACGTGGCTGTACGCTCTTACACTCTGGTGTCACATGGCTGTACCCTCTCACACTCTGGTGTCACATGGCTGTACACTCTTACACTCTGGTGTCACATGGCTCTATACTCTTACACTCTGATGTCACATGGCTGTATACTCTTACACTCTGATGTCACATGGCTGTACACTCTTACACTCTGGTGTCATATGGCTGTATACTCTTACACTCTGATGTCACATGGCTGTACACTCTTACACTCTGGTGTCACATGGCTGTATACTCTTACGCTCTGTTTTCACGTGGCTGTATACTCTTACGCTTTGTTTTCACGTGGCTGTACACTCTTACACTCTGGTGTCACATGGCTGTACACTCTTACACTCTGGTGTCACATGGCTGTATACTCTTACACTCTGATGTCACATGGCTGTACACTCTTACACTCTGGTGTCACATGGCTGTACACTCTTACGCTCTGGTGTCACATGGCTGTACACTCTTACGCTCTGTTTTCACGTGGCTGCATACTCTTACGCTCTGTTTTCATGTGGCTGTATACTCTTACGCTCTGATGTCACATGGCTCTACACTCTTACACTCTGGTGTCACATGGCTGTACACTCTTACACTCTGGTGTCACATGGCTGTATACTCTTACACTCTGATGTCACATGGCTGTATACTCTTACACTCTGATGTCACGTGGCTGTACGCTCTTACACTCTGGTGTCACATGGCTGTACCCTCTCACACTCTGGTGTCACATGGCTGTATACTCTTACACTCTGATGTCACATGGCTGTATACTCTTACACTCTGATGTCACATGGCTGTACACTCTTACACCCTGGTGTCATATGGCTGTATACTCTTACACTCTGATGTCACATGGCTGTACACTCTTACACTCTGGTGTCACATGGCTGTATACTCTTACACTCTTGTGTCATATGGCTGTATACTCTCACACTCTGGTGTCACATGGCTGTACACTCTTACACTCTGGTGTCACATGGCTGTATACTCTTACACTCTGATGTCACATGGCTGTACACTCTTACACTCTTGTGTCATATGGCTGTATACTCTCACACTCTGGTGTCACATGGCTGTACACTCTTACACTCTGATGTCACATGGCTGTACACTCTTACACTCTGATGTCACATGGCTGTACACTCTTACACTCTGGTGTCACATGGCTGTACACTCTCACACTCTGGTGTCACATGGTTGTACGCTCTGACACTCTGGTGTCACATGGCTGTATACTCTTACACTCTTGTGTCATATGGCTGTATACTCTTACACTCTGATGTCACATGGCTGTATACTCTTACACTCTGGTGTCACATGGCTGTACACTCTTACACTCTGGTGTCACATGGCTGTATACTCTTACACTCTGATGTCACATGGCTGTACACTCTTACACTCTTGTGTCATATGGCTGTATACTCTTACACTCTGGTGTCACATGGCTGTACACTCTTACACTCTGGTGTCACATGGCTGTATACTCTTACACTCTGATGTCACATGGCTGTATACTCTTACAATCTTGTGTCACATGGCTGTACACTCTTACACTCTGGTGTCACATGGCTGTATACTCTCACACTCTGGTGTCACATGGCTGTACACTCTTACACCCTGATGTCACATGGCTGTACTCTATTACACTCTGGTGTCACACGGCTGTATACTCTTACACTCTGATGTCACATGGCTGTATTCTATTACACTCTGAGGTCACATGTCTTTATTCTAGTACACTCTTGTGTCACATGGCTGTATACTCTTACGCTCTGGTGTCACATGGCTGTATTCTATTACACTCTGGTGTCACATGGCTTTATTTTATTACACTCTGATGTCACATGGCTGTACACTCTTACACTCTGATGTCACATGGCTGTACACTCTTACGCTCTGGTGTCACATGGCTGTACACTCTCACACTCTGGTGTCACATGGCTGTATACTCTTACACTCTGATATCACATGGCTGTACACTCTTACACTCTGATGTCACATCGCTGTAAACTCTTACACTCTGTTTTCACGTGGCTGTATACTCTTATGCTCTGATGTCACATGGCTGTATACTCTTATGCTCTGGTGTCACATGGCTGTATACTCTTACGCTCTGGTGTCACATGGCTTTATTCTATTACACTCTTATGTCACATGGCTGTATACTCTTACGCTCTGTTGTTACGTGGCTGTATACTCTTACGCTCTGGTGTCACATGGCTATATTCTATTACACTCTTGTGTCACATGGCTGTATACTCTTACGCTCAGGTGTCACACGGCTGTATACTCTTACGGTCTGGTGTCACATGGCTGTATACTCTTACACTCTGGTGTCACATGGCTGTATTCTATTACACTCTGGTGTCACATGGCTGTATACTCTTACGCTCTGGTGTCACATGGCTGTATTCTATTACACTCTGATGTCACATGGCTGTATTCTATTACACTCTTGTGTCACATGGCTGTATTCTATTACACTCTGATGTCACATGGCTGTATTCTCTTACGCTCTGGTGTCACATGGCTGTATACTCTTACGCTCTGGTGTCACACGGCTGTATTCTATTACACTCTGGTGTCACGTGGCTGTATACTCTTACACTCTGTTGTTACGTGGCTGTATACTCTTACGCTCTGTTGTCACGTGGCTGTATACTCTTATACTCTGGTGTCACATGGCTGTATACTCTCACACTCTGTTGTCACGTGGCTGTATACTCTTATACTCTGGTGTCACATGGCTGTATACTCTCACACTCTGATGCCACATGGCTGTACACTCTTACACTCTGGTGTCACATGGCTCTACACTCTTACACTCTGATGTCACATGGCTGTACACTCTTACACTCTGGTGTCCCATGGCTGTACACTCTTACACTCTGGTGTCACATGGCTGTATATTCTTACACTCTGTTGTCACATGGCTGTATTCTCTTACACTTTGGTGTCACATGGCTGTACACTCTTACACTCTGGTGTCACATGGCTGTACACTCTTACACTCTGGTGTCACATGGCTGTACACTCTTACGCTCTGGTGTCACATGGCTGTATTCTCTTACACTCTGATGTAACATGGCTGTACACTCTTACACTCTGGTGTCACATGGCTGTATGTTCTTACACTCTGTTGTCACATGGCTGTATTCTCTTACACTCTGGTGTCACATGGCTGTACACTTTTACACTCTGATGTCACATGGCTGTACACTCTTACACTCTGGTGTCACATGGCTGTACACTCTTACACTCTGGTGTCACATGGCTGTATATTCTTACACTCTGTTGTCACATGGCTGTATTCACTTACACTTTGGTGTCACATGGCTGTACACTCTTACACTCTGGTGTCACATGGCTGTACACTCTTACACTCTGGTGTCACATGGCTGTACACTCTTACGCTCTGGTGTCACATGGCTGTATTCTCTTACACTCTGATGTCACATGGCTGTACACTCTTACACTCTGGTGTCACATGGCTGTATGTTCTTACACTCTGTTGTCACATGGCTGTATTCTCTTACACTCTGGTGTCACATGGCTGTACACTCTTACACTCTGGTGTCACATGGCTGTACACTCTTACACTCTGGTGTCACATGGCTGTATACTCTTACACTCTGATGTCACATGGCTGTACACTCTTACACTCTGGTGTCACATGGCTGTACACTCTTACACTCTGGTGTCACATGGCTGTACACTCTTACGCTCTGTTTTCACGTGGCTGTATACTCTTACGCTCTGTTTTCACGTGGCTGTATACTCTTACGCTCTGATGTCACGTGGCTCTACACTCTTACACTCTGGTGTCACATGGCTGTACACTCTTACACTCTGGTGTCACATGGCTGTATACTCTTACACTCTGATGTCACATGGCTGTATACTCTTACACTCTGATGTCACGTGGCTGTACGCTCTTACACTCTGGTGTCACATGACTGTACCCTCTCACACTCTGGTGTCACATGGCTGTACACTCTTACACTCTGGTGTCACATGGCTGTATACTCTTACACTCTGATGTCACATGGCTGTATACTCTTACACTCTGATGTCACATGGCTGTACACTCTTACACTCTTGTGTCATATGGCTGTATACTCTTACACTCTGATGTCACATGGCTGTACACTCTTACACTCTGGTGTCACATGGCTGTATACTCTTACACTCTTGTGTCATATGGCTGTATACTCTCACACTGAGGTGTCACATGGCTGTACACTCTTACACTCTGGTGTCACATGGCTGTATACTCTTACACTCTGATGTCACATGGCTGTACACTCTTACACTCTTGTGTCATATGGCTGTATACTCTCACACTCTGGTGTCACATGGCTGTACACTCTTACACTCTGATGTCACATGGCTGTATACTCTTACACTCTGATGTCACATGGCTGTACACTCTCACACTCTGGTGTCACATGGCTGTATTCTATTACACTCTGAGGTCACATGGCTTTATTCTAGTACACTCTTGTGTCACATGGCTGTATACTCTTACGCTCTGGTGTCACATGGCTGTATTCTATTACACTCTGGTGTCACATGGCTTAATTTTATTACACTCTGATGTCACATGGCTGTACACTCTTACACTCTGGTGTCACATGGCTGTATACTCTTACACTCTGATATCACATCGCTGTAAACTCTTACACTCTTTTTTCACGTGGCTGTATACTCTTATGCTCTGATGTCACATGGCTGTATACTCTTATGCTCTGGTGTCACATGGCTGTATACTCTTACGCTCTGGTGTCACATGGCTTTATTCTATTACACTCTTATGTCACATGGCTGTATACTCTTACGCTCTGGTGTCACATGGCTTTATTCTATTACACTCTTGTGTCACATGGCTGTATACTCTTACGCTCTGGTGTCACACGGCTGTATACTCTTACACTCTGATGTCACATTGCTTTATTCTATTACACTCTTGTGTCAAATGGCTGTATACTCTTACGCTCTGGTGTCACACGGCTGTATACTCTTACACTCTGATGTCACATGGCTGTATTCTATTACACTCTGGTGTCACGTGGCTGTATACTCTTACACTCTGTTGTTACGTGGCTGTATACTCTTACGCTCTGGTGTCACATGGCTATATTCTATTACACTCTTGTGTCACATGGCTGTATACTCTTACGCTCTGGTGTCACACGGCTGTATACTCTCACACTCTGGTGTCACATGGCTGTATACTCTTACACTCTGATGTCACATGGCTGTATACTCTTACACTCTGGTGTCACATGGCTGTATTCTATTACACTCTGATGTCACATGGCTTTATACTCTTTCCCTCCTATGTCACATGGCTGTATTCTATGACACTCTGGTGTCACATGGCTGTATACTCTTACACTCTGATGTCACACGGCTGTATACTCTTACACTCTGATGACACATAGCTGTATTCTATTACACTCTGCTGTCACACGGCTGTATACTCTTACACTCAGATGTCACACGGCTGTATACTCTTACACTCTGATGACACATAGCTGTACTCTATTACACTCTGCTGTCACACGGCTGTATACTCTTACACTCAGATGTCACACGGCTGTATACTTTAACACTCTGGCCGCCGTCATATAGCTGGAATATTGCTGAGTGCGGCTTTAAACAACAAACCAACCAACCAATCTTACACTCTGGTGTCACATGGCTGTATACTCTTACATTCAGATGTCACATGGCTGTTAGTCTTACACTGTGGTGTCATTACACATACATACATAGTCGGCCAGCACTACACGCACATACACAGTCGGAACCCCCTACACACACATATATACAAAGTCACAACACACATACAGAGTTGGAAGTCACAACGCACACATACATAGTCGGAACGTTAACCCACTACATACACATACACAGTCGTCCGCCACTACACACATACAGATTTCCTCTACACACACTCACACACTCACACACACACACTACACACACATACACATACACAGTACGACCACACATACACAGTCGGCCCCCACTACACACATACACACTCGGAAACCACTACAGACACATACACAGTCGTCCCCCACTACACACACATACACAGTCGGCCCCCACTACACACACATACACAGTCGGCCCCCACTACACACATATACACAGTCGGCCCCCACTACACACACATACACAGTCGGCCCCCACTACACACATATACACAGTCGGCCCCCACTACACACACATACACAGTCGGCCCCCACTACACACATACACAGTCGGCCCCCACTACACACATATACACAGTTGGAACCCACTACACACATATACACAGTCGGCCCCCACTACAGACACATACACAGTCGGCCCCCACTACACACATATACACAGTCGGCCCCCACTACACACATATACACAGTCGGCCCCCACTACACACACATACACAGTCGGCCCCCACTACACACATATACACAGTCGGCCCCCACTACACACACATACACAGTCGGAAACCACTACACACATATACACATTCGGCCCCAACTACACACACATACACAGTCGGAAACCACTACACACACATACACAGTCGGCCCCCACTACACACATACACACTCGGAAACCACAACAGACACATACACAGTCGGCCCCCACTACACACACATACACAGTTGGAACCCACTACACACACATACACAGTCGGCCCCCACTACACACACATACACAGTCGGAAACCACTACACACACATACACAGTCGGCCCCCACTACACACACATACACACTCGGAAACCGCTACAGACACATACACAGTCGGCCCCCACTACACACACATACACAGTCGGCCCCCACTACACACACATACACAGTTGGAACCCACTACACACATACACAGTCGGCCCCCACTACACACACATACACACTCGGAAACCACTACAGACACATACACAGTCGGCCCCCACTACACACACATACACAGTCGGCTCCCACTACACACACATACACAGTCGGCCCCCACTACACACACATACACAGTCGGCCCCCCCTTACACACACATACACAGTCGGCTCCCACTACACACACATACACAGTCGCCTCCCACTACACACACATACACAGTTGGAACCCACTACACACACATACACACTCGGAAACCACTACAGACACATACAGAGTCGGCCCCCACTACACACACATACTCAGTCGGCTCCCACTACATACACATACACAGTCGGGCCCCACTACACACACATGCACAGTCGGCCCCCACTACACACACATACACAGTTGGAACCCACTACACACACATACACAGTCGGCCCCCACTACACACACATACACAGTCGGAAACCACTACACACATAAACAGTCGGCCCCCACTACACACACATACACAGTCAGCCCCCACTACACACACATACACAGTTGGAACCCAGTACACACACACACACAGTCGGCCCCCACTACACACACATACACTGTCGGACCCCACTACACACATATACACAGTCGGAAACCACTACACACACATACACAGTCGGAAACCGCTACACACACATACACAGTCGGACCCCACTACACACACATACACAGTTGGAAACCAGTACACACATACACAGTCGGAAACCGCTACACACACATACACAGTCGGACCCCACTACACACACATACACAGTTGGAAACGACTACACACACATACACAGTCGGAAACCACTACACACATACACAGTCGGAAACCACTAAACACATACACAGTCGGAAACCACTACACACACATACACAGTCGGAAACCCCTACACACACACACAGTCGGAAACCACTACACACACATACACAGTCGGAAACCACTACACACATACACAGTTGGAACCCACTATACACATACACAGTCGGAAATTACTACACACACATACACAGTTGGAACCCACTACACACATACACAGTCGGCCCCCACTACACACACATACACACTCGGAAACCACTACAGACACATACACAGTCGGCCCCCACTACACACACATACACAGTCGGCCCCCACTACACACACATACACAGTCGGCTCCCACTCCACACACATACGCAGTTGGAACCCACTACACACACATACACACTCGGAAACCACTACAGACACATACACAGTCGGCCCCCACTACACACACATACACAGTCGGCTCCCACTACATACACATACACAGTCGGCCCCCACTACACACACATACACAGTCGGCCCCCACTACACACACATACACAGTTGGAACCCACTACACACACATACACAGTCGACCCCCACTACACACACATACACAGTCGGAAACCACTACACACATACACAGTCGGCCCCCACTACACACACATACACAGTCGGCCCCCACTACACACACATACACAGTTGGAACCCACTACACACACATACACAGTCGGCCCCCACTACACACACATACACTGTCGGAAACCACTACACACATACACAGTCGGAAACCACTACACACACATACACAGTCGGAAACCCCTACACACACACACAGTCGGAAACCACTACACACACATACACAGTCGGAAACCACTACACACATACACAGTTGGAACCCACTATACACATACACAGTCGGAAATTACTACACACACATACACAGTTGGAACCCACTACACACATACACAGTCGGCCCCCACTACACACACATACACACTCGGAAACCACTACAGACACATACACAGTCGGCCCCCACTACACACACATACACAGTCGGCCCCCACTACACACACATACACAGTCGGCTCCCACTCTACACACATACGCAGTTGGAACCCACTACACACACATACACACTCGAAAACCACTACAGACACATACACAGTCGGCCCCCACTACACACACATACACAGTCGGCCCCCACTACACACACATACACAGTTGGAACCCACTACACACACATACACAGTCGACCCCCACTACACACACATACACAGTCGGAAACCACTACACACATACACAGTCGGCCCCCACTACACACACATACACAGTCGGCCCCCACTACACACACATACACAGTTGGAACCCACTACACACACATACACAGTCGGCTCCCACTACACACACATACACTGTCGGAAACCACTACACACATACACAGTCGGAAACCGCTACACACACATACACAGTTGGAACCCACTACACACATATACACAGTCGGAAACCACTACAGACACATACACAGTCGGATCCAACTACACACATATACACAGTCGGCCCCCACTACACACATATACACAGTCGGAAACCACTACAGACATACACAGTCGGAAACCACAACACACACATACACAGTCGGACCCCACAACACACATATACAGTCGAAAACCACTACAGACATACACAGTCGGAAACCGCTACACACATACATAGTCGGAAACCACTACACACACATACACAGTCGGAAACCACTACACACACATACACAGTTGGACCCCACTACACACATACACAGTTGGAAACCACTACACACACATACATAGTCGGAAACCACTACACACACATACACAGTCGGAAACCACTACACACACATACACAGTCGGAAACCACTACACACATACACAGTTGGACCCCACTACACACATACACAGTCGGAAACCGCTACACACACATACACAGTTAGAAACGACTACACACACATACACAGACGGAAACCACTACACACACATACACAGTCGGACCCCACCACACACATACACAGTTGGACCCCACTACACACATACACAGTCGGACCCCACTACACACACATACACAGTTGGAAACGACTACACACACATACACAGACGGAAACCACTACACACACATACACAGTCGGACCCCACTACACACACATACACAGTCGGACCCCACTACACACACATACACAGTCGGAAACCGCTACACACACATACACAGTTGGAAACGACTACACACACATACACAGTCGGAAACCACTACACACATACACAGTCGGAAACCACTACACACATACACAGTCGGAAACCACTACACACACATACACAGTCGGAAACCACTACACACACACACAGTCGGAAACCACTACACACACATACACAGTTGGAACCCACTACACACACATACACAGTCGGAAACCACTACACACACATACACAGTTGGACCCCACTACACACACATACACAGTTGGAACCCACTACACACACATACACAGTCGGAAACCACTACACACACATACACTGTCGGAAACCACTACACACACATACACAGTTGGAACCCACTACACACACATACAAAGTCGGAAACCACTGCACACACATACACAGTCGGACCCCACTACAAACACATACACAGTTGGAAACCACTACACACACATACATAGTCGGAAACCACTACACACACATACACAGTCGGAAACCACTACACACACATACACAGTCGGAAACCACTACACACATACACAGTTGGACCCCACTACACACATACACAGTCGGAAACCGCTACACACACATACACAGTTAGAAACGACTACACACACATACACAGACGGACCCCACTACACACACATACACAGTTGGAAACGACTACACACACATACACAGTCGGAAACCACTACACACATACACAGTCGGAAACCACTACACACATACACAGTCGGAAACCACTACACACACATACACAGTCGGAAACCCCTACACACACACACAGTCGGAAACCACTACACACACATACACAGTCGGAAACCACTACACACATACACAGTTGGAACCCACTATACACATACACAGTCGGAAATTACTACACACACATACACAGTTGGAACCCACTACACACATACACAGTCGGCCCCCACTACACACACATACACACTCGGAAACCACTACAGACACATATACAGTCGGCCCCCACTACACACACATACACAGTCGGCCCCCACTACACACACATACACAGTCAGCTCCCACTCCACACACATACGCAGTTGGAACCCACTACACACACATACACACTCGGAAACCACTACAGACACATACACAGTCGGCCCCCACTACACACACATACACAGTCGGCTCCCACTACATACACATACACAGTCGGCCCCCACTACACACACATACACAGTCGGCCCCCACTACACACACATACACAGTTGGAACCCACTACACACACATACACAGTCGACCCCCACTACACACACATACACAGTCGGAAACCACTACACACATACACAGTCGGCCCCCACTACACACACATACACAGTCGGCCCCCACTACACACACATACACAGTTGGAACCCACTACACACACATACACAGTCGGCCCCCACTACACACACATACACTGTCGGAAACCACTACACACATACACAGTCGGAAACCGCTACACACACATACACAGTTGGAACCCACTACACACATATACACAGTCGGAAACCACTACAGACACATACACAGTCGGATCCAACTACACACATATACACAGTCGGCCCCCACTACACACATATACACAGTCGGAAACCACTACAGACATACACAGTCGGAAACCACAACACACACATACACAGTCGGACCCCACAACACACATATACAGTCGAAAACCACTACAGACATACACAGTCGGAAACCGCTACACACATACATAGTCGGAAACCACTACACACACATACACAGTCGGAAACCACTACACACACATACACAGTTGGACCCCACTACACACATACACAGTTGGAAACCACTACACACACATACATAGTCGGAAACCACTACACACACATACACAGTCGGAAACCACTACACACACATACACAGTCGGAAACCACTACACACATACACAGTTGGACCCCACTACACACATACACAGTCGGAAACCGCTACACACACATACACAGTTAGAAACGACTACACACACATACACAGACGGAAACCACTACACACACATACACAGTCGGACCCCACCACACACATACACAGTTGGACCCCACTACACACATACACAGTCGGACCCCACTACACACACATACACAGTTGGAAACGACTACACACACATACACAGACGGAAACCACTACACACACATACACAGTCGGACCCCACTACACACATATACACAGTCGGAAACCACTACACACACATACACAGTCGGAAACCGCTACACACACATACACAGTCGGACCCCACTACACACACATACACAGTCGGAAACCGCTACACACACATACACAGTTGGAAACGACTACACACACATACACAGTCGGAAACCACTACACACATACACAGTCGGAAACCACTACACACATACACAGTCGGATACCACTACACACACATACACAGTCGGAAACCACTACACACACACACAGTCGGAAACCACCACACACACATACACAGTTGGACCCCACTACACACACATACACAGTCGGAAACCACTACACACACATACACAGTTGGACCCCACTACACACACATACACAGTTGGAACCCACTACACACACATACACAGTCGGAAACCACTACACACACATACACTGTCGGAAACCACTACACACACATACACAGTTGGAACCCACTACACACACATACACAGTCGGAAACCACTGCACACACATACACAGTCGGACCCCACTACAAACACATACACAGTTGGAACCCACTACACACACATACACAGTCGGAAACCACTACACACATACACAGTCGGAAACCACTACACACATACACAGTCGGAAACCGCTACACACACATACACAGTCGGACCCCACTACACACACACACAGTTGGAACCCACTACACATATATACACAGTTGGAACCCACTACACACACATACACAGTCGGAAACCACTACACACACATACACAGTTGGACCCCACTACACACACATACACAGTTGGAACCCACTACACACACATACACAGTCGGAAACCACTACACACACATACACTGTCGGAAACCACTACACACACATACACAGTTGGAATCCACTACACACACATACACAGTCGGAAACCACTGCACACACATACACAGTCGGACCCCACTACAAACACATACACAGTTGGAACCCACTACACACACATACACAGTCGGAAACCACTACACACATACACAGTCGGAAACCGCTACACACACATACACAGTCGGACCCCACTACACACACATACACAGTTGGAACCCACTACACACATATACCCAGTCGGCCCCAAACTACACACACATACACACTCCGATCCCACTACACACATATACACAGTCGGCCCCAACTACACACACATACACAGTTGGAAAGCACTACACACATACACAGTCGGATCCCACTACACACATATACACAGTCGGGCCCCACTACACACACATACACAGTCGAAAACCACTACAGACATACACAGTCGGAAACCACTACACACACATACACAGTCTTATCCCACTACACACATATACACAGTCGGAAACCACTACACACATATATACAGTCGGACCCCACTACGCACATATACACAGTCGTAAACCACTACACACATATACACAGTCGGCCCCCACTACACACACATATACAGTCGGACCCCACTACACACATATACACAGTCGGACCCCACTACACACATATACACAGTCGTAAAACACTACACGCATACACAGTCGAAAACCACTACACACACTTACACTGTCGGAAACCACTACACACATACATAGTCGGAAACCACTACACACACATACACAGTCGGAAACCACTACAGACATACACAGTTGGAAACCACTACACGCACATACACAGTCGGAAACCTCTACACGCAAACACAGTTGTAACTTACAACACATATACACAGCCGGACCCCACTACACACATATACACAGTCGGACCCCACTACACACATATACACCCGGACCCCACTACACACATATACATTGTCGGAAACCACTACACACATACACAGTCGGAAACCACTACACACACTTACACTGTCGGAAACCACTACACACATACACAGTCGGACCCCACTACACACACATACACAGTTGGAAACCACTACACACATACACAGTCGGAAACCACTACATACACATACACAGTCGGAAACCGCTATACACACATACACAGTCGGACCCCACTACACACACATACACAGTTGGACCCCACTACACACATACACAGTCGGAAACCGCTACACACACATACACAGTTAGAAACGACTACACACACATACACAGACGGAAACCACTACACACACATACACAGTCGGACCCCACCACACACATACACAGTTGGACCCCACTACACACATACACAGTCGGACCCCACTACACACACATACACAGTTGGAAACGACTACACACACATACACAGACGGAAACCACTACACACACATACACTGTCGGAAACCACTACACACACATACACAGTTGGAATCCACTACACACACATACACAGTCGGAAACCACTGCACACACATACACAGTCGGACCCCACTACAAACACATACACAGTTGGAACCCACTACACACACATACACAGTCGGAAACCACTACACACACATACACAGTTGGAAACGACTACACACACATACACAGTCGGAAACCACTACACACATACACAGTCGGAAACCACTACACACATACACAGTCGGAAACCACTACACACACATACACAGTCGGAAACCCCTACACACACACACAGTCGGAAACCACTACACACACATACACAGTCGGAAACCACTACACACATACACAGTTGGAACCCACTATACACATACACAGTCGGAAATTACTACACACACATACACAGTTGGAACCCACTACACACATACACAGTCGGCCCCCACTACACACACATACACACTCGGAAACCACTACAGACACATATACAGTCGGCCCCCACTACACACACATACACAGTCGGCCCCCACTACACACACATACACAGTCAGCTCCCACTCCACACACATACGCAGTTGGAACCCACTACACACACATACACACTCGGAAACCACTACAGACACATACACAGTCGGCCCCCACTACACACACATACACAGTCGGCTCCCACTACATACACATACACAGTCGGCCCCCACTACACACACATACACAGTCGGCCCCCACTACACACACATACACAGTTGGAACCCACTACACACACATACACAGTCGACCCCCACTACACACACATACACAGTCGGAAACCACTACACACATACACAGTCGGCCCCCACTACACACACATACACAGTCGGCCCCCACTACACACACATACACAGTTGGAACCCACTACACACACATACACAGTCGGCCCCCACTACACACACATACACTGTCGGAAACCACTACACACATACACAGTCGGAAACCGCTACACACACATACACAGTTGGAACCCACTACACACATATACACAGTCGGAAACCACTACAGACACATACACAGTCGGATCCAACTACACACATATACACAGTCGGCCCCCACTACACACATATACACAGTCGGAAACCACTACAGACATACACAGTCGGAAACCACAACACACACATACACAGTCGGACCCCACAACACACATATACAGTCGAAAACCACTACAGACATACACAGTCGGAAACCGCTACACACATACATAGTCGGAAACCACTACACACACATACACAGTCGGAAACCACTACACACACATACACAGTTGGACCCCACTACACACATACACAGTTGGAAACCACTACACACACATACATAGTCGGAAACCACTACACACACATACACAGTCGGAAACCACTACACACACATACACAGTCGGAAACCACTACACACATACACAGTTGGACCCCACTACACACATACACAGTCGGAAACCGCTACACACACATACACAGTTAGAAACGACTACACACACATACACAGACGGAAACCACTACACACACATACACAGTCGGACCCCACCACACACATACACAGTTGGACCCCACTACACACATACACAGTCGGACCCCACTACACACACATACACAGTTGGAAACGACTACACACACATACACAGACGGAAACCACTACACACACATACACAGTCGGACCCCACTACACACATATACACAGTCGGAAACCACTACACACACATACACAGTCGGAAACCGCTACACACACATACACAGTCGGACCCCACTACACACACATACACAGTCGGAAACCGCTACACACACATACACAGTTGGAAACGACTACACACACATACACAGTCGGAAACCACTACACACATACACAGTCGGAAACCACTACACACATACACAGTCGGATACCACTACACACACATACACAGTCGGAAACCACTACACACACACACAGTCGGAAACCACCACACACACATACACAGTTGGACCCCACTACACACACATACACAGTCGGAAACCACTACACACACATACACAGTTGGACCCCACTACACACACATACACAGTTGGAACCCACTACACACACATACACAGTCGGAAACCACTACACACACATACACTGTCGGAAACCACTACACACACATACACAGTTGGAACCCACTACACACACATACACAGTCGGAAACCACTGCACACACATACACAGTCGGACCCCACTACAAACACATACACAGTTGGAACCCACTACACACACATACACAGTCGGAAACCACTACACACATACACAGTCGGAAACCACTACACACATACACAGTCGGAAACCGCTACACACACATACACAGTCGGACCCCACTACACACACACACAGTTGGAACCCACTACACATATATACACAGTTGGAACCCACTACACACACATACACAGTCGGAAACCACTACACACACATACACAGTTGGACCCCACTACACACACATACACAGTTGGAACCCACTACACACACATACACAGTCGGAAACCACTACACACACATACACTGTCGGAAACCACTACACACACATACACAGTTGGAATCCACTACACACACATACACAGTCGGAAACCACTGCACACACATACACAGTCGGACCCCACTACAAACACATACACAGTTGGAACCCACTACACACACATACACAGTCGGAAACCACTACACACATACACAGTCGGAAACCGCTACACACACATACACAGTCGGACCCCACTACACACACATACACAGTTGGAACCCACTACACACATATACCCAGTCGGCCCCAAACTACACACACATACACACTCCGATCCCACTACACACATATACACAGTCGGCCCCAACTACACACACATACACAGTTGGAAAGCACTACACACATACACAGTCGGATCCCACTACACACATATACACAGTCGGGCCCCACTACACACACATACACAGTCGAAAACCACTACAGACATACACAGTCGGAAACCACTACACACACATACACAGTCTTATCCCACTACACACATATACACAGTCGGAAACCACTACACACATATATACAGTCGGACCCCACTACGCACATATACACAGTCGTAAACCACTACACACATATACACAGTCGGCCCCCACTACACACACATATACAGTCGGACCCCACTACACACATATACACAGTCGGACCCCACTACACACATATACACAGTCGTAAAACACTACACGCATACACAGTCGAAAACCACTACACACACTTACACTGTCGGAAACCACTACACACATACATAGTCGGAAACCACTACACACACATACACAGTCGGAAACCACTACAGACATACACAGTTGGAAACCACTACACGCACATACACAGTCGGAAACCTCTACACGCAAACACAGTTGTAACTTACAACACATATACACAGCCGGACCCCACTACACACATATACACAGTCGGACCCCACTACACACATATACACCCGGACCCCACTACACACATATACATTGTCGGAAACCACTACACACATACACAGTCGGAAACCACTACACACACTTACACTGTCGGAAACCACTACACACATACACAGTCGGACCCCACTACACACACATACACAGTTGGAAACCACTACACACATACACAGTCGGAAACCACTACATACACATACACAGTCGGAAACCGCTATACACACATACACAGTCGGACCCCACTACACACACATACACAGTTGGACCCCACTACACACATACACAGTCGGAAACCGCTACACACACATACACAGTTAGAAACGACTACACACACATACACAGACGGAAACCACTACACACACATACACAGTCGGACCCCACCACACACATACACAGTTGGACCCCACTACACACATACACAGTCGGACCCCACTACACACACATACACAGTTGGAAACGACTACACACACATACACAGACGGAAACCACTACACACACATACACAGTGGGACCCCACTACACACATATACACAGTCGGAAACCACTACACACACATACACAGTCGGAAACCGCTACACACACATACACAGTCGGACCCCACTACACACACATACACAGTTGGAAACCAGTACACACATACACAGTCGGAAACCGCTACACACACATACACAGTCGGAAACCACTACACACACATACACAGTTGGAAACGACTACACACACATACACAGTCGGAAACCACTACACACATACACAGTCGGAAACCACTACACACATACACAGTCGGAAACCACTACACACACATACACAGTCGGAAACCACTACGCACACACACAGTCGGAAACCACTACACACACATACACAGTTGGAACCCACTACACACACATACACAGTCGGAAACCACTACACACACATACACAGTCGGACCCCACTACACACACATACACAGTTGGAACCCACTACACACACATACACAGTCGGAAACCACTACACACACATACACTGTCGGAAACCACTACACACACATACACAGTTGGAACCCACTACACACACATACACAGTCGGAAACCACTACACACACATACACAGTCGGACCCCACTACAAACACATACACAGTTGGAAACCACTACACACACATACACAGTCGGAAACCACTACACACATACACAGTCGGAAACCACTACACACACATACACAGTCGGAAACCACTACACACATACACAGTCGGAAACCGCTACACACACATACACAGTCGGACCCCACTACACACACATACACAGTTGGAACCCACTACACACATATACCCAGTCGGCCCCCACTACACACACATACATAGTCGGCCCCAAACTACACACACATACACACTCCGATCCCACTACACACATATACACAGTCGGCCCCAACTACACACACATACACAGTTGGAAAGCACTACACACATACACAGTCGGATCCCACTACACACATACACAGTCGGCCCCCACTACACACACATACACAGTCGGAAACCACTACAGACATACACAGTCGGAAACCACTACACACACATACACAGTCTTATCCCACTACACACATATACACAGTCGGAAACCACTACACACATATATACAGTCGGACCCCACTACGCACATATACACAGTCGTAAACCACTACACACATATACACAGTCGGCCCCCACTACACACATATATACAGTCGGACCCCACTACACACATATACACAGTCGGACCCCACTACACACATATACACAGTCGTAAACCACTACACACATACACAGTCGAAAACCACTACACACACTTACACTGTCGGAAACCACTACACACATACATAGTCGGAAACCGCTACACACACATACACAGTCGGAAACCACTACAGACATACACAGTTGGAAACCACTACACGCACATACACAGTCGGAAACCACTACACGCATACACAGTTGTAACTTACAACACATATACACAGCCGGACCCCACTACACACATATACACAGCCGGACCCCACTACACACATATACACCCGGACCCCACTACACACACATACACAGTCGGAAACCACTACACACATACACAGTCGGAAACCGCTACACACACATACACAGTCGGAAATTCGAAACCACTACATACACATACACAGTCGGAAACCGCTATACACACATACACAGTCGGACCCCACTACACACACATACACAGTTGGAAACCACTACACACATACACAGTCGGAAACCACTACATTCACATACACAGTCGGAAACCGTTATACACACATACACAGTCGGACCCCACTACACACACATACACAGTTGGACCCCACTACACACATACACAGTCGGAAACCGCTACACACAAATACACAGTTAGAAACGACTACACACACATACACAGACGGAAACCACTACACACACATACACAGTTGGAAACGACTACACACACATACACAGTCGGAAACCACTACACACATACACAGTCGGAAACCACTACACACATACACAGTCGGAAACCACTACACACACATACACAGTCGGAAACCACTACGCACACACACAGTCGGAAACCACTACACACACATACACAGTTGGAACCCACTACACACACATACACAGTCGGAAACCACTACACACACATACACAGTCGGACCCCACTACACACACATACACAGTTGGAACCCACTACACACACATACACAGTCGGAAACCACTACACACACATACACTGTCGGAAACCACTACACACACATACACAGTTGGAACCCACTACACACACATACACAGTCGGAAACCACTACACACACATACACAGTCGGACCCCACTACAAACACATACACAGTTGGAACCCACTACACACACATACACAGTCGGAAACCACTACACACATACACAGTCGGAAACCACTACACACACATACACAGTCGGAAACCACTACACACATACACAGTCGGAAACCGCTACAGACACATACACAGTCGGACCCCACTACACACACATACACAGTTGGAACCCACTACACACACATACACAGTCGGCCCCAAACTACACACACATACACACTCCGATCCCACTACACACATATACACAGTCGGCCCCAACTACACACACATACACAGTTGGAAACCACTACACACATACACAGTCGGATACCACTACACACATATACACAGTCGGCCCCCACTACACACACATACACAGTCGGAAACCACTACAGACATACACAGTCGGAAACCACTACACACACATACACAGTCTTATCCCACTACACACATATACACAGTCGGAAACCACTACACACATATATACAGTCGGACCCCACTACGCACATATACACAGTCGTAAACCACTACACACATATACACAGTCGGCCCCCACTACACACATATATACAGTCGGACCCCACTACACACATATACACAGTCGGACCCCACTACACACATATACACAGTCGTAAACCACTACACGCATACACAGTCGAAAACCACTACACACACTTACACTGTCGGAAACCACTACACACATACATAGTCGGAAACCGCTACACACACATACACAGTCGGAAACCACTACAGACATACACAGTTGGAAACCACTACACGCACATACACAGTCGGAAACCACTACACGCATACACAGTTGTAACTTACAACACATATACACAGCCGGACCCCACTACACACATATACACAGCCGGACCCCACTACACACATATACACCCGGACCCCACTACACACACATACACAGTCGGAAACCACTACACACATACACAGTCGGAAACCGCTACACACACATACACAGTCGGAAATTCGAAACCACTACATACACATACACAGTCGGAAACCGCTATACACACATACACAGTTGGACCCCACTACACACATACACAGTCGGAAACCGCTACACACAAATACACAGTTAGAAACGACTACACACACATACACAGACGGAAACCACTACACACACATACACAGTTGGAAACGACTACACACACATACACAGTCGGAAACCACTACACACATACACAGTCGGAAACCACTACACACATACACAGTCGGAAACCACTACACACACATACACAGTCGGAAACCACTACGCACACACACAGTCGGAAACCACTACACACACATACACAGTTGGAACCCACTACACACACATACACAGTCGGAAACCACTACACACACATACACAGTCGGACCCCACTACACACACATACACAGTTGGAACCCACTACACACACATACACAGTCGGAAACCACTACACACACATACACTGTCGGAAACCACTACACACACATACACAGTTGGAACCCACTACACACACATACACAGTCGGAAACCACTACACACACATACACAGTCGGACCCCACTACAAACACATACACAGTTGGAACCCACTACACACACATACACAGTCGGAAACCACTACACACATACACAGTCGGAAACCACTACACACACATACACAGTCGGAAACCACTACACACATACACAGTCGGAAACCGCTACAGACACATACACAGTCGGACCCCACTACACACACATACACAGTTGGAACCCACTACACACATATACCCAGTCGGCCCCCACTACACACACATACACAGTCGGCCCCAAACTACACACACATACACACTCCGATCCCACTACACACATATACACAGTCGGCCCCAACTACACACACATACACAGTTGGAAACCACTACACACATACACAGTCGGATACCACTACACACATATACACAGTCGGCCCCCACTACACACACATACACAGTCGGAAACCACTACAGACATACACAGTCGGAAACCACTACACACACATACACAGTCTTATCCCACTACACACATATACACAGTCGGAAACCACTACACACATATATACAGTCGGACCCCACTACGCACATATACACAGTCGTAAACCACTACACACATATACACAGTCGGCCCCCACTACACACATATATACAGTCGGACCCCACTACACACATATACACAGTCGGACCCCACTACACACATATACACAGTCGTAAACCACTACACGCATACACAGTCGAAAACCACTACACACACTTACACTGTCGGAAACCACTACACACATACATAGTCGGAAACCGCTACAAACACATACACAGTCGGAAACCACTACAGACATACACAGTTGGAAACCACTACACGCACATACACAGTCGGAAACCACTACACGCATACACAGTTGTAACTTACAACACATATACACAGCCGGACCCCACTACACACATATACACAGCCGGACCCCACTACACACATATACACCCGGACCCCACTACACACACATACACAGTCGGAAACCACTACACACATACACAGTCGGAAACCGCTACACACACATACACAGTCGGAAATTCGAAACCACTACATACACATACACAGTCGGAAACCGCTATACACACATACACAGTCGGACCCCACTACACACACATACACAGTTGGACCCCAATACACACATACACAGTCGGAAACCGCTACACACAAATACACAGTTAGAAACGACTACACACACATACACAGACGGAAACCACTACACACACATACACAGTCGGACCCCACCACACACATACACAGTTGGACCCCACTACACACATACACAGTCGGACCCCACTACACACACATACACAGTTGGAAACGACTACACACACATACACAGACGGAAACCACTACACACACATACACAGTCGGACCCCACTACACACATATACACAGTCGGAAACCACTACACACACATACACAGTCGGAAACCGCTACACACACATACACAGTCGGACCCCACTACACACACATACACAGTTGGAAACCAGTACACACATACACAGTCGGAAACCGCTACACACACATACACAGTCGGAAACCACTACAAACACATACACAGTTGGAAAGGACTACACACACATACACAGTCGGAAACCACTACACACATACACAGTCAGAAACCACTACACACATACACAGTCGGAAACCACTACACACACATACACAGTCGGAAACCACTACGCACACACACAGTCGGAAACCACTCCACACACATACACAGTTGGAACCCACTACACACACATACACAGTCGGAAACCACTACACACACATACACAGTCGGACCCCACTACACACACATACACATTCGGATCCCACTACACACACATACACTGTCGGCCCCCACTACACACACATACTCAGTCGGCCCCCACTACACACACATACTCAGTGGGATCCCACTACACACACATACTCAGTCGGATCCCACTACACACACATACTCAGTCGGAAACCGCTACACACACATACATAGTCGGATCCCACTACACACACATACACAGTCGGAAACCGCTACACACACATACACAGTCGGAAATTCGAAACCACTACATACACATACACAGTCGGAAACCGCTACACACACATACACAGTCGGACCCCACTACACACACATACACAGTTGGAACCCACTACACACACATACACAGTCGGAAACCACTACACACACATACACTGTCGGAAACCACTACACACACATACACAGTTGGAACCCACTACACACACATACACAGTCGGAAACCACTACACACACATACACAGTCGGACCCCACTACACACACATACACAGTTGGAACCCACTACACACACATACACAGTCGGAAACCACTACACACATACACAGTCGGAAACCACTACACACACATACACAGTCGGAAACCACTACACACATACACATTCGGAAACCGCTACACACACATACACAGTCGGACCCCACTACACACACATACACAGTTGGAACCCACTACACACATATACCCAGTCGGCCCCCACTACACACACATACACAGTCGGCCCCCACTACACACACATACACACTCCTATCACACTACACACATATACACAGTCGGCCCCAACTACACACACATACACAGTTGGAAAGCACTACACACATACACAGTCGGATCCCACTACACATATGACACAGTCGGCCCCCACTACACACACATACACAGTCGGAAACCACTACAGACATACACAGTCGGAAACCACTACACACACATACACAGTCTTATCCCACTACACACATATACACAGTCGGAAACCACTACACACATATATACAGTCGGACCCCACTACACAAATATACACAGTCGTAAACCACTACACACATATACACAGTCGGCCCCCAATACACACATATATACAGTCGGACCCCACTACACACATATACACAGTCGGACCCCACTACACACATATACACAGTCGAAAACCACTACACGCATACACAGTCGAAAACCACTACACACACTTACACTGTCGGAAACCACTACACACATACATAGTCGGAAACCGCTTCACACACATACACAGTCGGAAACCACTACAGACATACACAGTTGGAAACCACTACACGCACATACACAGTCGGAAACCACTACACGCATACACAGTTGTAACTTACAACACATATACACAGCCGGACCCCACTACACACATATACACAGCCGAACCCCACTACACACATATACACCCGGACCCCACTACACACACATACACAGTCGGAAACCACTACACACATACATAGTCGCAAACCACTACACACACATACACAGTCGGAAATTCGAAACCACTACATACACGTACACAGTCGGAAACCGCTACACACACATACACAGTCGGACCCCACTACACACACATACACAGTTGGAAACCACTACACACATACACAGTCGGAAACCACTACACACACATACACAGTCGGAAACCACTACACACATACACAGTCGGAAACCACTACACACACATACACAGTCGGAAATTCGAAACCACTACATACACATACACAGTCGGAAACCCCTACACACACATACACAGTCGGACCCCACTACACACACATACACAGTTGGAACCCACTACACACATATACCCAGTCGGCCCCCACTACACACACATACATAGTCGGCCCCCACTACACAGACATACACACTCGGATCCCACTACACACACATACACAGTCGGCCCCCACTACACACACATACACAGTCGGCCCCCACTACACACACATACACAGTCGGAAATTCGAAACCACTACATACACATACACAGTCGGAAACCGCTACACACACATACACAGTCGGCCCCCACTACACACACATACATAGTCGGCCCCCACTACACACACATACACACTCGGATCCCATTACACACACATACACAGTCGGACCCCACTACACACACATACACAGTTGGAACCCACTACACACATATACCCAGTCGGCCCCCACTACACACACATACATAGTCGGCCCCCACTACACACACATACACAGTCGGATCCCACTACACACACATACACACTCGGATCCCACTACACACACATACATAGTCGGATCCCACTACACACACATACACATTCGGATCCCACTACACACACATACACTGTCGGCCCCCACTACACACACATACACAGTCGGCCCCCACTACACACACATACTCAGTCGGATCCCACTAAACACACATACTCAGTCGGATCCCACTACACACACATACTCAGTCGGAAACCGCTACACACACATACATAGTCGGATCCCACTACACACACATACTCAGTCGGATCCTACTACACACACATACTCAGTCGGAAACCGCTACACACACATACTCAGTCGGCCCCCACTACACACACATACACAGTCGGATCCCACTACACACACATACACACTCGGAAACCGCTACACACACATACACAGTCGGAAATTCGAAACCACTACATACACATACACAGTCGGAAACCGCAACACACACATAAACAGTCGGCCTCCACTACACACACATACATAGTCGGCCCCCACTACACACACATACACACTCGGATCCCACTACACACACATACACAGTCGGACCCCACTTCACACACATACACAGTTGGAACCCACTACACACATATACCCAGTCGGCCCCCACTACACACACATACATAGTCGGCCCCCACTACACACACATACACACTCGGATCCCACTACACACACATACACACTCGGATCCCAGTACACACACATACACACTCGGATCCCACTACACACACATACACTGTCGGCCCCCACTACACACCCATACTCAGTCGGCCCCCACTACACACACATACACAGTCGGCCCCCACTACACACACATACTCAGTCGGATCCCACTACACACACATACTCAGTCGGATCCCACTACACACACATACTCAGTCAGAAACCGGTACACACACATACATAGTCGGATCCCACTACACACACATACTCAGTCGGACCCCACTACACACACATACACAGTCGGATCCCACTACACACACATACTCAGTCGGAAACCGCTACACACACATACTCAATCGGCCCCCACTACACACACATACACAGTCGGATCCCACTACACACACATACACAGTCGGAAACCGCTACACACACATACTCAGTCGGCCCCCACTACACACATACACACTCGGAAACCACTACACACACATACACACCCGGAAACCACTACACACACATACACACTCGGAAACCACTACACACACATACACAGTCGGCCCCCACTACACACACATACTCAGTCGGATCCCACTACACACACATACACAGTCTGAAACCGCTACACACACATACTCGGTCGGCCCTCACTACACACATACACAGTCGGAAACCGCTACACACACATACACAGTCGGACCCCACTACACACACATACACAGTCGGAAACCACTACACACATACACACTCGGCCCCCACTACACACACATACACAGTCGGAAACCACTACACACATACACAGTCGGAAACCGCTACACACACATACACTGTCGGACCCCACTACACACACATACACAGTTGGAAACCAGTACACACATACACAGTCGGAAACCGCTACACACACATACACTGTCGGACCCCACTACACACATACACAGTCGGAAACCACTACACACATACACAGTCGGAAACCGCTACACACACATACACTGTCGGACCCCACTACACACACACATACAAAGTCGGCCCCACTACACACACATACACAGTCGGAAACCACTACAAACATACACAGTCGGAAACCACTACACACACATACACAGTCGGAAACCGCTACACACACATACACAGTTGGAAACCACTACACACACATACACAGTCGGAAACCGCTACACACACATACTCAGTCGGCCCCCACTACACACACATACACAGTCGGAAACCGCTACACACACATACACTGTCGGACCCCACTACACACACATACACAGTTGGAAACCACTACACACATACACAGTCGGAAACCGCTACACACACATACACTGTCGGACCCCACTACACACATACACAGTCGGAAACCACTACACACATACACAGTCGGAAACCACTACAAACATACATAGTCGGAAACCACTACACACACATACACAGTCGGAATCCGCTACACACATACACAGTCGGCCCCCACTACACACACATACACAGTCGGAAACCACTACACACATACACAGTCGGAAACCGCTACACACACATACACTGTCGGACCCCACTACACACACATACACAGTTGGAAACCACTACACACACATACACAGTTGGAAACCACTACACACATATACCCAGTCGGCCCCCACTACACACACATACACAGTCGGAAACCACTATACTCATACACAGTCGGAAACCGCTACACACATACACAGTCGGACCCCACTACACACACATACACAGTTGGAACCCACTACACACATATACAGTCGGCCCCCACTACACACACATACATAGTCGGCCCCCACTACACACACATACACAGTCGGCCCCCACTACACGAACATACAAAGTTGGAACCAACTACACACACATATACAGTCGGCCCCCACTACACACATACACAGTCGGCCCCCACTACACACACATACACAGTCGGCCCCCACTACACACATACACAGTCGGCCCCCACTACACACATATACACAGTCGGCCCCCACTACACACACATACACAGTCGGCCCCCACTACAGACATATACACAGTCGGCCCCCATTACACACATACACACTCGGAAACCACTACACACATACACAGTCGGACCCCACTACACACACATACACAGTCGGCCCCCACTACACACATATACACAGTCGGCCCCCACTACACACACATACACAGTCGGCCCCCACTACAGACATATACACAGTCGGCCCCCACTACACACATACACACTCGGAAACCACTACACACATACACAGTCGGACCCCACTACACACACATACACAGTTGGAACCCACTACACACACATACACAGTCGGAAACGACTACACACATACACAGTCGGACCCCACTACACACACATACACAGTTGGAACCCACTACACACACATACACAGTCGGAAACCACTACACACACATACACAGTCGGCCCCCACTACACACACATACACAGTTGGAACCCACTACACACACATACACAGTCGGAAACCACTACACACATACACAGTCGGACCCCACTACACACACATACACAGTTGGAAACCAGTACACACATACACAGTCGGAAACCGCTACACACACATACACTGTCGGACCCCACTACACACATACACAGTCGGAAACCACTACACACATACACAGTCGGAAACCGCTACACACACATACACTGTCGGACCCCACTACACACACACATACACAGTCGGCCCCACTACACACACATACACAGTCGGAAACCACTACAAACATACACAGTCGGAAACCACTACACACACATACACAGTCGGAAACCGCTACACACACATACACAGTTGGAAACCACTACACACACATACACAGTCGGAAACCGCTACACACACATACTCAGTCGGCCCCCACTACACACACATACACAGTCGGAAACCGCTACACACACATACACTGTCGGACCCCACTACACACACATACACAGTTGGAAACCACTACACACATACACAGTCGGAAACCGCTACACACACATACACTGTCGGACCCCACTACACACATACACAGTCGGAAACCACTACACACATACACAGTCGGAAACCACTACAAACATACATAGTCGGAAACCACTACACACACATACACAGTCGGAATCCGCTACACACATACACAGTCGGCCCCCACTACACACACATACACAGTCGGAAACCACTACACACATACACAGTCGGAAACCGCTACACACACATACACTGTCGGACCCCACTACACACACATACACAGTTGGAAACCACTACACACACATACACAGTTGGAAACCACTACACACATATACCCAGTCGGCCCCCACTACACACACATACACAGTCGGAAACCACTATACTCATACACAGTCGGAAACCGCTACACACATACACAGTCGGACCCCACTACACACACATACACAGTTGGAACCCACTACACACATATACAGTCGGCCCCCACTACACACACATACATAGTCGGCCCCCACTACACACACATACACAGTCGGCCCCCACTACACGAACATACAAAGTTGGAACCAACTACACACACATATACAGTCGGCCCCCACTACACACATACACAGTCGGCCCCCACTACACACACATACACAGTCGGCCCCCACTACACACATACACAGTCGGCCCCCACTACACACATATACACAGTCGGCCCCCACTACACACACATACACAGTCGGCCCCCACTACAGACATATACACAGTCGGCCCCCACTACACACATACACACTCGGAAACCACTACACACATACACAGTCGGACCCCACTACACACACATACACAGTCGGCCCCCACTACACACATATACACAGTCGGCCCCCACTACACACACATACACAGTCGGCCCCCACTACAGACATATACACAGTCGGCCCCCACTACACACATACACACTCGGAAACCACTACACACATACACAGTCGGACCCCACTACACACACATACACAGTTGGAACCCACTACACACACATACACAGTCGGAAACGACTACACACATACACAGTCGGACCCCACTACACACACATACACAGTTGGAACCCACTACACACACATACACAGTCGGAAACCACTACACACACATACACAGTCGGCCCCCACTACACACACATACACAGTTGGAACCCACTACACACACATACACAGTCGGAAACCACTACACACATACACAGTCGGACCCCACTACACACACATACACAGTTGGAAACCAGTACACACATACACAGTCGGAAACCGCTACACACACATACACTGTCGGACCCCACTACACACATACACAGTCGGAAACCACTACACACATACACAGTCGGAAACCGCTACACACACATACACTGTCGGACCCCACTACACACACACATACACAGTCGGCCCCACTACACACACAT
Organism: Haliotis rufescens; assembly: GCF_023055435.1. Lineage (NCBI taxonomy): Eukaryota > Metazoa > Mollusca > Gastropoda > Lepetellida > Haliotidae > Haliotis > Haliotis rufescens. The sequence goes on along the minus strand of NW_025963779.1, from coordinate 93,936,162 downwards.
ACACAGTCGGAAACCACTACAAACATACACAGTCGGAAACCACTACACACACATACACAGTCGGAAACCGCTACACACACATACACAGTTGGAAACCACTACACACACATACACAGTCGGAAACCGCTACACACACATACTCAGTCGGCCCCCACTACACACACATACACAGTCGGAAACCGCTACACACACATACACTGTCGGACCCCACTACACACACATACACAGTTGGAAACCACTACACACATACACAGTCGGAAACCGCTACACACACATACACTGTCCGACCCCACTACACACATACACAGTCGGAAACCACTACACACATACACAGTCGGAAACCACTACAAACATACATAGTCGGAAACCACTACACACACATACACAGTCGGAATCCGCTACACACATACACAGTCGGCCCCCACTACACACACATACACAGTCGGAAACCACTACACACATACACAGTCGGAAACCGCTACACACACATACACTGTCGGACCCCACTACACACACATACACAGTTGGAAACCACTACACACACATACACAGTTGGAAACCACTACACACATATACCCAGTCGGCCCCCACTACACACACATACACAGTCGGAAACCACTATACTCATACACAGTCGGAAACCGCTACACACATACACAGTCGGACCCCACTACACACACATACACAGTTGGAACCCACTACACACATATACAGTCGGCCCCCACTACACACACATACATAGTCGGCCCCCACTACACACACATACACAGTCGGCCCCCACTACACGAACATACACAGTTGGAACCAACTACACACACATATACAGTCGGCCCCCACTACACACATACACAGTCGGCCCCCACTACACACACATACACAGTCGGCCCCCACTACACACATACACAGTCGGCCCCCACTACACACATATACACAGTCGGCCCCCACTACACACACATACACAGTCGGAAACCACTATACTCATACACAGTCGGAAACCGCTACACACATACACAGTCGGACCCCACTACACACACATACACAGTTGGAACCCACTACACACATATACAGTCGGCCCCCACTACACACACATACATAGTCGGCCCCCACTACACACACATACACAGTTGGAACCCACTACACACACATACACAGTCGGAAACGACTACACACATACACAGTCGGACCCCACTACACACACATACACAGTTGGAACCCACTACACACACATACACAGTCGGAAACCACTACACACACATACACAGTCGGCCCCCACTACACACACATACACAGTTGGAACCCACTACACACACATACACAGTCGGAAACCACTACACACATACACAGTCGGACCCCACTACACACACATACACAGTTGGAAACCAGTACACACATACACAGTCGGAAACCGCTACACACACATACACTGTCGGACCCCACTACACACATACACAGTCGGAAACCACTACACACATACACAGTCGGAAACCGCTACACACACATACACTGTCGGACCCCACTACACACACACATACACAGTCGGCCCCACTACACACACATACACAGTCGGAAACCACTACAAACATACACAGTCGGAAACCACTACACACACATACACAGTCGGAAACCGCTACACACACATACACAGTTGGAAACCACTACACACACATACACAGTCGGAAACCGCTACACACACATACTCAGTCGGCCCCCACTACACACACATACACAGTCGGAAACCGCTACACACACATACACTGTCGGACCCCACTACACACACATACACAGTTGGAAACCACTACACACATACACAGTCGGAAACCGCTACACACACATACACTGTCGGACCCCACTACACACATACACAGTCGGAAACCACTACACACATACACAGTCGGAAACCACTACAAACATACATAGTCGGAAACCACTACACACACATACACAGTCGGAATCCGCTACACACATACACAGTCGGCCCCCACTACACACACATACACAGTCGGAAACCACTACACACATACACAGTCGGAAACCGCTACACACACATACACTGTCGGACCCCACTACACACACATACACAGTTGGAAACCACTACACACACATACACAGTTGGAAACCACTACACACATATACCCAGTCGGCCCCCACTACACACACATACACAGTCGGAAACCACTATACTCATACACAGTCGGAAACCGCTACACACATACACAGTCGGACCCCACTACACACACATACACAGTTGGAACCCACTACACACATATACAGTCGGCCCCCACTACACACACATACATAGTCGGCCCCCACTACACACACATACACAGTCGGCCCCCACTACACGAACATACACAGTTGGAACCAACTACACACACATATACAGTCGGCCCCCACTACACACATACACAGTCGGCCCCCACTACACACACATACACAGTCGGCCCCCACTACACACATACACAGTCGGCCCCCACTACACACATATACACAGTCGGCCCCCACTACACACACATACACAGTCGGCCCCCACTACAGACATATACACAGTCGGCCCCCACTACACACATACACACTCGGAAACCACTACACACATACACAGTCGGACCCCACTACACACACATACACAGTTGGAACCCACTACACACACATACACAGTCGGAAACCACTACACACATACACAGTCGGACCCCACTACACACACATACACAGTTGGAACCCACTACACACACATACACAGTCGGAAACGACTACACACATACACAGTCGGACCCCACTACACACACATACACAGTTGGAACCCACTACACACACATACACAGTCGGAAACCACTACACACACATACACAGTCGGCCCCCACTACACACACATACACAGTTGGAACCCACTACACACACATACACAGTCGGAAACCACTACACACATACACAGTCGGACCCCACTACACACACATACACAGTTGGAACCCACTACACACACATACACAGTCGGAAACCACTACACACACATACACAGTCGGATCCCACTACACACACATACACTGTCGGAAACCACTACACACATACACAGTCGGCCCCCACTTCACACACATACACAGTCGGAAACCACTGCACACACATACACAGTCGGATCCCACTACACACACATACACAGTCGGAAACCACTACACACACATACACTGTCGGAAACCACTACACACATACATAGTCGGAAACCGCTTCACACACATACACAGGCGGAAACCACTACAGACATACACAGTTGGAAACTGCTACACGCACATACACTGTCGGAAACCACTATACGCATACACAGTCGGAACTTACAACACATATACACAGCCGGACCCCACTACACACATATACACAGCCGGACCCCACTACACACATATACACAGCCGGACCCCACTACACACATATACACAGCCGGACCCCACTACACACAGATACACAGTCGGAACTTACAACACATATACACAGCCGGACCCCACTACACACATATACACAGCCGGACCCCACTACACACACATACACAGCCGGACCCCACTACACACATATACACAGTCGGAAACCACTACACACATACACAGTCGGCCCCCAGCTACACACACATACACAGTCGGACCCCCCTACACACACATACACAGTTGGAAACCAGTACACACACATACACAGTCCGCCCACACTACACACATACACAGTCGGCCCCTACTACACACTGATACACAATCGGTAGAGGTTTTTTTCCTGATCAACCGAATTGAACTTAAGTACAATTAAACTACGTGTATAAGGAACACGTTTATAACGAACTGACGAATATAATTAACTGTTTTAAGTCCCAACCATTTGCTGTATATATGCTGTGTATATGCTTATAATGAACTACGGTTATAACGAACTAAAATTAGTGGTCCCTTTGAGTTCGTTATAACCGGAGTGTACTGTACTTAATTTGTTAAGGTCTATCACATACCAAATACACATAAACAGTTACTTCTTAAATCACACGTATAATTGAAACGAAAAGAAGTTTGAAAACTACTTCACACAGGTCTGGCTGAGCTCCAGTCTAACTAATGTTTTGTGCAAAACAGCATACCTTGAGGTTACGCTTTGAACACAGCTTCCACGTTGCTTCCACGATTCGTGATAACAGCAGCATAACATTGGATGCCACTGAGCACAACACAATCAAGTGTGCGACACCAATGTCTCCTTCCTTGAGGGAGTCTGTGTTTCGGTATGTGACCATTTCGTTACCAGATGACCGGAAGTTGTCATGTATATATTTGTACGAACATGAAGTTTGAGGCTCTCCAGCTCCCGCCAAACAGACAATAGCAACTGATCAAAGAAACTCCAGTGTTCACTATTTACCCGAAATAATAAAGAGATGCGTTACCGCATTCAGTGTAGATTAAGTGAAGTTTGTACTGCCACTCTATTGTGTACTGCCATTGAAGTTTGTACTGCCACTCTATTGTGTACTGCCATTGAAGTTTGTACTGCCACTCTATTGTGTACTGCCATTGAAGTTTGTACTGCCGCTCTATTGTGTACTGCCATTGTAATTACCTTGCAGTAATTTGTATTGCCTTGTAAACCTAGTTAATATTTTAATAAAATGATTACTTGTATAACATTTCTTTGTTGTTTGTTTGTTTCACACTGAATTCTTTGCGTATAGATTTCTGGGTTAACTTTTTGTTTCAATTTTGAAGTCAACAAGTAACAGTATCGATCACTGAAACGTTCAGTTTAATGTTTGGTCAGACAGGTACGTTACACCCAGGTGCGTTACCTCAAGTTGTGAGTATATACACCCCGAATGGGATTTACCGTCGTTACTGAGATCAGGGCGCCCAAACCTTGTCACTCGTATCTCAAACGCAGGGGCTCACGTGTGCCTCTGATAATGCAGGTTCACCTTTGGCTTCGATAAGAGAGGTTCACGTTTTTCCCTGATGATGAAAAAACAAGTAACTGTGAATTAATCTAAAGCGCAAACCTATTGTTGTTGTTTTTAAATATTAAAAAAAACAGTTTAACTATTCCTACATGTAATAGTAAATAGAATTTGTACTCACAAATTACAATTTACGTATCTGTTACACATGTACGACGAGGGTGGAAATACAAAAAGCCTATTGGGCAAGGGAGAAACTTACTGATCCTCAATACCTCCTGCGAGAGAGACAACGAGGTGCAGCAAATAGAATTAACATGGCAGATATGTTACATGTTAACGTATTGAACTTTGAATTTCCCAAATTAACGGTGTACAAACATGTTTGTTATTTTCATTTCATTCTTCTGTATATAATCCACAAAATATTACGCAAGTTGTGGTTCACACAAATTCATTAGACGTTGCCACATGTAGCACGACGGAGAAAACATCGTAAAGCTATCACAAATGTAAATGTCTAGGAAAGAAATAAGTTTATTGTTTTGTGCACAGGCCCTGGATAGTGTACAGTAACTGTTATTCCGGCGACTCTTTGATATTTCTGAAAATATAAAGTTACATGTTGTCATTCGGACATTGTAACGTATCTGTTTCAAACATAATTACACCGTGTTACATTAAGGTAAACCAATTTTCAAATGGCATATGATATCGGGAATCCGAGCCAGCTTTCGATACTTTGGATTACGTTTTCTTGAAGAAAGCCATGAAATATGGCAAACCTAAAGTTTATTTTAAAATTTATGTTGTGCTGGTGGTTCACTTAGTATGAGACGATTAATTCCATTTTAATGTAATTTAATGCGAGAAGTCATGTCCGCGTGACGTTTTTAAGTAATATGGATTTGAAACAGGACGTGCGCACGACGTTAAAGACATGCATGGATACAGATTTTAAATTCAAATTAGACAAACTTTTTTCTTGAGAGGATTATGGTATAACATTTTGAGAGGAGTCTTTAAAGTAAATGCAACACTTTGTTTTAGTGAGAGTGTTTTTACTTCTTTGCAGTGGCACATATGAATTCTGCCGCTGGGTGCCTTCAGATACTACAATTCTCTGTCATTTGCCTAAAGGGAACGTTTCATTTCAAACCACAAGATAGTTCCTACGTAAAAGATATCGAATTCAGCGTATAAAAGCAATCAGAAAACCAATAAGTTCTATCCACCGTTATCCAAAACTTGAATAGAGACTTTCTGCTTTCTTCCGTGGCGCGCAGGGCGACTTGTGTTATTTAGCTACACTATCTATCTCACTCCCTGGAGTTTTCACCGACGTTTTTGCGGTTGCTTTGAAACATTATAGCAATGAAGAACATTTGGAGCTCCATCTGACTGTAGCTGTTGAATGTTTAGTGGCTGGTTTCAGATATTACATTTGTTAGATAAATACATTGAATGTCTTCTGGGCTACAAACTATAGTAAATCAAATAAAATGAGTTTGTGAAAATAAAGCTCAAGTGTATGGCAGGGTCCTTGGGGACCCGGTTAGGTGCCCTTCATGTGGCAACGCTGGACTTGTAACCTAATGTAAGTCAGTGTAGGTCAGTAGCCCCGCGGGCCTTCTACACGCTCTCTGATTAGGACTGGTGCAGTTTCTTCTGTATGTGTCTGTAAACTGCTGGCGTATATCGATGAGACGACAGCTTGCTCAAATAGCGCGACTTTTCCGTTGTCCTTGTTTTATATCTTCCCATAATGGATTTGGGAAATAGTTGGAAAACCTTTCCTCGATTGAATCACAAGGGAAAACTCTGGTGGAAGTTCTGTTGGGTGTCCACTGTCGTCCATGATAAGGGGCCTCCACTTTGTCCCAGGAAGGGTTCGATCTCATGCTGATATCGTGGCGTCTAATCTGTGTCCCTTATAGCTGCTGCATACGGGTTCACGGTTATCTTTGACAAGACAGGTTCGCATTGTCCTTGAAGACGCGTGTTCACCTGTGTCCCTGATAACACAGGTTCACCTCATTCATTCATTCATTTATTCAATCATTACACGTTCTATGACCGAGACCCGCGATTCATTGTTATTATCTGCATCTATTTGTAGGTTGGTGTATAGGCGACGAGAAGTCGAGCGGAATAGAGGTCGGTTATTCCAACAAATGAAGGTCATAAAGCAATCCTTCACATGAGTTAAAGGAAGTTTGTGAGAACAGATAACCACATAAGACACTACAACGAAGAATCCTCAGATATGTAATTGCATTAGATCAGCCTTCATGGGGGACATGGAACCCGTGGTTACATAGGGAGTGTTAAACAATGGCGTCTGTACATAGCGATAGACGCGAAAGACCGAGAAGAAATCATGGCGCCTCTCCGTGACATGCGTCCATATTTTGAGGTAACACCGTTTGTCAGCGGCGTACAAGAAAAACAAGAAGAGGTGTCGGGATTCGGGATGACCAGTGTGTTCTGAAGACCTTAAGCTTGTTATTGTCGGTTGTTGATACATGGTCGCCAGTGTTCACAGCACAGAGCTATGTCTGACCAGTGTGTTCTGAAGACCTTAAGCTTGTTATTGTCGGTTGTTGATACATGGTCGCCAGTGTTCACAGAACAGAGCTTTGTCTGACCAGTGTGTTCTGAAGACCTTAAGCTTGTTATTGTCGGTTGTTGATACATGGTCGCCAGTGTTCACAGCACAGAGCTATGTCTGACCAGTGTGTTCTGAAGACCTTAAGCTTGTTATTGTCGGTTGTTGATACATGGTCGCCAGTGTTCACAGAACAGAGCTTTGTCTGACCAGTGTGTTCTGAAGACCTTGTTATTGTCGGTTGTTGATACATGGTCGCCAGTGTTCACAGCACAGAGCTATGTCTGACCAGTGTGTTCTGAAGACCTTAAGCTTGTTATTGTCGGTTGTTGATACATGGTCGCCAGTGTTCACAGAACAGAGCTTTGTCTGACCAGTGTGTTCTGAAGACCTTGTTATTGTCGGTTGTTGATACATGGTCGCCAGTGTTCACAGCACAGAGCTATGTCTGACCAGTGTGTTCTGAAGACCTTAAGCTTGTTATTGTCGGTTGTTGATACATGGTCGCCAGTGTTCACAGAACAGAGCTTTGTCTGACCAGTGTGTTCTGAAGACCTTGTTATTGTCGGTTGTTGATACATGGTCGCCAGTGTTCACAGCACAGAGCTATGTCTGACCAGTGTGTTCTGAAGACCTTAAGCTTGTTATTGTCGGTTGTTGATACATGGTCGCCAGTGTTCACAGAACAGAGCTTTGTCTGACCAGTGTGTTCTGAAGACCTTGTTATTGTCGGTTGTTGATACATGGTCGCCAGTGTTCACAGCACAGAGCTATGTCTGACCAGTGTGTTCTGAAGACCTTAAGCTTGTTATTGTCGGTTGTTGATACATGGTCGCCAGTGTTCACAGAACAGAGCTTTGTCTGACCAGTGTGTTCTGAAGACCTTGTTATTGTCGGTTGTTGATACATGGTCGCCAGTGTTCACAGCACAGAGCTATGTCTGACCAGTGTGTTCTGAAGACCTTAAGCTTGTTATTGTCGGTTGTTGATACATGGTCGCCAGTGTTCACAGAACAGAGCTTTGTCTGACCAGTGTGTTCTGAAGACCTTGTTATTGTCGGTTGTTGATACATGGTCGCCAGTGTTCACAGAACAGAGCTATGTCTGACCAGTGTGTTCTGAAGACCTTAAGCTTGTTATTGTCGGTTGTTGATGCATTGTCGCCAGTGTTCACAGAACGGCGCCGTGTCTGACCAGTGTGTTCTGAAGACAATAGCACTGTATTCATACAATAATGTGATTTGTATTCCATTACGCTGTTCTTTATTTCTTTACTGTTCTTTACATTTGTGTATATACTTTGTAAATGAAAAAGTGTCCATTCCATTCTGTTGGAGGGACGAAGGTTTCAGGTTAAAACCGTCAACTTCCTGCATGTTGGGTCACGAAAAAGGTATGATTGTTCAATGAAGCCATCCAACATGGTGTGTACACAAGGCTCCTTACGTATTCCTCTCACTCTATAGATAGAACACGTTGAGGTATTTTATTGTTAAAGAGTGTGTCCGCCGATCGTTGGATGTATTGGCTCATTTAAGTTTATTAATCCACACTTTTTCATAGCTTCAGGAACAGTATCGTATCCGAACATTGCATCCTGAGCATCAACGTCTGCTGGAACATCGCTTACGGCTTAATGTATAATCTGTCAGTACTTGGTGTGTCATCAATATATTCCCTATGCGTGTGGAGCTCCATGTCCGAATTCCCCGAGAAATGACACTAGGGGGAAAATGTAATGTCCATGGGTACATGTACGGATACATATTTTACTTCTCCAAGTGATGACACAATATATTGTCTATTCTTGTAGAGATCCATGTTATAATTCCCCGAGTCCTGACACAATGGTATGTCTTTGGATACGTATAGAGATCCCTATTTTAACTCTACGTGGTTTGTCACAAGGGAATGCACATGTAGGTAATAGAAGCGACGTCCCCATGTGATGTGTATGCAGAAGCGCCGGTTAACCACAACCACGGTAGGAATAAAAGTGAATTCAAATGTTCCGCATAGTCACATGAAGCTATCATTCAGTTCACTTCCGCGTTCTCAAACGGTGCAGTTGGATGTGAGATTTTGTTGTAGTATAGTAGGCAACTGCTCTGAGGAACAGAAGATCATTAAAAAGACGAAATACGCTGATGTCAAGAAAAAACAAACTATCTATTCGTCGATAACGACCCCGTCGTGACATAAACATGCGTTCCTTGTGTCAAGCTTGGATAGGATGTGGGGTGTAATTCTTAAGTGATGTCTCATAAGTCAGAAATGTCAGAGCGTATTGGAATTGGCTTGTCAGGTCTTTTCTTCGGCACCAAGCCATTAAATGAGGTCAGGGCGTGAAGGAACACCACCAGTTGTCACTGCCAAATGAAAGGCTCTAATGTTAAACTTTATGTTGATCTTCTTGTCCATGATGTTGAGAAAGGTACGTCACTAACAACGGACAGAATATGCTATCAGCTGGTCTGTCCTCATGTCTTTCGGGCACACAGCCAAACACGGGAAATGCTAGTACTTGTTTTCATGTATATTTTATTTTAGAATCACTAAAGTAAAGTTTACACCTGTTTTTAAAGCTTTTTTAATTATCTTCCAACGAGTTTAAAACATATAATGTTATATAAACACAGATAACTCTACATAAAAACCGATAACTTTACATAGAAACAGATAACTTTATATAAAAACAAATAACATTATATAAAAAACAGAAAACATCATATAAAAAGAGAAAGCTTTATATAAGAACAGATAACTTTATATCATGCTTAAATAGATTTGAAAACAGTCAGGGAGGACACTTCATAAAATGTCTCTATCAGCACATTGTGCCCCTCTATCAACATGCTGTGTAAGGCCCAACACGTGTGTCTCTATCAACATGCTGTGTAAGGCCAAACACGTGTGTCTCTGTCAGCATGTTATGTAAGACCCAACACGTGTGTCTCTATCAACATGCTGTGAAAGGCCCAACACGTGTGTCTCTGTCAACATGCTGTGTAAGGCCCAACACGTGTGTCTCTATCAACATGCTGTGTAAGGCCAAACACGTGTGTCTCTATCAACATGTTATGTAAGACCCAACATGTGTGTCTCTATCAGCATGCTGTGTAAGGCCAAACACGAGTGTCTCTATCAACATGCTGTGTAAGGCCAAACACGTGTGTCTCTATCAACATGCTGTGTAAGGCTAAACACGTGCCCCTCTATCAACATGCTGTGTAAGGCCAAACACGTGCCCCTCTATCAACATGCTGTGTAAGGCCAAACACGTTTATCTCTATCAGCATGCTGTGTAAGGCCAAACACGTGCCCCTCTATCACCATGCTGTGTAAGGCCAAACACGTGTGTCTCTATCAACATGCTGTGTAAAGCCAAACACGTGTGTCTCTATCAGCATGGTGTGTAAGACACAACACGTGCCCCTCTATCAACATGCTGTGTAAGGCCAAACACGTGTGTCTCTATCAACATGCTGTGTAAGGCCAAACACGTGTGTCTCTATCAACAAGCTGTGTAAGGCCAAACACGTGCCCCTCTATCAACATGCTGTGTAAGGCCAAACACGTGTGTCTCTATCAACATGCTGTGTAAGGCCAAACACGTGTGTCTCTATCAGCATGTTATGTAAGGCCCAACACGTGTGTCTCTATCAGCATGTTGTTTAAGGCCCAACACGTGCCCCTCTATCAACATGCTGTGTAAGGCCCAACACGTGTGTCTCTATCAGCATGTTATGTAAGACCCAACACGTGTGTCTCTATCAGCATGGTGTGTAAGACCCAACACGTGTGTCTCTATCAGGATGGTTTGGAAGGCCCAACACGTGTGTCTCTATCAGCATGTTGTGTAAGGCCCAACACGTGTGTCTCTATCAGCATGGCGTGTAAGGCCCAACATGTTTATCTCTATCAGCATGGTGTGTAAGACCTAACACGTGTCTCTATCAGCATGGTGTGTAAGACCCAACACGTGTGTCTCTATCAGCATGGTGTGTAAGACCCAACACGTGTGTCTCTATCAGGATGGTTAGGAAGGCCCAACACGTGTGTCTCTATCAGCATGTTGTGTAAGGCCCAACACGTGTGTCTCTATCAGCATGTTGTGTAAGGCCCAACACGTGTGTCTCTATCAGCATGGCGTGTAAGGCCCAACATGTGTATCTCTATCAGCATGGTGTGTAAGACCTAACACGTGTCTCTATCAGCATGGCGTGTGAGGCCCAACACGTGTATCTCTATCAGCATGGTGTGTCAGGCCAAACAAGTGTGTCTCTATCAGCATGGTGTTTAAGGCCCAACACGTGTGTCTCAATCAGCATGGTGTGTAAGGCCCAACATTGCGTCTCTATTGGCATGTTGTTTAAGGCCCAATATTGTGCCACCCTATCAGCATGTTGTTTAAGGTTCAGCACGTGCGCCTTTATCGGCATGTTGATAGATCGGTACTATCAACTTTTAACTTGATTTTAAAACCTGAAGACATGTCCATTCCTCTTTTGTAATGAATTTCAAAGTACAAATAGAGATTCGTGTGTATTGCTGGGTCCAAGAAATGTACCACAACATCTCTGTCTCAAAGAGTGATCACAGTCCTAAATACAATCAAGGAAGAACTGTCTTCACAGAAAATGTTTGAGAAGTGGAAGTGGAATTAATACAATGTGGATTCTCAAAAGCTGGAAGGATTTGCTTGACTTTTTGAAATCACAGGAAATATACAAGTTTAATTCTGTCGAAACGTTTGATTTTTCAACTTTGTACACCACTATCAAACACGAAACTTGACCTTAACAAATCCTTGATCCTTTAGGTGGAAGCACATGTATTTTGTCAGCCTCTACATTCATGTTGTGTCAGGTCCCTCTAGGTGGGAATACATGTGTTTTGTCAGCCCTATAGGTAGGAATACATGTGTTTTGTCAGCCCTATAGGTGGGAATACATGTGTTTTATCAGCCCTATAGGTGGGAATACATGTGTTTTGTCAGCCCTATAGGTGGGAGGACATGTGTTTTATCAGCCCTATAGGTGGGAATACATGTGTTTTATCAGCCCTATAGGTGGGAATACATGTGTTTTGTCAGACCTATAGGTGGGAGGACATGAGTTGTATCAGCCCCATAGGTGGGAATACATGTGTTTTGTCAGACCTATAGGTGGGAGGACATCAGTTTTATCAGCCCTATAAGTTGGAATACACGTGTTTTATCAGCCCTATAGGTGGGAGGACATGTGTTTTATCAGCCCTATAGGTGGGAATACATGTGTTTTATCAGCCCTATAGGTGGGAATACATGTGTTTTGTCAGCCCTATAGGTGGGAATACATGTGTTTTATCAGCCCTACAGGTGGGAATACATGTGTTTTATCAGCCCTATAGGTGGGAGGACATGTGTTTTATCAGCCCTATAGGTGGGAATACATGAGTTTTATCAGCCCTATAGATGGGAATATATGTGTTTTGTCAGCCCTATAGATGGGAATACATGAGTTTTATCAGCCCTATAGGCGGGAGGACATGTGTTTTATCAGCCCTATAGGTGGGAATACATGTGTTTTGTCAGCCCTATAGGTGGGAATACACGTGTTTTATCAGCCCTATAGGTGGGAGAACATGTGTAATATCAGCCCTATAGGTGGGAATACATGTGTTTTATCAGCCCTATAGGTGGGAATACATGTGTTTTGTCAGCCCTATAGGTGGGAATACATGTGTTTTATCAGCCCTACAGGTGGGAATACATGTGTTTTATCAGCCCTATAGGTGGGAGGACATGTGTTTTATCAGCCCTATAGGTGGGAATACATGAGTTTTATCAGCCCTATAGATGGGAATATATGTGTTTTATCAGCCCTATAGGTGGGAATACATTTGTTTTATCAGCCCTATAGGTGGGAGGACATGAGTTTTATCAGCCCTATAGGTGGGAATACATGTGTTTTATCAGCCCTATAGGTGGGAATACACGTGTTTTATCAGCCATTTAGGTGGGAGGACATGAGTTTTATCAGCCCTATAGATGGCAATATATGTATTTTGTCAGCCCTATAGGTGGGAATACACGTGTTTTATCAGCCCTATAGGTGGGAGGACATGAGTTTTATCAGCCCTATAGGTGGGAATACATGTGTTTTGTCAGCCCTATAGGTGGGAGGACATGAGTTTTATCAGCCCTATAGGTGGGAATACATGTGTTTTTGTCAGCCCTATAGGTGGGAATACATGTGTTTTATCAGCCCTATAGGTGGGAATACATGTGTTTTGTCAGCCCTATAGGTGGGAGGACATGTGTTTTATCAGCCCTATAGGTGGGAATACATGTGTTTTATCAGCCCTATAGGTGGGAATACACGTGTTTTATCAGCCCTATAGGTGGGAGGAAATGAGTTTTATCAGCCCTATAGATGGCAATATATGTGTTTTGTCAGCCCTATAGGTGGGAATACACGTGTTTTATCAGCCCTATAGGTGGGAGGACATGAGTTTTATCAGCCCTATATGTGGGAATATATGTGTTTTGTCAGCCCTATAGGTGGGAATACATGTGTTTTGTCAGCCCTATAGGTGGGAGGACATGTGTTTTATCAGCCCTATAGGTGGGAATACACGTGTTTTATCAGCCCTATAGGTGGGAGGACATGAGTTTTATCAGCCCTATAGATGGCAATATATGTGTTTTGTCAGCCCTATAGGTGGGAATACACGTGTTTTATCAGCCCTATAGGTGGGAGGACATGAGTTTTATCAGCTCAATAGGTGGGAATACATGTGTTTTGTCAGCCCTATAGGTGGGAGGACATGAGTTTGATCAGCCCTATAGGTGGGAATACATGTGTTTTGTCAGCCCTATAGGTGGGAATACATGTGTTTTGTCAGCCCTATAGGTGGGAGGACATGAGTTTTATCAGCCCTATAGGTGGGAATACACGTGTTTTATCAGCCCTATAGGTGGGAGGACATGAGTTTTATCAGCCCTATAGATGGCAATATATGTGTTTTGTCAGCCCTATAGGTGGGAATACATGTGTTTTGTCAGCCCTATAGGTGGGAGGACATGTGTTTTATCAGCCCTATAGGTGGGAATACACGTGTTTTATCAGCCCTATAGGTGGGAGGACATGAGTTTTATCAGCCCTATAGATGGCAATATATGTGTTTTGTCAGCCCTATAGGTGGGAATATATGTTTTTTGTCAGCCCTATAGGTGGGAGGACCTGAGTTTTATCAGCTCAATAGGTGGGAATACATGTGTTTTGTCAGCCCTATAGGTGGGAGGACATGAGTTTGATCAGCCCTATAGGTGGGAATACATGTGTTTTGTCAGCCCTATAGGTGGGAATACATGTGTTTTGTCAGCCCTATAGGTGGGAGGACATGAGTTTTATCAGCCCTATAGGTGGGAGGACATGTTTTTTATCAGCCCTACAGGTGGGAATACATGTGTTTTGACAGCCCTACAGGTGGGAATACACGTGTTTTGTCAGCCCTACAGGTGGGAATACATGTGTTTTTTGTCAGCCCTATAGATGGGAGGACATGTGTTTTGTCAGCCCTATAGGTGGGAGGACATGAGTTGTATCAGCCCTATAGGTGGGAATACATGTGTTTTGTCAGCCCTATAGGTGGGAGGACATGAGTTGTATCAGCCCTATAGGTGGGAATACATGTGTTTTTGTCAGCCCTACAGGTGGGAATACATGTGTTTTGTCAGCCCTTTAGGTGGGAGGACATGTGTCTTATCAGCCCTATAGGTGTGAGGACATGTTTTTTATCAGCCCTTTAGGTGGGAGGACATGTGTTTTGTCAGCCCTATAGGTGTGAATACATGTGTTTTGTCAGCCCTATAGGTTGGAATACACGTGTTTTATCAGCCCTATAGGTGGGAGGACATGAGTTTTATCAGCCCTATATGTGGGAATATATGTGTTTTGTCAGCCCTATAGGTGGGAGGACATGTGTTTTGTCAGCCCTATCGGTGGGAATACATGTGTTTTATCAGCCCTGTAGGTGGGAATACACGTGTTTTATCAGCCCTATAGGTGGGAGGACATGAGTTTTATCAGCCCTATAGATGGCAATATATGTGTTTTGTAAGCCCTATAGGTGGGAATACACGTGTTTTATCAGCCCTATAGGTGGGAGGACATGAGTTTTATCAGCCCTATATGTGGGAATATATGTGTTTTGTCAGCCCTATAGGTGGGAGGACATGTGTTTTGTCAGCCCTATAGGTGGGAATACATGTGTTTTATCAGCCCTATAGGTGGGAGGACATGAGTTTTATCAGCCCTATAGGTGGGAATATATGTGTTTTGTCAGCCCTATAGGTGGGAGGACATGTGTTTTGTCAGCCCTATAGGTGGGAGGACATGAGTTTTATCAGCCCTATAGGTGGGAATATATGTGTTTTATCAGCCCTATAGGTGGGAGGACATGTGTTTTGTCAGCCCTATAGGTGGGAGGACATGAGTTTTATCAGCCCTATAGGTGGGAATACATGTGTTTTGTCAGCCCTATAGGTGGGAATACATGTGTTTTATCAGCCCTATAGGTGGGAGGACATGTTTTTTATCAGCCCTTTAGATGGGAGGACATGTGTTTTGTCAGCCCTACAGGTGGGAATACATGTGTTTTGTCAGCCCTACAGGTGGGAATACACGTGTTTTGTCAGCCCTACAGGTGGGAATACATGTGTTTTGTCAGCCCTATAACTGGGAGGACATGTGTTTTATCAGCCCTATAGGTGGGAGGACATGTGTTTTGTCAGCCCTATAGGTGGGAGGACCTGAGTTTTATCAGCTCAATAGGTGGGAATACATGTGTTTTGTCAGCCCTATAGGCGGGAATACATGTGTTTTGTCAGCCCTATAGGTGGGAGGACATGTGTTTTGCCAGCCCTATAGGTGGGAATACATGTGTTTTGTCAGCCCTATAGGTGGGAGGACATGAGTTTTATCAGCCCTATAGGTGGGAGGACATGTTTTTTATCAGCCCTATAGGTGGGAGGACATGTGTTTTGTCAGCCCTACGGGTTGGAATACATGTGTTTTGTCAGCCCTACAGGTGGGAATACATGTGTTTTGTCAGCCGTACAGGTGGGAATACATGTGTTTTGTCAGCCCTACAGGTGGGAATACATGTATTTTGTCAGCCCTACAGGTGGGAGGACATGTGTCTGATCAGCCCTATAGGTGTGAGGACATGTTTTTTATCAGCCCTATAGGTGGGAGGACATGTTTTTTGTCAGCCCTTTTGGTGGGAGGACATGTGTCTGATCAGCCCTATAGGTGGGAGGACATGAGTTGTATCAGCCCTATAGGTGGGAGGACATGTTTTTTATCAGCCCTATAGGTGGGAGGACATGTGTTTTGTCAGCCCTATAGGTGGGAATACATTTGTTTTGTCAGCCCTATAGGTGGGAGGACATGTGTTTTATCAGCCCTATAGGTGGGAATACATGTGTTTTGTCAGCCCTATAGGTGGGAATACCCTTGTTTTGTCAGCCCTACAGGTGGGAGGACATGTGTTTAGTCAGCCCTATAGCTGGGAGGACATGTGTTTTGTCAGCCCTATCGGTGGGAATACATGTGTTTTGTCAGCCCTATAGGTGGGAGGACATGTGTTTTGTGAGCTCCATAGGTTAGAGGACACGTTTTTGATAGCACTATAGGTGGGAGGACACGTGTTTTGTCAGCTCTATAGGTGGGAGGACACGTGTTTTGTCAGCTCTGTAGGTTAGAGGACACGTTTTTGATAGCACTATAGGTGGGAGGATACGTGTTTTTTAACCATATAGGTGGGGGGACACGTGTTTTGTCTGCCTTATAGCTGGAAGGACACGTGTTTTGTTATCCCTACAGGTGGGGGGACACGTGGTTTTTTCAGCCCCCAAGATTGTAGGACACGTGTTTTGTCAGCCCCCACTTGTGTGTTGTTTGGGTCCGTATAGGTCTGAGGACAGGTGTTTTGTCAGCCCTATGGGTAGGAAAACACGTTTTTTGTTATCCCTATAGGTGGGAGGACACGTGTTTTGTCAGCCCTATAGTTAGGAGGACATGTGTTTTGTCAGCCCTATATTTGGGAGGGTACGTGTTTTGTCAGCCCCTACTTTTATTTTGTTTGGGTCCGTATAGATATGAGGACACGTGTTTATAGGCCTCTTTGCATGTTTGGTTGGCAGCATTGATAACATAAGTTCGACATAAGCTCAGCATAAGCTCGACATGAGCTCTTGCAGAGATACGTCGTCACAAGATTGCAGGGCACGTGTCATATTGACCAAGAACCCGCGGGGAACATCATGGACTTTGCTATAATAATGTAAAACGGTAACACCATATTGATTTGAATGCTGTCGTAACTAGGCTGTCAAATAAGCATATAAAACTTGATGGGAGATGAGATGTTCTCATGGGACCAGTCTCCATCAGCACTTGGACGTACATAAGAATCGACGATCGCAGTTCATCCTTCGGCATATGAACTATGAATGTTAACGTGAAACGTAAACGAGATAATTAAAGTGTGTTTCAAATGTTAAACTGAAAAAATTGTTCTAACTCTCAAACTGAAACAATACCGTTTGTGGGCCAACTAGTAACCTAAAACAAGTAAGTGTGTGATCCACCTATCAAACAGAAACAATGAAGTGCGTGTTCCAACTGTAAGACTGAAACATAGACTAGCATCTACCGGGTAGTCATGACATGTGTATTTCAACTGTCCAACTGAAACAATGAAGCGTGTGTTCCAACTGTCAAGCTGACAGCCAAATAGGGTAAGAATCGATAAAGATATGTCTTCACAAATAGCTAATAGCCTACGACAGGTAAGTAATGTAAGAATCGATAAAGATATGTCTTCACAAATAGCTAATAGCCTACGACAGGTAAGTAATGTATGAATCGATAAAGATATGTCTTCACAAATAGCTAATAGCCTACGACAGGTAAGTAATGTAAGAATCGATAAAGATATATCTTCACAGATAGCTATTAGCCTACGACAGGTAAGTGAGGTTAGAGCGGATAAAGATATATCTTCACAGATAGCTATTAGCCTACGACAGGTAAGTGAGGTTAGAGCGGATAAAGATCTATCTTCACAGATAGCGAATAGCCTACGACAGGTAAGTAAGGTTAGAGCGGATAAAGATATATCTTCACAGATAGCTAAAAGCCTATGACAGGTAAGGAAGGTAAGAACGGATAAAGATCTATCTTCACAGATAGCTAAAAGCCTATGACAGGTAAGTAAGGTAAGAGTGGATAAAGATGCAATACATTTCAGACCAAGTTGTTTGAAGTGCTGGGGATGCGGACGTCGCAGCAGCTGCACGAACGCCGTCGCCTTTCACACGTCGGAGAGGCCCCTTTCCAATCCACCACCCCTCCTCCATACACCCCCACCCCTTCTATCCCCAATCTCCCATCCCCTCAGCCTGTCACCCCGACACCGACCTTCCTCACCTCTCCATGTAGCAGCTGCACGAACGTCGACACCCTTCACACCCCGAGGACACCATGTTACAACATACCCTTCATCCTTGCAAGCCCATCCAATCCCTCCACAACCCGCCATCAAGGTACCACCGATCAACTGAGATGATGGTAGTGATGGGATCGGGAATAAAGTTGAGGAGGTACTGAAGGAGTTGACGGAGGTATAAAGTTGAGGAGGTAGTGATGGAGTTTGCGGAGGTATAAAGTTGGGGAGGTAGTGATGGGGTCGTGAATAAAGTTGGGGAGGTACTGATGGCGTCGGCGGAGGTATAAAGTTGAGGAGGTAGTGATGGAGTTGGCGGAGGTATAAAGTTGGGGAGGTAGTGATGGGGTCGGGAATAAAGTTGGGGAGGTACTGATGGCGTCGACGGGGGAATAAAGTTGAAGAGGTAGTGATGGAGTCGGCGGAGGTATAAAGTTGGGGAGGTAGTGATGGAGTCGGGGGAATAGAGTTGAGGAGGTAGTGATGGAGTTGGCGGAGGTATAAAGTTGGGGAGGTAGTGATTGGGTCGGGAATAAAGTTGGGGAGGTACTGATGGCGTCGGCGGGGGAATAAAGTTGAGGAGGTAGTGATGGAGTTGGCGGAGGTATAAAGTCGGGGAGGTAGTGATGGAGTTGACGGAGGTATAAAGTTGGGGAGGCAGTGATGGGGTTCTGAATTAAGTTGGGGAGGTAGTGATGGCGTCGGCGGGGGAATAAAGTTGAGGAAGTAGTTATGGAGTTGGCGGAGGTATAAAGTTGGGGAGGTAGTGATGGAGTCGGGGGAATAGAGTGGGGGGGTAGTGATGGAGTTGGCGGAGGTATAAAGTTGGGGAGGTAGTGATGGAGTCGGGTGAATAAAGTTGGGGAGGTACTGATGGCGTCGACGGGGGAATAAAGTTGAGGAGGTAGTGATGGAGTTGACGGAGGTATAAAGTTTGGGAGGTAGTGATGAAGTTGGCGGAGGTACAATGTTTGGGAGGTAGTGATGGTGTTGACGGAGGTATAAAGTTGAGGAGGTAGTGATGGTGTTGACGGAGCTATAAAGTTGAGGAGGTAGTAATGGAGTTGACGGAGGTATAAAGTTGGGGAGGCAGTGATGGGGTTCTGAATTAAGTTGGGGAGGTAGTGATGGCGTCGGCGGGGGAATAAAGTTGAGGAAGTAGTTATGGAGTTGGCGGAGGTATAAAGTTGGGGAGGTAGTGATGGAGTTGACGGAGGTATAAAGTTGGGGAGGTAGTGATGGAGTCGGGTGAATAAAGTTGGGGAGGTACTGATGGCGTCGACGGGGGAATAAAGTTGAGGAGGTAGTGATGGAGTTGACGGAGGTATAAAGTTTGGGAGGTAGTGATGAAGTTGGCGGAGGTACAATGTTTGGGAGGTAGTGATGGTGTTGACGGAGGTATAAAGTTGAGGAGGTAGTTATGGAGTTGACAGAGCTATAAAGTTGAGGAGGTAGTAATGGAGTTGACGGAGGTATAAAGTTGGGGAGGCAGTGATGGGGTTCTGAATTAAGTTGGGGAGGTAGTGATGGCGTCGGCGGGGGAATAAAGTTGAGGAGGTAGTGATGGAGTCGGCGGAGGTATAAAGTTGAGGAGGTAGTGATGGAGTTGACGGAGGTATAAAGTTGGGGAGGTAGTAATGGAGTTGACGGAGGTATAAAGTTGGGGAGGTAGTGATGGGGTCGTGAATAAAGTTGGGGAGGTACTGATGGCGTCGACGGGGGAATAAAGTTGAGGAGGTAGTGATGAAGTCGGCGGAGGTATAAAGTTGGGGAGGTAGTGATGGAGTCGGGGGAATAGAGTTGAGGAGGAAGTGATGGAGTTGGCGGAGGTATAAAGTTGAGGATGTAGTGATGGAGTCGGGGGAATAGAGTTGAGGAGGTAGTGATGGAGTTGACGGAGGTATAAAGTTTGGAAGATAGTGATGGAGTTGGCGGAGGTACAATGTTTGGGAGGTAGTGATGGTGTTGGCGGAGGTATAAAGTTGAGGAGGTAGTGATGGAGTTGACGGAGGTATAAAGTTTGGGAGGTAGTGATGGAGTTGGCGGAGGTACAATGTTTGGGAGGTAGTGATGGAGTTGGCGGAGGTACAATGTTTGGGAGGTAGTGATGGTGTTGACGGAGGTATAAAGTTGAGGAGGTAGTGATGGAGTTGACGGAGGTATAAAGTTGAGGAGGTAGTGATGGAGTTGACGGATTTATAAAGTTGAGGAGGTAGTGATGGAGTTGACGGAGGTATAAAGTTGAGGAGGTAGTGATGGAGTTGGCGGAGGTATAAAGTTGGGGAGGTAGTGATGGGGTCGGGAATAAAGTTGGGGAGGTACTGATGGCGTCGACGGGGGAATAAAGTTGAGGAGGTAGTGATGGAGTCGGCGGAGGTATAAAGTTGGGGAGGTAGTGATGGAGTCGGGGGAATAGAGTTGAGGAGGTAGTGATGGAGATGGCGGAGGTATAAAGTTGGGGAGGTAGTGATTGGGTCGGGAATAAAGTTGGGGAGGTACTGATGGCGTCGGCGGGGGAATAAAGTTGAGGAGGTAGTGATGGAGTTGACGGAGGTATAAAGTTGAGGAGGTAGTAATGGAGTTGACGGAGGTATAAAGTTGAGGAGGTAGTGATGGAGTTGACGGAGGTATAAAGTTGGGGAGGTAGTGATGGAGTTGGCGGAGGTATAAAGTTGGGGAGGTAGTGATGGAGATGGCGGAGGTATAAAGTTGAGGAGGTAGTGATGGAGTTGGCGGAGGTATAAAGTTGGGGAGGTAGTGATGGAGATGGCGGAGGTATAAAGTTGAGGAGGTAGTGATGGAGTTGGCGGAGGTATAAAGTTGAGGAGGTAGTGATGGAGATGGCGGAGGTATAAAGTTGGGGAGGTAGTGATGGAGTCGGGTGAATAAAGTTGGGGAGGTACTGATGGCGTCGGCGGGGGAATAAAGTTGAGGAGGTAGTGATGGAGTTGGCGGAGGTATAAAGTCGGGGAGGCAGTGATAGGGTTCTGAATTAAGTTGGGGAGGTAGTGATGGCGTCGGCGGGGGAATAAAGTTGAGGAGGTAGTGATGGAGTCGGCGGAGGTATAAAGTTGGGGAGGTAGTGATGGAGTTGACGGAGGTATAAAGTTGGGGAGGTAGTAATGGAGTTGACGGAGGTATAAAGTTGGGGAGGTAGTGATGGAGTCGTGAATAAAGTTGGGGAGGTACTGATGGCGTCGACGGGGGAATAAAGTTGAGGAGGTAGTGATGAAGTCGGCGGAGGTATAAAGTTGGGGAGGTAGTGATGGAGTCGGGGGAATAGAGTTGAGGAGGTAGTGATGGAGTTGACGGAGGTATAAAGTTGGGGAGGTAGTGATGGAGTTGGCGGAGGTATAAAGTTTGGAAGATAGTGATGGAGTTGGCGGAGGTACAATGTTTGGGAGGTAGTGATGGTGTTGACGGAGGTATAAAGTTGAGGAGGTAGTTATGGAGTTGACGGAGGTATAAAGTTGAGGAGGTAGTAATGGAGTTGACGGAGGTATAAAGTTGAGGAAGTAGTGATGGAGTTGACGGAGGTATAAAGTTGAGGAGGTAGTGATGGAGTTGGCGGAGGTATAAAGTTGGGGAGGTAGTGATGGGGTCGGGAATAAAGTTGGGGAGGTACTGATGGCGTCGACGGGGGAATAAAGTTGAGGAGGTAGTGATGGAGTCGGCGGAGGTATAAAGTTGGGGAGGTAGTGATGGAGTCGGGGGAATAGAGTTGAGGAGGTAGTGATGGAGATGGCGGAGGTATAATGTTGGGGAGGTAGTGATTGGGTCGGGAATAAAGTTGGGGAGGTACTGATGGCGTCGGCGGGGGAATAAAGTTGAGGAGGTAGTGATGGAGTTGACGGAGGTATAAAGTCGGGGAGGTAGTGATGGAGTTGACGGAGGTATAAAGTTGGGGAGGTAGTGATGGAGTTGACGGAGGTATAAAGTTGAGGAGGTAGTGATGGAGTTGGCGGATTTATAAAGTTGGGGAGGTAGTGATGGAGTTGACGGATTTATAAAGTTGGGGAGGTAGTGATGGTGTTGACGGAGGTATAAAGTTGAGGAGGTAGTGATGGAGTTGGCGGAGGTATAAAGTTGGGGAGGTAGTGATGGGGTCGGGAATAAAGTTGGGGAGGTACTGATGGCGTCGACGGGGGAATAAAGTTGAGGAGGTAGTGATGGAGTCGGCGGAGGTATAAAGTTGGGGAGGTAGTGATGGAGTCGGGGGAATAGAGTTGAGGAGGTAGTGATGGAGTTGGCGGAGGTATAAAGTTGGGGAGGTAGTGATGGAGTCGGGTGAATAAAGTTGGGGAGGTACTGATGGCGTCGGCGGGGGAATAAAGTTGAGGAGGTAGTGATGGAGTTGGCGGAGGTATAAAGTCGGGGAGGTAGTGATGGAGTCCAGGGGAATAAAGTTGGGAGGTACTGATGGGGTCGGGGGAATAAAGTTGGGGTTGAAGTGATGGAGTCGGTGGAATAATGCAGGGGTGGTAGTGATGGAGTCTGGTGAATAAAGTTTGGGTGGAAGTGATGGTGTCAGGTGAATAAAGTTGGGGTGGAAGTGATGGAGTCGGGGGAATATAGTTTTGGTGGTAGTGATTGAGTCGGTTGAACATAGTTGGGTTGGAAGTGATGGAGTCGGGGGAATATAGTTGGGGAGCTAGTGATGGAGTCGGTGGAATAATTCAGGGGTGGTAGTGATGGAGTCGGATGAATAAAGTTTGGGTGGAAGTGATGGTGTCGGGTGAATAAAGTTGGGGTGGTAGTGATGGAGTCGGGGGAATAGGGTTGGGGTGGTAGTGATGGAGTCGGGGGAATATAGTTGGGGTGGAAGTGATGGAGTCGAGTGAATAAAGTTCGGGAGGTAGTAATGGATTCGAGGGGAATAAAGTTGGGAGGTAGTGATGGGGTCGGGGGAATAAAGTTGGGGTTGAAGTGAAGGAGTCGAGGGGAATAAAGTTGGGGTGGAAGTGATGGAGTCGGGGGAATATAGTTGGGGTGGTAGTTATGGGGTCGGGGGAATAAAGTTGGGGTGGTATTGATGGGGTCGGGGGAATAATGTTGAGGAGGTAGTGATGGAGTCAGGGGAATAAAGTTGGGGTGGTATTGATGGAGTCGGGTGAATAAAGTTCGGGAGGTAGTGATGGAGTCGAGGGGAATAAAGTTGGGAGGTAGTGAAGGGGTCGGGGGAATAAAGTTGGGGTTGAAGTTATGGAGTCGGCGGAATAAAGTTGGGATGGAAGTGATGGAGTCGGGGGAATAAATTTGGGGTGGTAGTGATGGGGTCGGGGGAATGAAGTTTGGGTGGAAGTGATGGAGTAGGGGGAATGTAGTTGGGGTGGTAGTGATGGAGTCGGGGGAATAATTCAGGGATGGTAGTGATGGAGTCTGGTGAATAAAGTTGGGGTGGAAGTGATGGAGTCGGGGGAATATAGTTTGGGTGGTAATGATAGAGTCGGTTGAATATAGTTGGGGTGGAAGTGATGGAGTCGGGGGAATATAGTTGGGGTGTTAGTGATGGAGTCGGGGGAATAACTCAGGGGTGGTAGTGATGAAGTCTGGTGAATAAATTTGGGTGGAAGTGATGATGTCGGGTGAATAAAGTTGGGAAGGAAGTGTTGGAGTCTGGTGAATATAGTTTGGGTGTTAGTGATGGAGTCGCTTGAATATAGTTGGGGTGGAAGTGATTGAGTCGGGGGAATATAGTTGGGGTGGTAGTCATGGAGTCGGGGGAATAATTCAGGGGGGGTAGTAATGGAGTCTGGTGAATAAAGTTTGGGTGGAAGTGATGGTGTCGGGTGAATATAGTTGGGGTGGTAGTGATGGGGTCGGGGGAATAAAGTTGAGGTTGAAGTGATGGAGTCGGGGGAATATAGTTGGGGTGGTAGTGATGGGGTCGGGGGAATAAAGTTGGGGTGGTATTGATGGGGTCGGGGGTATAATGTTGAGGAGGTAGTGATGGAGTCGGGGGAATAGAGTTGGGGTGGTAGTGATGGAGCCGGGGGGATAAAGTTGGGGTAATAGTGATGGAGTCGGGTGAATAAAGTTGGGAGGTAGTAATGGAGTCGGGGGAATAAAGTTGGGGTGGAAGTGATGGAGTCGGGGGAATATAGTTGGGGTGGTAGTGATGGAGTCGGGGAATAATTCAGGGGTTGAAGTGATGGAGTCGGGGGAATATAGTTTTGGTGGAAGTGATGGTGTCGGGTGAATAAAGTTGGGGTGGAAGTGATGGAGTCGGGGGAATATAGTTTGGGTGGTAATGATGGAGTCGCTTGAATATAGTTGGGGTGGAAGTGATGGAGTCGGGGGAATAAGTTTGGGTGGTAGTGATGGAGTCGGGGGAATAAAGTTGGGGTGGTAGTGATGGAGTCGGGGGGATAAAGTTGGGGTAGTAGTGATGGAGTCGGGTGAATAAAGTTCGGGAGGTAGTGATGGAGTCGAGGGGAATAAAGTTGGGAGGTACTAATGGGGTCGGGGGAATAAAGTTGGGGTTGAAGTGATGGAGTCGGGGGAATAAAGTTCGGGAGGTAGTAATGGAGTCGGGGGAATATAGTTTGGGTGGAAGTGATGGAGTCGGGGGAATATAGTTTGGGTGGTAGTGATTGAGTCGGGGGAATAATTCAGGGGTGGTAGTGATGGAGTCTGGTGAATAAAGTTTGGGTGGAAGTGATGGTGTCGGGGGAATAAAATTGGTGTGGAAGTGATGGAGTCGGGTGAATAAAGTCGAGGCTGTAGTGATGGAGTCGGGTGAATAAAGTTCGGGAGGTAGTGATTGAGTCGGGTGAATAAAGTTGGGAGGTAGTGGTGGGTCGGGGGAATAAAGTTGGGGTTGAAGTAATGGAGTCGGGGGAATAAATTTGGGATGGAAGTGATAGAGTCGGGGGAATAAGTTGGGGTGGTAGTGATGGAGTCGGGTGAATAATTCAGGGGTGGTAGTGATGGAGTCTGGTGAATATAGTTTGGGTGGAAATGATGGTGTCGGGTGAATATAGTTGGGGTGGAAGTGATGGAGTCGGGGGAATATAGTTGGGGTGGTAGTGATGGGGTCGGGGGAATAAAGTTTGGGTGGTATTGATGGGGTCGGGGGAATAATGTTGAGGAGGTAGTGATGGTGTCGGGGGAATAGAGTTGGGGTGGTAGTGATGGAGTCGGGGGAATAAAGTTGGGGAGGTAGTGATGGAGTCGGGTGAATAAAGTTCGGGAGGTAGTGATGGACTCAAGGGGAATATAGTTGGGGTGGTAGTGATGGGGTCGGGGGAATAAAGTTTGGGTGGTAGTGATGGTGTCGGGGTAAAAAAGTTTGGGTGGAAGTGATGGAGTCGGGGGAATAAAGTTGGGGTGGTAGTGATGGAGTCGTGGATTAAAGTTGGGGTGGAAGTGATGGAGTCGGGGGAATAAATTGGGGGTGGTAGTGATGGAGTCGGGTGAATAAAGTTGGGGTGGTAGTGATGGAGTCGGCGGGGAAATAATTTTGGGGAGGTAGTGATGGAGTCGGGGGAATAGAGTTTGGAAGAAAGTGATGGGGTCGGCGGGGGAATAAAGTTGAGGAGGTAGTGATGGAGTCGGTTGAATAAAGTTGGGGTGGTAGTGATGGAGTCGGGGGAATAAAGTCGAGGAGGTAGTGATCGAGTCGGGGGAATAAAGTTGGGGAGGTAGAGTTTGGGTTTGCGGGGGAATAAAAGTTGGGAGGTAGTGATGGAGTCGGGTGAATAAAGTCGAGGCTGTAGTGATGGAGTCGGGTGAATAAAATTCGGGAGGTAGTGATTGAGTCGGGTGAATAAAGTTGGGAGGTAGTGATGGAGTCGGGTGAATAAAGTTGGGAGGTAGTGATGGAGTCGGGTGAATAAAGTCGAGGCTGTAGTGATGGAGTCGGGTGAATAAATTTCGGGAGGTAGTGATTGGGTCTGCGGGGGGATAAAGTTGGGGTGGTAGAGATGGAGTCGGGTAATAATGTGGGGGTCGTAGTGTTGGCGATGGGTCGCGGGAATGTAATTGGGGAGTAAGTGATTGGCATAGGGATTGCGTATCATTGATTAGATAACCCCTAACTATACAGAGAGAAGTCACAAACGTTTAGAATCGTCGCCACGTTTGTTTGCCCACCTCACTCCCACTTTACGTTGCAACAGAAGAGCATGTTGAGACCAAGGTACTACTTGCTGCATAGCACTACAACAGTGCGTTATGGTTAAGTGGAACCTCAGAACTGTTGACAATATCTCACTGGCTTTGATTCCATTCTTCTACAAACACGATATGTAATAGTCCAATTAGAATTCAGTCATTTCACATACTAACTGAAAAGCGAAGTCTCGCGATGACAATTGCTGGGTCCTGAATATGAATCTAACTTAACAGATGAAACATGCAGTACAAAGATCCACTATGTCAAACTAAATACGGTATTTAAGCATTGCAAGAACGCTTTGTGGATCGATTTATGTTGGAAAGACCCAACATTTTTTATCGATATAAAGCAGCCAACAGAGATCAAGCATCAATAGAAATACACGTATTTCCAATTGTATCTACGAACATCCTCGCAGTATACCTCTCTTTGTACGGATTTCTGTCCGCGTGTCGCATCGGCGCTATTATCTTTTGACTTGACTTCTTTGGTAATGTATTCACAAGCTCCATGAAAATACGTACAAAGCGTTAGGAGAAGGACAATTCCCACCTAGGACTATAGCCCCCCATGAAAAATATATTTTATTACGTTGTTTATGATTCCTTTATTCAGTTAATTATGCAAAAATTCAACAACGGGTTACCCTGGGGATAAAAGTCACAGTCAAAAGGTCAAAGGTTTCAGTGAAACTTGAACTGTCATAGGTACAACAGATAATACACACAGCTCAAAATCTGTGTAGTTGATGCTGTGTAGTTGATGCTGTGTAGTTGATGCTGTGTAGTTCATGCTGTGTAGTTCATGCTGTGTCTGTCACACACACACACACACACCTCCATCTCACCTCACCCAGTCAGTACAATCCGGCTCATTCCGTGAGGCGTGTTCACTGCTCTGTTTCAACACAGGGAAAGTATATAAAACCCACTAACCAACGTGCACGTGTTTCAACTACGAAATTTCATTAATCTCGACAATCAACCAGACCAAAGAATACCTCTTCACACTATTACAATTCTATATAGGATAAATAGCAACAAATCCACGTAAACTGCGACTACGTGTGTGCACCATCTTAATAAAGTAACCTCTCTTGCCCACGCAAGTGTAGATAGTGCTCAATATTTATTAAGCAAATCCAGAGGAAACGTCAGCTTACCTCTTTAATCAGACTACGCTGCCGACAATGTTCCCTGTACAGTGAAGAA
Organism: Haliotis rufescens; assembly: GCF_023055435.1. Taxonomy (NCBI): domain Eukaryota; kingdom Metazoa; phylum Mollusca; class Gastropoda; order Lepetellida; family Haliotidae; genus Haliotis; species Haliotis rufescens. The sequence goes on along the minus strand of NW_025963779.1, from coordinate 93,907,822 downwards.
GCGACACGTGGGGTTACTTATCACCTCGTCTCCCCGTGTCTTGGTGTAGACAGCAATCACCCTAAACAACCTGATGTTGTGGACACCGTTATCCTGGACCCGCCGCGACCCACTGATGAGGAAACAAGACGATCACACTCAGTCTAGACGGAATTAGACAGGGCAGGGACTCCAACGCGTGGCGGCGACTGGCTGAATTATTGGACATGCCACGATAATTATGACTTGTTGAAAACGAATGTTTGTATCAGCAGACTAAAAACATAGAACTACTTGAGAGAGTAGGAGACAATTGCGCAAAGTTAAACGAATGCGGATTTAAACAGCTTGAATATGGTTTTACTCAGGCGTTACTGTGTGTGTGATGTGTGGATATTTCAAGTGGAAACACGGAACGAGAACAATACCGTAATTAAGCAATAGTTGATGGTGACGCCCAACATTTTGTCACAGAAGACACTAACAGTAACGCTATATACATCTTGTCACAGAGGGCGGTGACTATAATCCCCTGAATGTTTTAACAGAAGACACTGACGGTAACGCCCTACATGTTACAGAACACGTTGACGGTAACGTCCTACATGTTGTTACAGAAGACACTGACAAGAACGCCAATTACATCTTATTACAGAAGACGGTGACTGTAATGCCCTACATGTTATTACAGATGACGCCGACGGTAACGCCAGACATGTTGTTACAGAAGACGTTGAAGGTAACACCCTTCATGTTGTTACAGAAGACACTGACGGTAACGCCCTACATGCTGTAACAGAAGACACTGACAGTTACGCCATATACATGTTGTTACAGAAGACACTGACGGTAACGCCCAACTTGTTGTTACAGTAAGCACTGACGGTAACGCCCGACATGTAGTTACAGAAGACACTGACGGTAACGCCATATACATCTTATTACAGAAGACGGTGACAGTAATGCCCTACATGTTGTTACAGAAGACGCTGACGGTAACGCCCTACATGTTACAGAAGACACTGACGGTAACGCTCCACATGTTGTTACAGAAGACGTTGACGGTAACGCCCTACACGTTAAAGAAGACGCTGCCGGTAACGCTAGACATGTTGTTACAGAAGATGTCGACGGTAACGCCAGACATGTTGTTACAGAAGACGTTGAAGGTAACACCCTTCATGTTGTTACAGAAGACACTGACGGTAACGCCCTACATGATGTGACAGAAGACACCGACGGTAACGCCCAACATATTGTTACAGAAGACGGTGACGGTAACGTCCAACATGTTGTTACAGAAAACACTGACGTAACGTCCGACATCTTGTTACAGAAGACACTTACGCTAACGCCCGACATGGAGTTACAGAAGACGCTGACGGTAACGCGCTACACGTTACCAAATTCACTGACGGTAACTTCCGACGTCTTGTTACAGAAGACACTGACAGTTACGCCATATACATTTTGTTACAGAAGACGTTGAGGGTAACGCCCAACTTGTTGTTACAGAAAGCACTGACGGTAACGCCCGACATGTTGTTACAGAAGACACTGACGGTAACGCCCAACATGTTGTTAGGTTACGCTCAACATGTTGTTACAGAAGACACTGACGGTAACGCCCAACATGTTGTTAGGTTACGCTCAACATGTTGTTACAGAAGACACTGACGGTAACGCCCAACATGCTGTTACAGAAGACACTGACGGTAACGCCCCACATGCTGTTACAGAAGACACTGACGGTAACGCCCCACATGTTGTTACAGAAGACACTGACCGTAACGCCATACGTGATGTTACAGAAGACGGTGACTGTAATGTCCTACATGTTGTTACAAGAGACATTGACGGTAACGCCCCACATGTTGTTAGGGAAGGCATTGACGGTAACGCCCGACATCTTGTTACAGAAGACACTGACGGCAACACCCTACATGTTGTTACAGAAGACACTGACGGTAACGCCTTACATTTTGTTTCAGAAGACGCTTACGGTAATGCCATACATGTTACATAAGACCTTGACGGTAACGCCCCACATGTTACAGAAGACACTGGAGGATTTTTTAACTTTTGAAAACCAGATGTAGCTAAGTCCTCAAAAGATCTTTTGACCAAACAGGTCGTCATTAAAGAATAACTTGTATAAAAAAAGGATAATTTAGATAATTTCCAGGAGCTTAGTTTGTCTCCAGACATGTCATTCTCACTTTAGCGATGTTTGAAGGATGGAGTCCTCAAAGTTCCCCATGTACCATGAAGTTTGGGTACTTTTTCATAAGTTGAACGATAAAAAGATATTTTAGAAAACGTAAATGGTCACCTTTTAGTGTTGACTTCGCAGAAAAGCTAGTCTAACCATGCTGTCATAAAGCCGCAGTTGACATTTAAGTGATAAATAGATTTCCGTCCTTGGCTTAAAGCATAGAACATAGCTTTAGTTGCTTGTTCTATTAACTTTTTCCTTGTGAATGTGAATTTTAACGTTTGTTGAAAAGTAACACCAAGCTTAAGGTAGTTATAGGAATCAACTTTTTCCAAACCACTATGATCACTTTTGATATTATGTTTATATTTAGTATTTGATCCACCAAATATTAATATTTTAGTCTTCTTAGTATTAATCTTAAGCCTCCAATGTATACAATAGCCACGAAATGAGTATATGTTTTAGACTATAAGCATTTCTAGCCAATATCTTTTGCGTACAGTAAAACAAATATTGTGATAATATTTTCGATTCGAACATAGAACTCATCCGGTTTCAGTTGGTACCTTTGTACAGAAGTGCCGCCTCGAGGTCGTTTTAAAATATTGCAAACAAGACAGGCGACACGGTTTTTCTTGTCTTACTCCAGATGTACATGTACATGAAATGAAACTTGTCAAATTACCATTGCGGGAAACACATGATTTGATATTAATGTACATATTATAAATAACGTTAAAACAGTTTCCAGATATGTTATTTTGTAATAGTTGTTGCCAAAGTATTCATTAATTATATTATCAAGACTAGCAGCTTTGTTAGGTTTCAAATTGTGAAAACAGTTTATGATTTCACCTCTCGTTATACCTGGTCCTGCATTTAGTACTGTGCTTTCTTCAATGTTCACTTCACGTAGATTATCTATATCGAGGACATCAACTGTCGAAACTTCATTTAAAGATATATAAATGCTGAATAAAGATTCACTATGTGGTAGGTTTTCATCGCCAAACCGCCTTTGCTTCAGATGAACGAAGCTCGTTTCTTTCAACAATACATAATTTGTCTTGAAGTCTTTTTAAATGCATATTTGAAAAAAACGTATTGATGCATATCCAGTAGATAATGTTACAGGAACAAATTCACCCGAGCGTGGTGATTGGTAAGACAAATGGGGATTGAGGGGTGCATCTCACATATGACACAGTTGATTGTGAACGGTGCAATCACACCTCGGGTTTAAGCTGCATATCTGCTGTACAGATGTCTCCTCCTATATCGTTAGCGAGAGGTAGCACGGCGCGTACTTTGTCGCCTCACGGTAAAACAGCACAAATAAGCAGACTTACGGAGGAGAGAAGGTAACCCCTTCTGAAGCGACTGCCATCAATTCATCACGACCATCTAACTGATGGAATTAACCAATAGACAGCTGCCTCGCACCACTTCGGACCCTGGCGCGTGTTTGCTGTGTAGAAAGATGTCAGTTTAATCTCCCCATGCGTCTTGCTCTGCCCGGGTCGACCGATGGGACTTATGCTATGAAAATACAAGCGCCATACATTCGTCACGCTTGCAGTACTGAATATTGCTTGAAACAGAACAGATAATCCTGGGATACACGATGACCTGAGCATATCAGATGATAATAGAGAGCCTGGGAATGATAGGAGGTAACTCGCAACCTCGCAACCTGGGTATGGTTGGAGATACTAGACAACTAGAGCAAACGTTAAAAAATTTGGACTTGTTTCCCTGCCTGGCGCATTAAGGAGATAAAACAAGAAATGGTCTGCACGGAGTCAGTATACTGTGTCTGGGTGTTAAACTGTGGCATGGTATTTCAATGGGCTAGCACTGTAAATCACCATCAGCCCGGAAAAGTACAAGCAGCCACACACACGTGCATGCACGTCGCTATATAAGTGCAATAATTCTGGACGCCACGTTAAACCCCCACAATATAACAGACACCCTGTGTGCTAGAGGACAACATGCAACCTTGGTGTGCAAGAAGATAACAGACACAATTGGTGTGCTAGAAGATAACAGACAACCTTGGTGTGCAAGAAGATAACAGACAACCTTGGTGTGCAAGAAGACAACAGGCAACCTTAAAAGCTTGGTGTGTTAGAAGGTAACAGGCAACCTTGGTGTGTTAGAAGACAACAGGCAACCTTGGTACCGGTGTGCTAGAAGATAACAGACAACCTTGGTGTGCAAGAAGATAACAGGCAACCTAGGTGTGTTAGAAGATAACAGACAACCTTAGTGTGTTAGAAGATAACAGGCAACCTTGATGTGAACGAAGATAACAGACAACCTTGATGTGAAAGAAGATAACAGACAACCTTGATGTGAAAGAAGACAACAGACAACCTTGGTGTGCTAGAAGACAACAGACAACATTGGTCTGCTAGAAGATAACAGACAGCCTTGGTGTGCTAGAAGACAACAAGCAGCCTTGGTGTGCTCGAAGATAACAGACAACCCGGGTATGGTTGGAGATTATAGGTAACCTGCATATAATACGATAGATGATAGAACATACTACGCAATCTCAGGAAATCAGAGACTTTATAAAAGACAACAGACAACACTGGTGTGCTAGAAGATAACAGACAACATTGGTGTGCTAGAAGATAACAGACAACCTTGGTGTGCTAGAAGATAACAGACAACATCGGTGTGCTAGAAGACAACAGACAACACTGGTGTGCTAGAAGATAACAGGCAACCTTGGTGTGCTTGAAGACAACAGACAACATTGATGTGCTAGAAGACAACAGACAACATTTGTGTGCAAGAAGACAACAGACAACCTTGGTGTGTTAGAAGATAACAGACAACCTTGGTGTGCAAGAAGATAACAGACAACCTTGGTGTGCAAGAAGACAACAGACAACCTTGGTGTGCTAGAAGACAACAGACAACCTTGGTGTGCAAGAAGACAACAGTCAACCTTGGTGTGTTAGAAGATAACAGACAACCTTGGTGTGTTAGAAGATAACAGACAACCTTGGTGTGCAAGAAGACAACAGACAACCTTGGTGTGCTAGAAGACAACAGACAACCTTGGTGTGCAAGAAGACAACAGACAACCTTGGTGTGTTAGAAGATAACAGACAACTTTGGTGTGCTCGAAGATAATAGACAACCCGGGTATGGTTGGAGATTATAGGCAACCTGGATATAATACGATAGATGATAGAATATACTACGCAATCTCAGGAAATCAGAGACTTTATAAAGTTGACATCTTACGAGGCTCACTGTGTCTGAGAAGAAAGGCTTGAATAGTGTACAAGTCCTACACGTCGTTGTGATTAATGCACCATGTCAGTGTTGATTCTACAAGCTCGGGTAGCCTTTACCTCTCTAGAACACATTATCTTACAACGGATTAAGCTTGATGAAATTCATGCCAATAAAATACGTTTGAATGACACGTGTGAATCTTGATTACGGAGTTCATACTCTGAAAGTCAAACCCACGCAATTGAAAACGACACGAAAAACCTTTAAAAAGGCATACGGGAAATTGTTAGAAATTTCCACTGGGATAGAAATGGCTCTAATGGTGTTTTTGTAATTTACTTTCGAATTCGTTGTTCCAACAAATCCTTTAACGTCGCCCTACGGACGGCCATTGTCCATACTATTAGAAAATGGCATATTTCCGTAATGATATTGATTCTCATCATCATTGTGTTATGTTTCCAAAGCGGTTTCCAACTTGTTTTATGAATCAATTTGTTAACTTTTCAAGATTTTATTGAAAACTACCCCGTTATTTATGCTGCTGGTACCCCGGGGAACGCTGCCAGTAGTGTTCTGGCAGACACTTCAGCAGGGCATCATGGGTCCATGGGAAATTTAAAAGAAATCGATTTTGTCATTGAAGTGATGATTCATATTTGTAACCGGGGTTGGAATGATCCTGCGGTTACTTAATGTTACATATCCATCTACGCAGTTTGAAAATCAATACATTCGCTTCTTGCAATCCTCTTTTGAAGAAGGGTCGGTGGGGGTGCCTAATGAATAAAGCGTTCTCTTGTCACGCCGAAGACACGGGCTCGATTGCCCACTGAAAGCGGATTAAAAAATGCTCACTCTTTAGTAGCAGTATTTTGCGGATGGTTCACGAAAACAGGCAGAACAGGCATGTTCATCATTAAAAAGAGGTAGAATGTCGCTCATGAATGAAGTAGAACGATGATCATGAAAGGGATTGGAGTTGTAATGTTAATCATTAAAAAGAGGTAGAGTGGTATTTCGACCATGAAAACAAGTGGAGGGGTAAATGTTGACTATGAATGAAATACAATGTTGATTGGAGTGGTAATGGCGATCGTAAAAACAAGTGGAGTGGTAATGGCGATCGTGAAACCATGTAGAGTGGTAATGGCGATCGTGAAACAAGTGGAGTGGTAATGGCGATCGTGAAACCATGTAGAATGGTATTGGCGATCGTGAAAACAAGTGGAGTGGTAATGGCGATCGTGAAAACAAGTGGAGTGGTAATGGCGATCGCCAAGGCTCGCTAAATACACTGTTTATTCCTAATGCAGGATATTTACCATCCCCAAACACACTCGCGTGATAACCTCTATATATACGTCAGATAATACTTGTAAAGGTGTGTTGGGGCGGGGGTTATATAGTAGTGACTATTGAAAGGAAGGATCGGTAGTATACCAAGCCATCACTCTGATGTTACTCCAAACGACTGGCTTATCTGATTTGATGAAAGGTCGTTCTGACGTGACCCATAATGGGATGTTCTCAGATCTTTGTTTAGCGATAGCGAGAACTAAGATCTGATTTTAATGAGATTGGTATTAATACATTTTCACTTGTGAGTTTCAAGACTATGAGTAGGATATATCCAAACATTAAACACAACTTTATTGTGTTCATGTCTATATTTGACCAGTGATTGCAGTTGAAAGATGAGTGAAATTTTAACTCTAGTTTATCATTTTTAAATATAATACCTCAAATAAAGAGCTACATTTAAGAGAAAAAGAACTTTTTCAGAAAGTTTCACAAGCACTAGTAACATTTCCTTGAAAGGCATTTAGAAGTAATAAAAGAAGTTTGCACAATATTAATTTATAAAAAAAATGTGAAGATATCAGAAATCCAGCCATATGTCATTAATACCACATATAGTATTAATACCATCAATCTGAATAAGTTAGAATTAATCTCACAAATATTTCTACTGTAGGTTGCAGTCTGCTGATATGGAGCTTGATTATATACTGAACCGCAAAAGAAACGTCGCCCCATGTAACATTGCATGAAAAGTTGTCATTTGAATATCTGGGTATTTTTTGTCAAAGTTTCTAAAATTTAATATAACCTTGTCCGGAAAAAGGAAATGTGATGGAAAAAAACAAAGCAGATGACAATAAAACCGATCGCCCAAACGCATCACGGCAACGGCCATGGTAACCCGATGCACGTGAGTTCCGTGCAAATTGAAAAGCACATGTGTTCCCCCATTTCTTGCACTATAAAAATCCACCCAGACCGGATAACATTCATTCGTTATTTAATTGCTACCACATGCCAAGATGGACAAGAAATCAGCGATACCAAGCCCCTGGACGATTGCAAGCAGGATCAGCCAATGGTAGCCAATGCTTTTCAAGTCCACATAAGGACCATATACCGGCTCCAGCAACGGTACCAGACCACCAACACTACAGATGACCGACCAAGTAGATGAAGATCAAGGGTCACCACCCGACGTCAGGATCGTCAGATTGTGCGACAGCATCTTCAAGATCGCTTTGTTACTGCTGCGGAAACTGCTCGACAGACCATGAGGACATACCAGAATTGTTCTTGCACAGAGGGTCGACCCTGTGGTCTCCAAGAACATCGGTCCAGGGAGAGGCAATGGTGTCACAGCAGCTCGGTACATTGATCAAGTCTTGAGACTACACGCCATACCTCATTTGGCATGTCGCCGCCACCACGAGTTTCAGCATGATAACGCCCGTGCCCACTCTGCGAGAGAAACATGAGACTTCCTCCGGCAGAATGGCATCAGAACCATGCAATGGCCTGCCCGCAGTCCCGATTTAAATCCCATTGAGCACCTGCGGGACGAGATTCAAAGACAGCCGAATGACGTTCGACCGAGGCCGACAACTGCAACTGAACTGCGTCAGGCGTTCCTCAGAGTGTGGCCTCAAATGCCACTTCAACCGCCTTATCCATTCCATGTATCGACGTTGCACGGCAGTCATCAATGCACATGGCGGACACACGAGATACTGACTTGTGATGCCATTTCCTCAGAGACCAGTGTTGTGTTTCACTTAAAGAACATTTGACACTTTAATTTCAACCTCGATGATCAGTTATGCCAAGTTTCATCTCTTTAATATGTCTCAAAGTATGTTTACAGTATTTGAACAGAGGTTTCTCATATATCTATGCATGGTGATGTTTTTTTTGCGGTTCAGTATATGATATACTCAATACCACAGGGCCGGCCTAGTCGAAAACAAATCACAAATTATATACTGTACAGGTTTCTAGAGTGTTTTATTTCACAAAAAATAGATAAAAATGTGTTTAAAGCAAACTGAACTAATGCACTAATAACGTGCAAAATGAAAATAAGCATCAGCATGAACTCGAAGTTATAGGAGTATTGTCATGCTTGTGTAATAGGTAGATTAGAAGGATGCAGTTGTGGTAATGACAACACTGTTGTGGTGATGACTGCATACAAAATACCTACAAACAACTAAAACTGGTTTGCCAATGAAATATAATGAACATGAACTTATCCCTTCCAACCAAAATAACAATTTCGCATTATATACCATTTAAACGAAAAATCAAGCTGAAGTCATCACCACAACAGCAAGCTAAAGTCATTACCGCAACAGCAAGCTAAAGTCATTACCGCAACAGCAAGCTGAAGCCATCACCACAACAGCAAGCTAAAGTCATAACCGAAACAGCCAGCTAAAGTTATCACCACAACAGCAAGCTAAAGTCATTGCCACATCAGCAAGCAAAGGTCATCACCCCAACGGGCAAGCTAAACTCATTCCTACAACAGCAAGCTAAAGTCATCGCTACAACAGCAAGCTAAAGTCATTACCGAAACAGCAAGCTAAAGTCGTCACCACAACAGCAAGCTAAAGTCATAACCGCAACAGCAAGCTAAAGTCATTACCGAAACAGCAAGCTAAAGTTAATACCACAACAGCAAGCTAAAGTCGTCACCACAACAGCAAGCTAAAGTCATTACCGCAACAGCAAGCTAAAGTTATCATCACGACAGCAAGCTAAAGTCATCACCGCAACAGCAAGCTAAACTCATTACTACAACAGCAAGCTAAAGTCATTACCGCAACAGCAAGCTAAACTTATTCCTACAACAGCAAGCTAAAGTTAATGCCACAACAGCAAACTTAAGTCATCGCTACAACAGCAAGCGAAAGTCATCACTACAACAGCAAGCTAAAGTCATTACAGTAACAGCAAACTAAAGCTATCACCGCAACAGCAAGCTAAAGTCATCGCTACAACAGCAAGCTAAAGTCATTACCGAAACAGCAAGCTAAAGTTATCACCGCAACAGCAAGCTAAAGTCATCGCTACAACAGCAAGCTAAAGTCATTACCGAAACAGCAAGCTAAAGTTAATACCACAGCAGCAAGCTTAAGTCGTCACCACAACAGCAAGCTAAAGTCTTTACCGCAACAGCAAGCTAAAGTTATCATTATGACAGCAAGCTAAACTCATCAACGCAACAGCAAGCTAAACTCATTACTACAAAAGCAAGCTAAAGTCATTACCGCAACAGCAAGCTAAAGTTATCATCACGACAGCAAGCTAAAGTTACCACCGCAACAGCAAGCTTAACTCATTACTACAACAGCAAGCTAAAGTCATTACCGAAACAGCAAGCTAAAGTTAATACCACAGCAGCAAGCTTAAGTCGTCACCACAACAGCAAGCGAAAGTCATTACCACAACAGCAAGCTAAAGTCATTACGGCAACAGCAAGCTAAACTTATCACCACAACAGCAAGCTAAAGTCATTGCCACATCAGCAAGCAAAGGCCATCACCGCAACGGGCAAGCTAAACTCATTACTACAACAGCAAGCTAAAGTTAATACCACAACAGCAAACTAAAGTCATCGCTACAACAGCAATCGAAAGTCATCACTACAACAGCAAGCTAAAGTCATTACGGCAACAGCAAGCTAAAGTTAATGCCACAATAGCAAGCTAAAGTCGTCACCACAACAGCAAGCTATAGTCATTACCGCAATGGCAAGCTAAAGTTATCATCACGACAGCAAGCTAAAGTTATCACCGCAACAGCAAGCTAAAGTTATCATCACGACAGGAAGCTAAAGTTATCACCGCAACAGCAAGCTAAACCCTTTACTACAGCAGCAAGCTAAAGTCATTTCCGAAACAGCAAGCTAAAGTCATTACGGCAACACCAAGCTAAAGTTATCACCCCAACAACAAGCTAAAGTCATTACCGCAACAGCAAGCTAAAGTTATCATTACGACAGCAAGCTAAAGTCATCATGGCAACAGCAAGCTAAACTCGTTACTACAACAGAAAGCTAAAGTCATTACCGCAACAGCAAGCTAAAGTCATCACCGCAACAACAAGCTAAACTCATTACTACAGCAGCAAGCTAAAGTCATTACCGAAACAGCAAGCTAAAGTTTATACCACAACAGCAAGTTAAAATAATTGCTACAACAGCATGCTAAAGTCATTACCGCAACAGCAAATTACGTGGTGGTAATGACAGTTCAAAGGAAACGGAGCAAAATATCTGTCAATGTGCGTTAACATGTTGGTTAAACATCATAAATGGCTTCATGTATCATTATTTACATTTCATTGTAAATATGGTCAGTATATTCTGATGTCAGACTATTCTGCTATGACTGAGAATTAAATCAATCTCAGTTTAGCTAAAGTTTGGGTCAAACTGATTGAAAAAGGTGACAATGTTACAAGTAAGGAAGAGAAATTATGGATGTCAACTTTTATATTATGAGGAACACAACGCTTCGGATTATATACTTATTCCTTCATCAGGTGAATATATGCTATAGGGCAGAGGGCATATGTGAACCTGCAATAACAACACAATTAATAAGATAACAGAGGTGGAACTGACAAGGGAAGCTGACAAATAGTTGGCGCTGATGGGTGATTAGCAATAGACAAATTGAAGCCAACACTTATCAGTAAATAGCGTTGATAGATGATTATGATGGACAACTGGAAGCCAGGACTTTAATATCACTGATTGGTAATGGGCAATGGACAATGGGCAAACGGGAGGCCTGGGGTAATTAGCACTGGTAGGTAACAGAATTGAAATAGCAGTGGACAAGTGGAAGGCAGCTAGATAATTAGCACCGACAATGATCAAAGCAATAAATCCCAAGCACTGGGCAGATAGGTTCCATGGTCACCGTTCTTGGCTGGCTGGTGTCTCCTGATGTTAATGGCGTCTTGTAGTTTTCTTTGTCGACAGCTGTTGTTGTTGCTAGACAGGACTTTAATGTTATGGTCTTGGTTCTTAAGGATGTGCTCGGAAATAGCAGATTTCAGGTCTAGTTTGTGGACAGAGGTCTGATGTTCTTTGAATCTGGTTTTGAAGGGTCTGAGGGTTTCTCCAATGTATTGACGGCCACAGTTGCAGGGGATCTGGTATATACATACTCTGGGGTTGGGACTTGCACTGCTTGTGCCTCTGCCATTGGTTCGGAGATGGGTCTTGGTGGACTCGTCGCTAGAAAAGTTGACATCTATGTTGGCTTTGTTCTTGATGAGGCTGGAGTAGTATAGGGAATGTGGGATAGAAATCCACACAACCAATGCGGGGACTGTCTCTCCACTTGTCCTGCACCACCAAGCATCTTCGATGATCCTACTTCCACTTGCAAATGCAGTGCCACAGACCACTGCATTGATAGCAAGAAATGCCCACTATGGATAAATAGATTCACCACCAAACCACCACCAGAAAAGCGGCTGCTCCTAGTAGCCCCAGACCAGATAGCGATCCCTAGTTGTATAGTGAATATAGAAAATCTGTACGACAACGGAGTGTGCTTTGTGGTCTATCCGATACTTGATACTTACCAAAACTCTAGCAGAGCAGTGCCAATGTGGACAAAATGACTGCATCTTCCGAAGACTAGCGGGTGAAGGCGACTTCCCCGATCCACCGGGGAGGAATCCACCCATCCTACAAATATCAAACCACGGCGGTCCAACAGATCTAGAACTATTACCAGCGCAACCGATTTCCAAACATAGGAAAGCATTAACTTTGCCAGCTGGAAAATAGGTGTGCACGAAGTTTGCTGCAGCAACACTAGAGAACAATGGACGAAAGACGAACAGACTACTGCTACTCCTATACGTGGGTAGAGAACCGGTGCCAGTCTATGGATACAAGATACAAGAAGCTGTTGGGTGGAATAGAGAACTTGTGGCTATCCAATGCACCATTCTATTGCATCATAGACAAAGTCTGCCACTCACCAATCTCGGATACAAAAGATGATAGAAAAATAATGCTCATCTTTCCTCCTAGCAAAGTAGTCGAAGAAGAGCCTGTTCTTATAGACAGGACAGAGCCTGTTCTTATAGACAGGGCAGAGAAACAACTCGGGCCAAAGGAAACACCCCTAAAACAAGGAGAAATAGATGAAACCGAAGAGGAAACCAATCTATGGCATCATGCTGCAGAAGAAGAACTAGAAAAACAAAGACAACTACGAGAGAAAAGAATAGACGAATTGGAGAAAACCGCTGTGGACTACAAAGAAAAAAGCATAGGTTGTAAAAAACTAGTCTATACAATTTAAGATTATGGAGAAAAGAAAGTCTCGGAATTGGAACCAGGGGTGTATTCTATACTTGGCTATAGAGAAAGTGGAGATAGCACCCGAGTTGTTCTTCGAGAAGAAAGCATCTGGGCAAAAAAAGAGCTACAACGTATTCTTTCTAGTATGGATCGAATATTCGAAAAGGACGAGGACAAACGTGGTAGAAAGACTTTCTGGCTGCCAGAAATAGAGCCCCTCCAAATCGTGATAGAGCCAACCAAATCCTTCATAGTAGAAGACAAGACTATCCATTGGAACCCAATACGAGTCGTTGCGGTAAATACACCAGGAATACAAGGATCTATTACAGAAAAATAGGCTACAAGTGGTTCCAGTACGAAAAACCAGGAGAAAAGCACTAGATCTAGAAGCAGGAGAATATACTTGCTATCGGTATGCTGGAACAAAGTATCATGGCAATCCACGCACATATTTGTATCTTGTTTCCAAAGATGGTGTAGAGACACTGGTATATGGATTCTTCCTGAAGAAAGCTGTGGAGGACATCAAACTTTGTGGACCGCTCATCTGCCGGCTTGGTAGAACAAAAAGAAAACCAGACAGAAAAGTAGATCGTCTAGCCTATATTACGCAAGCCTAGTAGGCAGAAAAACTACTCCATATCGAGTATATGCACTTGTTCTCTCTTGTGCACCGAAGCAGTGTTCCTGTGTGTATGTAGACATACCATCTACAGTGTTCCTGTGTATGTAGACATACTATCTACAGTGTTCCTGTGTATGTAGACATACTATCTACAGCGTTCCTGTGTATGTAGACAAACTATCTACAGTGTTCCTGTGTATGTAGACATACCATCTACAGTGTTCCTGTGTATGTAGACATACTATCTACAGTGTTCCTGTGTATGTAGACATACCATCTACAGTGTTCCTGTGTGTATGTAGACATACCATCTACAGTGTTCCTGTGTATGTAGACAAACTATCTACAGTGTTCCTGTGTATGTAGACAAACTATCTACAGCGTTCCTGTGTATGTAGACATACTATCTACAGTGTTCCTGTGTATGTAGACATACTATCTACAGTGTTCCTGTGTATGTAGACATACTATCTACAGTGTTCCTGTGTATGTAGACATACTATCTACAGTGTTCCTGTGTATGTAGACAAACTATCTGCAGTGTTCCTGTGTATGTAGACAAACTATCTACAGTGTTCCTGTGTATGTAGACATACCATCTGCAGTGTTCCTGTGTATGTAGACATACCATCTGCAGTGTTCCTGTGTATGTAGACATACTATCTACAGTGTTCCTGTGTATGTAGACATACCATCTGCAGTGTTCCTGTGTATGTAGACATACTATCTACAGTGTTCCTGTGTATGTAGACAAACTATCTGCAGGTAAACTTCTCTAGGTATAACCGTGTCTCTACACCATCTTTGGAAACAAGATACAAATATGTGCGTGGGATGCCACGATACTTTGTTCTAGCATACTGTAACGGTAGTGGGTTAGATATGTTAATAAGATATTTTAATAGCGCTTTATTGTTTCTTCTCATTAGTGGTGATTACTTTTTAGCTCCCTTAGGGTATGGAGCGAGTACCATTCTTTCCGGTAAGAAAGGCCTTTGTTTATCCGCATTCCGTCAAGATGTTTTATGGATTTCAGGGAATTGGACAACTGTGAGTTCTCTATACTAGAAATTCTGTTAAATAAACATCATGAATACTCATTTTCTCCGTTCAGAGTTTTCGAAAACATTATAGTAAAACATCTATTGAGTGTAAAGAACGTTTACCGGGAGTAAGTTGAATTTCAAAAATGTCAGCATGGATTTGAATATTGACAATATGGACAATTGTGATGATGATTTAAGTAGCCGTGCGGCTAAACCTACACAAGAATACACTGATTATAAGATTGAACTATGTGTGAAACGTTTCAAATCTGCACTATCTGCATGGCGTCAGCAGGCGATTAGTGTCATGAAGTTAGTATCTGACAGTGTGGACATATCTGAACTGCGTTCAATTCGTGATTATTTAGAAGACCGTATGGCAATTGTGTGTAGTGAACATGGTAAACTAACTGAATTCAATTATTCTGATGAACATTTGCTTGCAAAATTTGATTCAATTGAATCAAAACATTTTGATTTAATTAAATCTGTGAGTGTTTAACTGTGTGAACTTGAATTTGGTTTGAGTGAACGGAAATTCGCTGACAGCAAATCATGTAAATCTGTAAAGACTAAGTCATCAAAAATGTCGAATGTGTCAAAACTGTATGAGACAAAAATTGCTGCTAAAGCCGAAGCTGCAGCATTAAAGACTAAATTGAAATTTCTTGAAATTGAAAATCAAAAGAGAGCTGAGCTTGAAAGGTGTCAAACTGAAATGAAATTACCTATGGCTATGGCACAATTAGAAGCTTTAGAGAAATTAGAAAGTGAAGTGAATGAGGATTCTGTTCATTCTCCTGCTTTATGTCCGAATGGAAAAAACATGTTTGTACAAGATTATATTCACTCAGTTCAGGTTAAGAATCTTACACAAAGTGAAATTAAAGCTCCACATGAGTCATGTGTCGAAAGTGACATTGTGAATGTAGACATAGAATCTGTTCCGATTAAAAACTTTCAAGACTAGCAAAATGTTCCGTTCAGTCAAAAGAGAATCTCAGAATGAAGATCTAGAAGCAGGAGAATATACTTGCTATCGGTATGCTGGAACAAAGTATCATGGCAATCCACGCACATATTTGTATCTTGTTTCCAAAGATGGTGTAGAGACACTGGTATATGGATTCTTCCTGAAGAAAGCTGTGGAGGACATCAAACTTTGTGGACCGCTCATCTGCCGGCTTGGTAGAACAAAAAGAAAACCAGACAGAAAAGTAGATCGTCTAGCCTATATTACGCAAGCCTAGTAGGCAGAAAAACTACTCCATATCGAGTATATGCACTTGTTCTCTCTTGTGCACCGAAGCAGTGTTCCTGTGTGTATGTAGACATACCATCTAAGGTGTTCCTGTGTGTATGTAGACATACCATCTACAGTGTTCCTGTGTATGTAGACAAACTATCTACAGTGTTCCTGTGTATGTAGACAAACTATCTACAGTGTTCCTGTGTATGTAGACATACTATCTACAGTGTTCCTGTGTATGTAGACATACTATCTACAGTGTTCCTGTGTATGTAGACATACTATCTACAGTGTTCCTGTGTATGTAGACATACTATCTACAGTGTTCCTGTGTATGTAGACAAACTATCTGCAGTGTTCCTGTGTATGTAGACAAACTATCTACAGTGTTCCTGTGTATGTAGACATACCATCTGCAGTGTTCCTGTGTATGTAGACATACCATCTGCAGTGTTCCTGTGTATGTAGACATACTATCTACAGTGTTCCTGTGTATGTAGACATACCATCTGCAGTGTTCCTGTGTATGTAGACATACTATCTACAGTGTTCCTGTGTATGTAGACAAACTATCTGCAGGTAAACTTCTCTAGGTATAACCGTGTCTCTACACCATCTTTGGAAACAAGATACAAATATGTGCGTGGGATGCCACGATACTTTGTTCTAGCATACTGTAACGGTAGTGGGTTAGATATGTTAATAAGATATTTTAATAGCGCTTTATTGTTTCTTCTCATTAGTGGTGATTACTTTTTAGCTCCCTTAGGGTATGGAGCGAGTACCATTCTTTCCGGTAAGAAAGGCCTTTGTTTATCCGCATTCCGTCAAGATGTTTTATGGATTTCAGGGAATTGGACAACTGTGAGTTCTCTATACTAGAAATTCTGTTAAATAAACATCATGAATACTCATTTTCTCCGTTCAGAGTTTTCGAAAACATTATAGTAAAACATCTATTGAGTGTAAAGAACGTTTACCGGGAGTAAGTTGAATTTCAAAAATGTCAGCATGGATTTGAATATTGACAATATGGACAATTGTGATGATGATTTAAGTAGCCGTGCGGCTAAACCTACACAAGAATACACTGATTATAAGATTGAACTATGTGTGAAACGTTTCAAATCTGCACTATCTGCATGGCGTCAGCAGGCGATTAGTGTCATGAAGTTAGTATCTGACAGTGTGGACATATCTGAACTGCGTTCAATTCGTGATTATTTAGAAGACCGTATGGCAATTGTGTGTAGTGAACATGGTAAACTAACTGAATTCAATTATTCTGATGAACATTTGCTTGCAAAATTTGATTCAATTGAATCAAAACATTTTGATTTAATTAAATCTGTGAGTGTTTAACTGTGTGAACTTGAATTTGGTTTGAGTGAACGGAAATTCGCTGACAGCAAATCATGTAAATCTGTAAAGACTAAGTCATCAAAAATGTCGAATGTGTCAAAACTGTATGAGACAAAAATTGCTGCTAAAGCCGAAGCTGCAGCATTAAAGACTAAATTGAAATTTCTTGAAATTGAAAATCAAAAGAGAGCTGAGCTTGAAAGGTGTCAAACTGAAATGAAATTACCTATGGCTATGGCACAATTAGAAGCTTTAGAGAAATTAGAAAGTGAAGTGAATGAGGATTCTGTTCATTCTCCTGCTTTATGTCCGAATGGAAAAAACATGTTTGTACAAGATTATATTCACTCAGTTCAGGTTAAGAATCTTACACAAAGTGAAATTAAAGCTCCACATGAGTCATGTGTCGAAAGTGACATTGTGAATGTAGACATAGAATCTGTTCCGATTAAAAACTTTCAAGACTAGCAAAATGTTCCGTTCAGTCAAAAGAGAATCTCAGAATGAAGATCTAGAAGCAGGAGAATATACTTGCTATCGGTATGCTGGAACAAAGTATCATGGCAATCCACGCACATATTTGTATCTTGTTTCCAAAGATGGTGTAGAGACACTGGTATATGGATTCTTCCTGAAGAAAGCTGTGGAGGACATCAAACTGTGGACCGCTCATCTGCCGGCTTGGTAGAACAAAAAGAAAACCAGACAGAAAAGTAGATCGTCTAGCCTATATTACGCAAGCCTAGTAGGCAGAAAAACTACTCCATATCGAGTATATGCACTTGTTCTCTCTTGTGCACCGAAGCAGTGTTCCTGTGTGTATGTAGACATACCATCTACAGTGTTCCTGTGTATGTAGACATACTATCTACAGTGTTCCTGTGTATGTAGACATACTATCTACAGCGTTCCTGTGTATGTAGACAAACTATCTACAGTGTTCCTGTGTATGTAGACATACCATCTAAGGTGTTCCTGTGTGTATGTAGACATACCATCTACAGTGTTCCTGTGTATGTAGACAAACTATCTACAGTGTTCCTGTGTATGTAGACAAACTATCTACAGTGTTCCTGTGTATGTAGACATACTATCTACAGTGTTCCTGTGTATGTAGACATACTATCTACAGTGTTCCTGTGTATGTAGACATACTATCTACAGTGTTCCTGTGTATGTAGACATACTATCTACAGTGTTCCTGTGTATGTAGACAAACTATCTGCAGTGTTCCTGTGTATGTAGACAAACTATCTACAGTGTTCCTGTGTATGTAGACATACCATCTGCAGTGTTCCTGTGTATGTAGACATACCATCTGCAGTGTTCCTGTGTATGTAGACATACTATCTACAGTGTTCCTGTGTATGTAGACATACCATCTGCAGTGTTCCTGTGTATGTAGACATACTATCTACAGTGTTCCTGTGTATGTAGACAAACTATCTGCAGGTAAACTTCTCTAGGTATAACCGTGTCTCTACACCATCTTTGGAAACAAGATACAAATATGTGCGTGGGATGCCACGATACTTTGTTCTAGCATACTGTAACGGTAGTGGGTTAGATATGTTAATAAGATATTTTAATAGCGCTTTATTGTTTCTTCTCATTAGTGGTGATTACTTTTTAGCTCCCTTAGGGTATGGAGCGAGTACCATTCTTTCCGGTAAGAAAGGCCTTTGTTTATCCGCATTCCGTCAAGATGTTTTATGGATTTCAGGGAATTGGACAACTGTGAGTTCTCTATACTAGAAATTCTGTTAAATAAACATCATGAATACTCATTTTCTCCGTTCAGAGTTTTCGAAAACATTATAGTAAAACATCTATTGAGTGTAAAGAACGTTTACCGGGAGTAAGTTGAATTTCAAAAATGTCAGCATGGATTTGAATATTGACAATATGGACAATTGTGATGATGATTTAAGTAGCCGTGCGGCTAAACCTACACAAGAATACACTGATTATAAGATTGAACTATGTGTGAAACGTTTCAAATCTGCACTATCTGCATGGCGTCAGCAGGCGATTAGTGTCATGAAGTTAGTATCTGACAGTGTGGACATATCTGAACTGCGTTCAATTCGTGATTATTTAGAAGACCGTATGGCAATTGTGTGTAGTGAACATGGTAAACTAACTGAATTCAATTATTCTGATGAACATTTGCTTGCAAAATTTGATTCAATTGAATCAAAACATTTTGATTTAATTAAATCTGTGAGTGTTTAACTGTGTGAACTTGAATTTGGTTTGAGTGAACGGAAATTCGCTGACAGCAAATCATGTAAATCTGTAAAGACTAAGTCATCAAAAATGTCGAATGTGTCAAAACTGTATGAGACAAAAATTGCTGCTAAAGCCGAAGCTGCAGCATTAAAGACTAAATTGAAATTTCTTGAAATTGAAAATCAAAAGAGAGCTGAGCTTGAAAGGTGTCAAACTGAAATGAAATTACCTATGGCTATGGCACAATTAGAAGCTTTAGAGAAATTAGAAAGTGAAGTGAATGAGGATTCTGTTCATTCTCCTGCTTTATGTCCGAATGGAAAAAACATGTTTGTACAAGATTATATTCACTCAGTTCAGGTTAAGAATCTTACACAAAGTGAAATTAAAGCTCCACATGAGTCATGTGTCGAAAGTGACATTGTGAATGTAGACATAGAATCTGTTCCGATTAAAAACTTTCAAGACTAGCAAAATGTTCCGTTCAGTCAAAAGAGAATCTCAGAATGAAGATCTAGAAGAAGGAGAATATACTTGCTATCGGTATGCTGGAACAAAGTATCATGGCAATCCACGCACATATTTGTATCTTGTTTCCAAAGATGGTGTAGAGACACTGGTATATGGATTCTTCCTGAAGAAAGCTGTGGAGGACATCAAACTGTGGACCGCTCATCTGCCGGCTTGGTAGAACAAAAAGAAAACCAGACAGAAAAGTAGATCGTCTAGCCTATATTACGCAAGCCTAGTAGGCAGAAAAACTACTCCATATCGAGTATATGCACTTGTTCTCTCTTGTGCACCGAAGCAGTGTTCCTGTGTGTATGTAGACATACCATCTACAGTGTTCCTGTGTATGTAGACATACTATCTACAGTGTTCCTGTGTATGTAGACATACTATCTACAGCGTTCCTGTGTATGTAGACAAACTATCTACAGTGTTCCTGTGTATGTAGACATACCATCTACAGTGTTCCTGTGTATGTAGACATACTATCTACAGTGTTCCTGTGTATGTAGACATACCATCTAAGGTGTTCCTGTGTGTATGTAGACATACCATCTACAGTGTTCCTGTGTATGCAGAATTACGTACTAAATATATACCAGAATGTTTCTTATCTAAGACAAGTAGAATAGCTTTTGTTTCTATTTTGTCATCGAATGATGCCGATGTAATGTTTAAACTGTCTTTATTTGTAAAACATGGGATGGAACTACGAAATAACATGTTGAGTGGAAATTCATAATTTTAATTACCTCACCCTAGAAAGTCCTCATGATTATCACCGATTGTTAAATGAATGTTATATTTATATATTTTTTATTGTATCTCCCAATCTGTAAATTCTCACCCACTGTATTTATCTGAACTTGTATATGGGCCGATGGCCTTTGATACAATAAACATCTTTGACTTGACTTGACAAACTATCTACAGTGTTCCTGTGTATGTAGACAAACTATCTACAGCGTTCCTGTGTATGTAGACATACTATCTACAGTGTTCCTGTGTATGTAGACATACTATCTACAGTGTTCCTGTGTATGTAGACATACTATCTACAGTGTTCCTGTGTATGTAGACATACTATCTACAGTGTTCCTGTGTATGTAGACATACTATCTACAGTGTTCCTGTGTATGTAGACAAACTATCTGCAGTGTTCCTGTGTATGTAGACAAACTATCTACAGTGTTCCTGTGTATGTAGACATACCATCTGCAGTGTTCCTGTGTATGTAGACATACCATCTGCAGTGTTCCTGTGTATGTAGACATACTATCTACAGTGTTCCTGTGTATGTAGACATACCATCTGCAGTGTTCCTGTGTATGTAGACATACTATCTACAGTGTTCCTGTGTATGTAGACAAACTATCTGCAGGTAAACTTCTCTAGGTATAACCGTGTCTCTACACCATCTTTGGAAACAAGATACAAATATGTGCGTGGGATGCCACGATACTTTGTTCTAGCATACTGTAACGGTAGTGGGTTAGATATGTTAATAAGATATTTTAATAGCGCTTTATTGTTTCTTCTCATTAGTGGTGATTACTTTTTAGCTCCCTTAGGGTATGGAGCGAGTACCATTCTTTCCGGTAAGAAAGGCCTTTGTTTATCCGCATTCCGTCAAGATGTTTTATGGATTTCAGGGAATTGGACAACTGTGAGTTCTCTATACTAGAAATTCTGTTAAATAAACATCATGAATACTCATTTTCTCCGTTCAGAGTTTTCGAAAACATTATAGTAAAACATCTATTGAGTGTAAAGAACGTTTACCGGGAGTAAGTTGAATTTCAAAAATGTCAACATGGATTTGAATATTGACAATATGGACAATTGTGATGATGATTTAAGTAGCCGTGCGGCTAAACCTACACAAGAATACACTGATTATAAGATTGAACTATGTGTGAAACGTTTCAAATCTGCACTATCTGCATGGCGTCAGCAGGCGATTAGTGTCATGAAGTTAGTATCTGACAGTGTGGACATATCTGAACTGCGTTCAATTCGTGATTATTTAGAAGACCGTATGGCAATTGTGTGTAGTGAACATGGTAAACTAACTGAATTCAATTATTCTGATGAACATTTGCTTGCAAAATTTGATTCAATTGAATCAAAACATTTTGATTTAATTAAATCTGTGAGTGTTTAACTGTGTGAACTTGAATTTGGTTTGAGTGAACGGAAATTCGCTGACAGCAAATCATGTAAATCTGTAAAGACTAAGTCATCAAAAATGTCGAATGTGTCAAAACTGTATGAGACAAAAATTGCTGCTAAAGCCGAAGCTGCAGCATTAAAGACTAAATTGAAATTTCTTGAAATTGAAAATCAAAAGAGAGCTGAGCTTGAAAGGTGTCAAACTGAAATGAAATTACCTATGGCTATGGCACAATTAGAAGCTTTAGAGAAATTAGAAAGTGAAGTGAATGAGGATTCTGTTCATTCTCCTGCTTTATGTCCGAATGGAAAAAACATGTTTGTACAAGATTATATTCACTCAGTTCAGGTTAAGAATCTTACACAAAGTGAAATTAAAGCTCCACATGAGTCATGTGTCGAAAGTGACATTGTGAATGTAGACATAGAATCTGTTCCGATTAAAAACTTTCAAGACTAGCAACATGTTCCGTTCAGTCAAAAGAGAATCTCAGAATGAAGATTTAATCAAGGCCTTAGCAAATCAGATAAACATTGGGCCTTTACCTCCACCAGAGCCAGGAACTTTTTCCGGGGACCCCCTTACGTACCCAAAATGGAAAAGTGCATTCAATGTCCTCATAGGGAGGTGAGATATTCCTGAAGGTGAAAAAATCTATTATTTGCAACGCTATCTTGACGGACAAGCCAAAGAGGTTGTCCAGGGATTTTTTTTTTTATCATCAGAGAATGCATTAAGTGAGGCGATCAAATTGCTTGATGAACGTTTTGGAAACCATTTCATTATTGGAGATGCGTTTCGTGACCGTCTAGATTCATGGCCGAAACTACCATCAAGGGATGGTAATGCATTACGTAAGTTTGTGGGAAACAGCAATGTCAAGCGTCAGATCACCAGACACCCTAAATGATGAACGTGAAAATCGTAAGCTTATTCAGAAGCTACCTGATTGGCTCCTCAATTGTTGGAGACGTAAAGTTGCCGAATATAGGGAACAGACATCAGAGTTTCCTAAATTCTCAAGATTTGTGAATTTCATTGCTAAGGAAGCAGAAATAATGCATGATCCTGTCACTTCTTTTCCCTTGGAATTGAAACACGAGAACAAGCCCTGGAACACTCGTGCATTGTCACAGCATCAGACAGCTAAACGACCACATGGTACAGTGTTCGACATAAATCTGAAAGATTCATCTCTAAGCACTGTCACAGGTAAATTAGACAAGAAATCAAATGTGAAATTTGAAACATGCCTTTTCTGTAAAGGTCAACACAAGCTTAATTATTGTGAGACATTGTTTGTCTAAACCCTTGATTGAAAGAAAACAGTTCCTCATAGACAGTCAAGTGTGCTTTGGATGTCTCAAGCCAGGACATCTTTCAAACTTTTGTCAGAACAGGCTAACATGTAAGACATGCTCACGTCTTCATGCTACTATGTTACATGTTGATCTCCCTAAACTTTCTGAGGAGACAAAGCTGAAAGGTATTAGCCATCTCAGTAATGGAAGCAATTCTGTGGATAAGTGCTCCATGATTTTACCCGTGTGGGTATCTCATTCCGATAATCCGACAAATGAACTGTTGACATATGCATTGCTGGATACGCAATTCCGATGCGACTTTTGTGTTAAAAGACTTGTGCAACAAACTCGGTGTCACAGGTACACCAGTTAATCTGTTGCTCTCTACAATGACTTCAGCAAATGCACATGTCAGAAGCGAGGAGGTCAGAGGTCTTCAAGTTTGAGGAATGGACAATGTGTTCAGGATTGCTCTCCCTGGAACATATTCAAGGAATGTGATACCAGCCAATAAGGACCATATTCCGACCCCCGACAAAGTGCAAGCATGGTCACACTTACGACAACTGTGTGATGTATTGAAGCCAACAATAAGATGTTTAAAATCGGTCTATTGATAGGCTATAATTGCCCACAAGCACTCATACCTCGTGAGGTTATCGCACCAGTTCAGGAAGGTCAACCATATGGACAACGTACCGACCTGGGATGGGGTGTTGTCGGTATCATTGATCAAACACAAATTGAGAACTCCGATTCAAATGGCATGAGTCACAGACTGATGTCATGTGAAATTCCGCTACGTCCGTCGTCCGAAGTTTATCTATCTCAAAGAATATCTGAGAAGGAGCAGTTTGTTCCAAACGATGTGATCCGCATGTTCTCTGTAGACTTTAATGAGAATGTCTACAATGCTTCCAACATCTCTCATGATGATAGGATATTCATGAAACAGATGGAAGAAGGCATTCATGTAGCAGAAGGACATTATGAAATGCTGCTTCTGTTCAAGGTTGGAACTCCAGAGCTTCCAGATAACAAGAGGATTGCATTTCAAAGACTTGATGGACTAAAATCACGTTTCCGTAGAAATCCAAAGTACCACAGTGACTACTCCATCTTTATAAATGCCATGATTAAAGGTGGACATGCAGAGGAAGTTCCTGTAAGTGAACTACATTCATGTAACAGATGGTATATTCCGCACCATAGGGTATATCACCATAAGAAGCCAATTAAAATCAGAGTCGTTTTCGACTGTAGTGCCAGATATAATGGCAAATGCTTAAATGACTGTCTCCTGAAAGGACCCGACTTAACCAATAATCTGTTAGGCGTGCTCTGCAGATTTAGGCTTGAATCTGTTGCGTTGATGTGTGATGTGAAACAAATGTTTCACCAGTTCTTTGTCAACAAGGAAGACAGGGACTATCTAAGGTTTCTTTGGTGGAGAAATGGGAACGTTGAGGGTCAAGTTGTCGAATTCCGAATGAAAGTGCATCTTTTCGGCGCTGTGTCAAGCCCAGGCTGTGCCAACTTGACACTAAAGCAAACAGTGACAGACCATGTGACAGACATAAGTTCAGCCACAGCACAGTTCATCAAGAACGACTTCTATGTTGACGACGGATTGTGCTCTGTCCCTACACCCTGTGATGCAGTGACACTCATTGATGAATGCAGGAGTGTATGTCCATGACTTTGGGAATGTTGTTTCAACAGAATTGCATCACTTCTCTGACGCAAGTATGACTGGTTATGGACAGTGCTCCTACCTCCGATTAATGAATGAACATGAACAGGTACATTGTTCTCTGATAATGGGTAAGGCACGGGTTGCGCCAATCAAATCCGCCACCATTCCGAGATTGGAACTAACCGCTGCACTTACATCAGTCAAAGTTGGACAATTCCTCACTCATGAATTAGATCTCGGCGAAGTGGAAAATTTCTACTGGACTGACAGTCGAATAGTGTTGGGCTACATCTCAAATGACTCTCGCAGATTTCATGTGTACGTAGCTAATCGTATCCAACAGATCAGAGACTAAACGTCACCTGAACAGTGGCATCATGTAAGTTCATCTGACAACCCTGCTGATTGTGCATCCAAAGGGTTAACTGTCAACAAACTGTTGACATCCAAATGGTTAAATGGCCCAGACTTCCTTTGGGAAAAGGAGATTCCATCACCAGACTCTGCTTCTGAATACTTCGTGGCAGCTGATGACCCTGAAATGAAAGGAAAGAAATCTGTGGTACTTACCTGTGAGACAGATGAGAACAGCCCTCCGTACTCAATACTTCAGCGCTTGGAATATTTCGTCCGACTGGTTCGGTGCCAAGCGTGCTGTTGCTCACTGTCTGAGTCTGAAACGAAAGCTTCGGAAAAGTAAAAAAAGAGATTGTGAATCAGTAGCTGGTTCAGTGCAAGTCAAAGTCACTGTGATGTGTGAATCTTCTGCCATTGTAAACAGCAGACCCTTAACTGTTGACACTCTGTGTGATCCGTCCTCTCCAGAACCTCTGACACCAAATAACCTTCTTACCATGAAGTCTAAGGTAATCCTTCCGCCACCTGGAACATTCATTAAGGAGGACATGTATTCAAGGAAGCGATTGCGCAAAGTTCAATACATCGCTAATGAATTCTGGAGTCGTTGGAGGAAAGAGTATCTGCAAAGATATTTTGTAGCTCCCTTGGGGTATGGAGCGAGTACCATGCTTTCCGGTGAGAAAGGCCTTTGTTTATCCGCATTCCATCAAGATGTTTTACGGATTTCAGGGAATTGGACAACTGTGAGTTCTCTATATTAGAAAATCTGAAAAATAAACATCATGAATACTCAGTTTCTCCATTCAGAGTTTTCGAAAACATTATACATACCGATAGCAAGTATATTCTCCTGCCTCTAGATCTAGTGCTTTTCTCCTGGTTTTTGGTACTGGAGCCACTTGTAGCCCATTTTTCTGTAATAGATCCTTGTATTCCTGGTGTATTTGCCGCAATTCTGAAAGTAGTTGTGGATTTGGAGCCGCAACGACTCGTATTGGGTTCCAATGGATAGTCTTGTCTTACACTATGAAGTATTTCGTTGGCTCTATCTCGATTTGGAGGGGCTCTATTTCTGGCAGCCAGAAAGTCTTTCTACCACGTTTGTCCTCGTCCTTTTCGAATATTCGATCCATACTAGAAAGAATACGTTGTAGCTCTTTTGTTGCCCAGATGCTTTCTTCTCGAAGAACAACTCGGGTGCTATCTCCACTTTCTCTATAGCCAAGTATAGAATACACCCCTGGTTCCAATTCCGAGACTTTCTTTTCTCCATAATCTTAAATTGTATAGACTAGTTTTTTGCAACCTATGCTTTTTTCTTTGTAGTCCACAGCGGTTTTCTCCAATTCGTCTATTCTTTTCTCTCGTAGTTGTCTTTGTTTTTCTAGTTCTTCTCCTACAGCATGATGCCATAGATTGGTTTCCTCTTCGGTTTACTCTATTTCTCCTTGTTTTAGGGGTGTTTCCTTTGGCCCGAGTTGTTTCTCTGCCCTGTCTATAAGAACAGGCTCTGTCCTGTCTATAAGAACAGGCTCTTCATCGACTACTTTGCTAGGAGGAAAGATGAGCATTATTTTTCTATCATCTTTTGTATCCGAGATTGGTGATTGGCAGACTTTGTCTAGGATGCAATAGAATGGTGCATTGGATAGCCACAAGATCTCTATTCCACCCATCTCTCGAACGGCTTCTTGTATCTTGTATCCATAGACTGGCACCGGTTCTCTACCCACGTATAGGAGTAGCAGTAGTCTGTTCATCTTTCGTCCATTGTTCTCTAGTGTTGCTACGGCAAACTTCCTGCACACCTATTTTCCAGCTGGCAAAGTTGATGCTTTCCTATGTTTGGAAATCGGTTGCGCTGGTAATAGTTCCAGATCTGTTTCTAGCTTGTGAAATGTGGTACTTCTGTTTTGCTGCTTGAACAGATAAAGTGCCTGAACCAATTTCAGTGTATGCTTCTCATGGTAGGGATGCTCTTGGCATTTTTATATATCCTATGTACCTCAAATGTTAAAATGGGAGTACACCTATTTGGGGGCATTCGTCTTAGTTTAATGTCATGTCGATCATTGAATAGCATAATCATTTTAATTTGGAGAGAGAAAAAATTCCCCTCCTGTAGTAGTGGTATTGGGGTATAAATCTGGCCCCATCGTGGGTGTATGCGCTTCAGGGTATATCCCCCATTCCCTATACTACTGCTGGAAATCTGAATGAGTGACAGGGCCTTGGTAGGGTATGGTCTTTCTGATTGGCGATGGGGCAGGTTTGGGACTGGGGTCAGAGTTCTTGTGGGTCTTACGGATGGTTTTGGTGACTAGATGGGCAGGGTAACTGTTAGGGGAAGTGAAGTGAGGGAGGTACCAACTCCCGTGGGATGTATATATCAGATCCCTACAACTGTGGTCACCAGAAACCCATAGATCCCTCAACTCCAGACAACCCCTATCAACAAACTCGCTGCTGTTTCTTATAAACATTAGTTATGATAAGTTACAATAGTTATGCCAAAGCAAATGCATTTATTAAGAGTGTCACACATGGAAGAATCACCCATAAATGAAATAGTTAAACTGTACATATAGCCAAGCTTTTGATAAGTAATTAATTAGGCGCTGCTTATCCCCAATACATTATGTAGAATCCTTTTAATCCTACAAATGGGCAGTGTTATGATCCTAAGGTGAGTGATTTGATCCTGAGGAATGACCTGATCCTCCTACACAGGAAGCCTCACATCTGAATATCATATGGTCCTGGGAACGGCGAACACATAGTTCGAGGGATTCTGCTGTTGGTTCCGCGAGCGCCTCATCGATGGTTTGGTTAGCCGTGAGATCTGTGAACGGAGAATGCATACTGTTTTATTGTTCAGATGATGCATGCAGAAATTAGTACAAATACGTTTAATGATATAAATGAGTTATTCAGAAAATGCATGAAACAAACGTACAATTAATTCAAACAAATCTCGGGGTTATCAATTAACAGTTACTCGAGATCTTATATGTCGCCGAATGTGTTTTTGTATGCCTTTGAGAGACTTCTGTATGTCACCGAGAAAGATCCTGTAAATCTTTGAGAGCAACCCTGTCGGTCCTCAAGAGAATTCCTGTGTGTCATGGAGAGAGATCCTGTATGTTCTCGAAAGTGTTCCGATAAGTCCTTATGAGAGATCCTGTATGTACCTGAGAGAAGATCATGTATGTCACACATTGAGAGCTCATAGTATGTCCAGGAGAGCGATCCGATATGTCCCCGGGGATGTTCCTGTATGCCTTTCAGACACTTCTTCTATTTCACCGAGAGAGATCTCTTTCGGCATTGAGAGAGATCCTCTGATCGGTCCTGTGTGTCTTTGAGAAGATCTTTTATGACCCCAAGAAAGGTCTTGTTTATCTTCGAGAGACTTTCTAGATGTCCGTGAGAGAGTTTCTGTATGTCATCGAGAGAAATCCTGTTTTGTTTGATTTGTTTGTTCGTTTGTAGGGTGTGAGCTGAAGGCTTTTTATTCTCTCAGAAGAGATTGGTGAAACCTGTGCCGTGTCACCAAGGCTGCTAAGATAGTGTTAGTTACATCTTCAAATCAATTAAATTAACACATCCATTGGATCCATGAATATAATTCTAAACACAAGATCCATCCAGGACAACACACAAAATGACTGATGTATATGCTTCAAGTGTAATCTGGCAACTGCACCAGATCACAAAAGAACAAAGGTATACCTGTGGTCAGCTGTGAGTGACCACAGAAAACAATAGAGTAGTCTAAGCCGTTGGTGGGATACTGAGTGCTGTGGGTGAAAAGCATGCAGTGGTATGGTTAGTACAGGCTTGATAAATAATAGACTGAATAAAACAGATAAGCTATGGTATTAATGTTTAATGAAATACAGTTATATGGAAAAAGTAAGACATAGTAAATGAACTATGTACTTAATTCAAATCTGAAATAGAACGTATATAAAACTATGGCTAGGATAGAATTAAAACCTAACTTGTACCTGTACAAAATATCACTCTGCCACATCTATGTTTAACGCCGCAACCCAGCTATATGATAGCAATCTGTAATAATCGAGTCTGGACCAGACAATCCAGTGATTAATATCTTCCGCATCGATCAACACAGATGGGATACGATGACATGCATAAACTCAGTTAACGAGCCTGACCTTCCAATCCCGTTAGACACCCCTTAGGACAAGCATCCTCGAGAACGACCCTGCATGGCCCATGAGAGGTCTTGTCATCTACTGAAACACTCAGTCATCTCTATGCAAGCAACGCTCTTGGGATGAAATATATTGCACAGTAACGTGAGCTATACAAAACTATTAATCCGTTTTTGATATAAAAAATAATAAGCACTGCCTTATTCAGGGATGAGGGTGATCGAGAAGACCAGTTGTTCAAGTGTACGCACGTCACGCCCGGGTTCGATTCCCCGCGTGGGCACAATGTGCCCTTGCACGGGTGAAACTATTTCGACTGGCTTGCTATATAAATGCTGGAATATTGCTCAGAGCGGCTTAAAGCAATACCCACTCAGTGACCCAACTTCTATACAAGGATCCAGTTTGTCGCCAGTTGTTGTAGTGAAGATGAACCCTGGTCTGTCAGCTTGATTGTTTCACCAAAGAGAACAATGTCTATGAAACTTTGGCTTGCTTTCCTCCCACATTAGACAGACTGTGATTGAAATACTGTTGAAACTCAAAATCCAACATTCTAAATCACTACTAGAACGTAAAGGTTGTAATTCCTGATATTATAAAAATGAATCCATGGTGTTCATGGGTTATTTCTGCCTTTCTACTAGTAAACGTAGAACGCTTTACCTCCTAACTCTCATGTCAAGGGATTTTCTAAATGGGCTCCTTTCAGACGGAGACTTTTAGGACAAACAGGACAATTACCCCAACAATTATTTAACCATTAGTGCTGACACAGCATGGATCCTCAGTCAATTGATCTGCTTGACTGTCAACCACCTGAAATACACCTCAACGACCCGGATAAGATCCTATTCAGGCCTGATGGTGCCACTCCACAGTGCTGGACGCAATAGTCGGTATGCATGAATTCAGTTCGCCGACAGGTTAACTACCCCACGTGTGTGTGGACCAGCGTTCAGATCAGAGACAGGATCATTGCCCCACGTGTGTGTGGACCAGCGTTCAGATCAACGACAGGATAAATACACCACGTGTGTGTGGACCACCGTTCAGATCAGAGACAGGATCAATACCTCACCTGGGTGTGGACCAGCGTTAAGATCAGCGACATAATAACTACCTCACCTGGGTATAGATCAGCGTTCAGGTCAACGACAGGATAAGTACCTCATGTGTGTGTGGACCAGCGTTCAGATCACCGACAGGTTAACAACCCCACGTGTGTGTGGACCAGCGTTCGTATCAACGACTGGATAAGTAGCTCACGTGTGTGTGGACCAGCGTTCACATTACCGACAGGTTAACTACCCCACGTAGGTGTGGACCAGCGTTCAGATCAACGACAGGTTAACTACCCCACGTAGGTGTGGACCAGCGTACAGATCAACGACTGGATAAGTAGCTCACGTGTGTGTGGACCAGCGTTCGGATCAACGACAAGATGAGTACCTCACGTGTGTAGACCAGCGTTCAGATCAGCGAAAGGATAACTGCCTCACGTGGGTGTGGACCAGCGTTCATTTCACCGACAGGATAAGTACCTCACGTGTGTGTGGACCAACGTTCAGATCAGCGACAGGATAACTACCTCATTTGGGTGTGGACCTGCGTTCACAACACCGACAGAATAACTACCTTACGTGTCTGTGGACCAGCGTTCAGATCAGCGACATGTTAACTACCTCACGTTGGTGTGGACCAGCGTTCAGATCACCGATAGGATAACTACCTAATATGTGTGTGGACCAGAGATCATATCATCGACAGCATAAGCACCTCCTGTGTGTGTGGACCAGCGTTCAGATCAGAGGCAGGATAACTACCTCACATGGGCATGGACTATCATTCAAATCAGAGACATGTCAACTACATCACGTGTGGACCAGCGTTCAGATCAGAGGCACAATAACTACCTCACGTTGGTGTGGACCATCGTTTAGATCAGCGACAGGACAAGTACCTCACGTGTGTGTTCACCAGCGTTCAGATCACCGACATGATAACTACCTCACGTGTATGTGGACCAGTGTTCAGATCAGCGACAGGATAACTACCTAATATGTGTGTGGAATAGAGATCAGATCAGAGACAGGATAACTGCATCACGTGGGTGTGGGCCAGCTTTCAGATCAGCAACAAAATAAGTAGCTCACGTGAGTGTGGACCAGCGTTCACAACACCGACAAGATAACTACATCACGTGTGTGTGGACCCGCCATCATGTCATCGACAGGATAAGTAACTCATGTGGGTGTGGAACAGGATTCAAATTACCGACAAGATAACTACCTCACCTGAGTGTGGACCAGCGTTCATATCACCGACAAGATAAGTAGCTCACTTGTGTGTGGACCAGCGTTCATATCACCGACAGGATAAGTACCTCATGTGTGTGTAGACCAGCGTTCAGATCAGCGACATTATAACTACCTCACGTGGGTGTGGACCAGCGTTCTGATCAACGATAGGATAACAACCTTACGTGTGTGTGGACCAGCGTTCAGATCAGCGATAGGATAACTACCTCACGTGTGTGTAGACCAGTGTTCACATCAGCGAAAGGATAACTACCTCACGTGTGTGTGGACCAGCGTTCAGATCAGCGATAGGATAACTACCTCACGTGGGTGTGGACCAGCGTTCAGATCAGCGAAAGGATAACTAACTCACGTGTGTGTAGGACCACCGTTCAGATCAGCGATAGGATAACTACCTCACGTGTGTGTAGACCAGTGTTCACATCAGCGAAAGGATAACTACCTCACGTGTGTGTGGACCAGCGTTCAGATCAGCGACAGGATAACTACCTCATAATGGTGTGGACCAGCGTTCATATCAGCGACAGGATACCTAACTCACCTGGGTGTTGACCAGCGTTCAAATAACCGACAATATAACTACTTCACCTGGGTGTGGACCAGCGTTCAGTACACCGACATGATAACTACCTTACGTGAGGTTAGGCCAGATCAGCGACAGGAAAAGTAGGCCAGATCAGCGACAGGAAAAGTACCACACGTGGGTGTGGACCAGCGTTCAGATCACCGACAGGATAACTACCTCATATGTGTGTTGACCAGAGTTCAGATCAGCGACAGGATAACTACCTTATATGTGTGTGGATTAGCGTTCATATCACCAACAAGATAACTACCTCACGTGTGTGTGTGGACCAGCGTTCAGATCACAGATATGGTAACTACCTCACGTGTGTGTACACAAGCGTTCAGATCAGCGACATGTTTACTACCTCAGGTGGGTGTGGACCAGCGTTCAGATCACCGACAGGATAACTACCTAATATGTGTGTGGACCAGCGTTCAGAACATCGACAGGATAACTACCTTACGTGGGTGTAGGCCGCCGTTAAGTTCACCGATAGGATAGCTACCTCACATGTGAGTGGACCAGCTTTCATATCACCGAAAAGTTAAGTAGCTCACTTGTGTTTGACTAGCGTTCAGATCAGCGACATGATAACTACCTCATGTGGGTGTGGACCACCATTCATATCAGAGATAGGATAACTACCTCACGTGGGTGTGGACCAGCGTTCATATCATCAACAGGTTCAATACCTCACGTGGGTGTGGACCATCGTTCAGATCAGCGACATGATAACTACCTCATGTGTGAGTGGACCAGCGTTCAGATCAGCGAATGGATAACTACCTCACGTGGGTGTGGACCAGCGTTCATATCACCAACAGGTTCAATACCTCACGTGTGTGTGGATCAGCGTTCAGATCAGAAATAGGATAACTACCTCACCTGGATGTGGACAAACCTTCACAAAACCGACATGATAACTACCGCATGTGCGTGTGGACCAGCGTTCAGATCAGCGACAGGATAACTACCTAACAAGGGTGTTGTCCAGCGTTCAAATTAGAGGCAGGATAACTACCTAACATGGGTCTGGACCAGCGATTATATCACCGACAGGATAAGTACCTCACGTGTGTTGACAAGTGTTCAGATCAGCGACAGGATAACTACCTCACCTAGGTGTGGACCAGCGTTCATATAACCGAAAGGATAAGTACGACACACGTGTGTGTGGACCAGCGTTCATATCATCGACAGGATGAGTACCTCACGTGTTTGTGGACCAGCGTTCAGATCAGCAACAGGATAACTACCTCACCTGGGTGTGGACCAGCGTTCAGAACACCGACATGATAACTACCTTACATGGGTGTAGCCCACCGTTAAGATCACCGACAGGATAGCTACCTCACATGTGTGTGGACCAGCGATCATATCACTGGCAGGATAAGTAGCTCATCTGTCTGTGGACCAGCGTTCATATCACCGACAGGATTTAAGTACCTCACGTGTGAGTGGACCAGCGTTCATATCACCGACAGGATTAGTACCTCACGTGTGAGTGGACCAGCGTTCAGATCAGCGAAAGGATAACTACCTCATGTGGGTGTAGACCAGCGTTCAAATTACCGACATAATAACTACCTCACCTAGGTGTGGACAGGCGTTCACAACACCGACAGGATAACTACCTCACGTGTGTGTACACAAGCGTTCCGATCAGCGACATGTTTACTACCTCAGGTGGGTATGGACCAGCGTTCAGATCACCGACAGGATAACTACCTAATATGTGTGTGGACCAGCGTTCAGAACATCGACAGGATAACTACCTTACGTGGGTGTAGGCCGCCGTTAAGATCACCGATAGGATAGCTACCTCACATGTGAGTGGACCAGCTTTCATATCACCGAAAAGTTAAGTAGCTCACTTGTGTGTGACCAGCGTTCAGATCAGCGACATGATAACTACCTCATGTGGGTGTGGACCACCATTCATATCAGAGATAGGATAACTACCTCACGTGGGTGTGGACCAGCGTTCATATCATCAACAGGTTCAATACCTCACGTGGGTATGGACCATCGTTCAGATCAGCGACATGATAACTACTTCATGTGTGAGTGGACCAGCGTTCAGATCAGCGAAAAGATAACTACGTCACGCGTGTGTGGCCCAGCGTTCATATCAGAGATAGGATAACTACCTCACGTGGGTGTGGACCAGCGTTCATATCACCAACAGGTTCAATACCTCACGTGTGTGTGGATCAGCGTTCAGATCAGAAATAGGATAACTACCTCACCTGGATGTGGACAAACCTTCACAAAACCGACATGATAACTACCGCATGTGCGTGTGGACCAGCGTTCAGATCAGCGACAGGATAACTACCTAACAAGGGTGTTGTCCAGCGTTCAAATTAGAGGCAGGATAACTACCTAACATGGGTCTGGACCAGCGATTATATCACCGACAGGATAAGTACCTCACGTGTGTTGACAAAGTGTTCAGATCAGCGACAGGATAACTACCTCACGTGGGTGTGGACCAGCGTTCATATAACCAAAAGGATAAGTACGACACACGTGAGTTTGGACCAGCGTTCATATCATCGACAGGATGAGTACCTCACGTGTTTGTGGACCAGCGTTCAGATCAGCGACAGGATAACTACCTCACCTGGGTGTGGACCAGCGTTCAGAACACCGACATGATAACTACCTTACATGGGTGTAGCCCACCGTTAAGATCACCGACAGGATAGCTACCTCACATGCGTGTGGACCAGCGATCATATCACCGGCAGGATAAGTAGCTCATCTGTCTGTGGACCAGCGTTCATATCACCGACAGGATTTAAGTACCTCACGTGTGAGTGGACCAGCGTTCATATCACCGACAGGATTAGTACCTCACGTGTGAGTGGACCAGCGTTCAGATCAGCGACAGGATAACTACCTCATGTGGGTGTAGACCAGCGTTCAAATTACCGACATAATAACTACCTCACCTAGGTGTGGACAGGCGTTCACAACACCGACAGGATAACTACCTCACGTTGGTGTGGACCAGCGTTCATAACACCGACAGGATAACTACTTAATATGTGTGTGGACAAGCGTTCATATCACCGGCAGGAAAACTACAACACGTGTGTGTGGACCAGCGTTCAGATCAGAGATAGGATAACTACCTCACGTGTGTGTGGACCACCGTTCAGATCAGAGACAGGATAACTTCCTCACACGGGTGTGGGTCAGCGTTCAGATCAGCGACAAAAGAAGTACCTCACGTGGGTGTTGTCTAGCGTTCTTCTCACCGACAGGGTGAGTACCTCACGTGTGTGTGGACCAGCGCTCAGATCAGAAAGAAGGATAACTACCTCATGTGGGTGTGGACCAGCGTTCAAATTACCAACAAGATAACTACCTCACCTGGGTGTAGGCCACCGGTAGGATAACTACCTCATGTGGGTGTCGACCAGCGTTCAAATAACCGAAATGATAACTAACTCATGTGGGTGTGGACCAGCGTTCAGATCAGAGACATGATAACTACCTCACGTGGGTGTGGACCAGCGT
Source organism: Haliotis rufescens (assembly GCF_023055435.1). Lineage (NCBI taxonomy): Eukaryota > Metazoa > Mollusca > Gastropoda > Lepetellida > Haliotidae > Haliotis > Haliotis rufescens. Next base: position 93,871,570 of record NW_025963779.1, on the reverse strand, counting down.
TCAGATCAGAGACATGTTAACTACCTCACCTAGGTGTACCAGCAGTCACATCACCGACATGATAACTACCTCACGTGTGCGTGGACCAGCGTTCATATCATCGACAGTATATGTACCTCACGTATGTTTTGACCAGCGTTCAGATCAAAGACAGGATAAGTACCTCACGTGGGTGTAGACAAGTGTTCCGATCACCGATAGGATAACTACCTCACGTGTGCGTGGACCAGCGTTCATATCATCGACAGTATATGTACCTCACGTATGTGTTGACCAGCGTTCAGATCAAAGACAGGATAAGTACCTCACGTGGGTGTAGACAAGTGTTCCGATCATTAACTACCTAACATGGGTGTGGTCCAGCGTTCAGATCAGAGATAGGATAACTACCTCACGTGGGTGTGGACCAGCGTTCATATCATCGACAGTATATGTACCTCACGTATGTGTTGACCAGCGTTCAGATCAAAGACAGGATAAGTACCTCACGTGGGTGTAGACAAGTGTTCCGATCATTAACTACCTAACATGGGTGTGGTCCAGCGTTCAGATCAGAGATAGGATAACTACCTCACGTGGGTGTGGACCAGCGTTCGGATCACCGAAAGGATAAGTACCACACGTGTGTGTAGACCAGCATTCAGATCAGCGACAGGATAAATACCTCACGTGGGTGTGGACCAGCGTTCATATAACCGAAAGGATAAGTACCACACGTGTGTGTAGACCAGCATTCAGATCAGCGACAGGATAAATACCTCACGTGTGTGTTGACCAGCGTTCATTTGACCGACAGGATACGCACCTCACGTGTGTTGACCAGCGTTCAGATCAGCGACATGTTAACTACCTCATGTGTGTAGACCAGCGTTTACAACACCGTCATGCTAACTATCTTGCGTGGGTGTGGACCAACGTTCAGATCAGCAACATGATAACTACCTCACATGTGTGTGGACCAGCGTTCATATAACCGATAGGATAAGTACCGAACGTGTGTGTGGACCAGCGTTCAGATCACCGAGAAGATAACTACCCTACGTGTGTGTTGACCAGCGTTCAGATCACCGACATGATAACCACCTCACGTGGGCGTGGACCAGCGTTCATATCTCCGACAGGATAAGTACGTCACGTGTGTGTGGACCAGCGATCATATCACCGACAGGATAACTACCTCACATGTGTGTGGACCAGCGTTCAGATAAGAGACATTATAACTACCTCACGTTGGTGTGGACCAGCGTTCCCATCAGCGATAGGATAACTACCTCACGTGGGTGTGGACCAGCGTTCAGATCAGAGACATTATAACTACCTCACGTGGGTGTGGACCAGCGTTCGGATCACCGACAGGATAGCTACCTCACGTGTGTGTTGACCAGCGTTTAAATCAACGGCATAATAACTACCTCACCTGGATGTGGACAAACCTTCACAGCACCGACATGATAACTACCGCATGTGCGTGTGAACCAGCGTTCAGATCAGCGACAGGATAACTACCTAACATGGGTGTGGACCAGCGTTCGGATCACCGACAGGATAGCTCCCTCCACTGGGTGTGTCCCAGTCTCTCCCCATTCCCCTGTACCATCTCTTTTATCAGTACCCCGCCTTTCTCTGTAGTCGTTTCTGTATTTGTTTGTGTTCTCGTGCCAGTATCATGTACCTACGCGTACTCGCCACAACGGGATCGATACAGGACGAGGTAGTACCTGGTTCCTCTCACCGTAACACACTTACAATCAGACGATTGATCACAGTTTGTCCTCGGGATCCCCTGCCCTGCCCTGCCCTGCCCTCCAACCACCGACAGTGGGGTCGTAAAATTAGCAAGTCAAAATTCCTTGAGCGTCAGTGTGATAATGACTGCAAACTCCATTCGATACCAATGCACCGATTTTAGTACACTCTAGTTGTCGTAATAATACGAATGCGGATGTAGATTGTCACTGGGGTCCGACTTGTCCCTACGTCGCTGGTTCCTCTCCTCACACACCCTATTGACGGAGGATGCGATCTTGGGTTTATCGAGTGATTTCCCAAATCACCAGCTGCACTGACTATTGGAGGTGATTAGGCATCTGTGGTTACATCAGGGATTTCTGGAGGTTTCACGTCACCAATAAACACCCTCAAGCAAATACACAATCCCCAGGAGATAAATGCTTTAGGTCAATTTAACCTTTCATCTATCCCTAACCCGAATTAATGTCGTAACTCTTAGAGTATCTCAAAGCGGGATGTCGAAACGTCATCAAAATGTTATATAGACCCTGAAAATATCATCATCAACCAAGTCGTGCCGACGTATGCTACTAAACGCAATTCTGTTTCATACACGCAAAATGAGGGCTCTCCTATCGCCGATCTGAACGCTGGTCCACACCCACGTGAGGTAGTTATCCTATCTCTGATCTGAACGCTGGTCCAAACTCACGTGAGGTAGTTATCCTATCGCCGATCTTAACGCTGGTCCACACTCAGGTGACGTAGTTCTCCTATTGCGGATCTGAACGCTGGTCCACACCCACGTGAGATAGTTCTCCTATCGCCGATCTGAACGCTGGTCCACACTCACGTGAGTTAGTTATCCTATCGCGGATCTGAACGCTGGTCCACACTCACGTGACGTAGTTCTCCTATCGCGGATCTGAACGCTGGTCCACACTCACGTGACGTAGTTATCCTATCGCGGATCTGAACGCTGGTCCACACTCACGTGACGTAGTTCTCCTATCGCGGATCTGAACGCTGGTCCACACTCACGTGACGTAGTTATCCTATCGCGGATCTGAACGCTGGTCGACACCCACATGAGATAGTTATCCTATCGGTGAACTGAACGCTGCTCCATACCCACGTGAGATAGTTATCATGTCACTGATCTGAACGCTGCTCCATACCCACGTGAGATAGTTATCCTGTCGCTGATCTTAACGCTGGTCCACACCCACGTGAGGTAGTTATCATATCACTGATGCGAACGCTGGTCCACACCCACGTGGGGTAGTTATCCAATCGCCGATCTTAACGCTGGTCCACACCCACGTGAGGTAGTTATCCTATCGCTGATCTGAACGCCGGTCCACACCCACGTGAGATAGTCATCCTATCGCTTATCTGAACGCCGGTCCACAACCACGTGAGATAGTCATCCTATCGCTTATCTGAACGCCGGTCCACAACCACGTGAGATAGTTATCATTTCGCTGATGAGAACGCTGGTCCACAACCACGTGAGATAGTTATCATTTCGCTGATGCGAACGCCGGTCCACAACCACTTGAGGTAGTTATCTTGTCGGTTGACCCGAACGCTGGTCCACACCCACCAGAGGTAGTTATCCTTTCGCTGAGTAGATAGATCTACGATTAGGAGAACTTTCCTTGGGGATTGCATTCAGTGGACACAGGAAATGATGTTGAAAGCGGCATGATTACACTGACCGCTGGCCGAATATCCTTGCTGGAGACTGTGCTGTAAGGACAGGAAATTATTTGACTTCCTCTTTTTAGAGCAATTAATTAATTCAGATTCATTCCTGAATATCAAAAGACGAGTACAATTGATGGGATCTCCTTACATAAGATTCAACTATGTTTCTTTATCCTAGTGTCTGTATTGATACTTGAACGTGTTTCTACTGCAGTACCGAATGCGTCCTGGTTTTAGAGGCAAATCATAGAAACGCATAAAACTCAAGAAAAACAGGAAGACTTCTTTTAGACAAAATCGTCATTCGTCACTGTAGCACGTGACTTTCAATTGCTTCAGGGTAACGTTGCAGTCTGTTTGTGTGAGGCTGGGCAAACGAAAATGTATCAAAGAAAGAAATGTCTTCCTAGTCTGGAGGTGTGAAGGAAGCAAATGCGTTGCTGGTCTGGTGGTGTGAAGGAAGCAAGTGTGTTGCTGGTCTGATGGTGTGAAGGAAGCAAGTGTGTTGGTAGTCTGGTGGTGTGAAGGAAGCAAGTATGTTGCTGGCCTGATGGTGTGAAGGAAGCAAGTGTGTTGCTAGTCTGGTGGGTTGAAGTAAGCAAGTGTGTTGCTAGTCTAGTGGTGTGAAGGAAGCAAGTGTGTTGCTAGTCTAGTGGTGTGAAGGAAGCAAGTGTGTTGCTGGCCTGATGGTGTGAAGGAAGCAAGTGTGTTGCTGGTCTGGTGGTGTGAAGGAAGCAAGTGTGTTGCTAGTCTGGTGGTGTGAAGGAAGCAAGTGAGTTGCTGGTCTGATGGTGTGAAGGAAGCAAGTGTGTTGCTAGTCTGTTGGTGTGAAGGAAGCAAGTGTGTTGCTTCTCTGACGGTGTGAAGGAAGCAAGTGTGTTGCTAGTCTAGTGGTGTAAAGGAAGCAAGTGTGTTGCTGGCCTGATGGTGTGAAGGAAGCAAGTGCGTTGCTAGTCTGATGGTGTGAAGGAAGCAAGTGCGTTGCTGGCCTGATGGTGTGAAGGAAGCAAGTGTGTTACTGGTCTGTTGGTGTGAAGGAAGCAAGTGTGTTACTGGTCTGATGGTGTGAAGGAAGCAAGTGTGTTGCTAGTCTGGTGGTGTAAAGGAAGCAAGTGTGTTGCTGGCCTGATGGTGTGAAGGAAGCAAGTGCGTTGCTGGTCTGATGGTGTGAAGGAAGCAAGTGCGTTGCTGGCCTGATGGTGTGAAGGAAGCAAGTGTGTTGCTGGTCTAGTGGTGTAAAGGAAGCAAGTGTGTTTCTAGTCTAGTGGTGTGAAGGAAGCAAGTGTGTTGCTGGCCTGATGGTGTGAAGGAAGCAAGTGTGTTGCTGGTCTGGTGGTGTGAAGGAAGCAAGTGTGTTGCTAGTCTGGTGGTGTGAAGGAAGCAAATGTGTTGATAGTCTGGTGATATGAAGGAAGCAAGTGTGTTGCTGGTCTAATGGTGTGAAGGAAGCAAGTGTGTTGCTAGTCTGGTGGTGTGAATGAAGCAAGTGTGTTGATAGTCTGGTGATATAAAGGAAGCAAGTGTGTTGCTGGTCTCATGGTGTGAAGGAAGCAAGTGTGTTGCTAGTCTGGTGGTGTGAAGGAAGCAAGTGTGATGATGAGCTGATGGTGTGATGGAAGCAAATGTATTGCTGGTCCGATGGTGTGAAGGAAGCAAGTATGTTGGTAGTCTGGTGGTGTGAAGGAAGCAAGTGTGTTGCTGGACTCATGGTGTGAAGGAAGCAAGTGTGTTGCTAGTCTGGTGGCGTAATGGAAGCAAGTGTGTTGCTAGTCTGGTTATATGAAGGAAGCAAGTGTGTTGCTAGTCTAGTGGTGTAAAGGAAGCAAGTGTGTTGCTGGCCTGATGGTGTGAAGGAAGCAAGTGCGTTGCTAGTCTGATGGTGTGAAGGAAGCAAGTGCGTTGCTGGCCTGATGGTGTGAAGGAAGCAAGTGTGTTACTGGTCTGTTGGTGTGAAGGAAGCAAGTGTGTTACTGGTCTGATGGTGTGAAGGAAGCAAGTGTGTTGCTAGTCTGGTGGTGTAAAGGAAGCAAGTGTGTTGCTGGCCTGATGGTGTGAAGGAAGCAAGTGCGTTGCTGGTCTGATGGTGTGAAGGAAGCAAGTGCGTTGCTGGCCTGATGGTGTGAAGGAAGCAAGTGTGTTGCTGGTCTAGTGGTGTAAAGGAAGCAAGTGTGTTTCTAGTCTAGTGGTGTGAAGGAAGCAAGTGTGTTGCTGGCCTGATGGTGTGAAGGAAGCAAGTGTGATGATGAGCTGATGGTGTGATGGAAGCAAATGTATTGCTGGTCCGATGGTGTGAAGGAAGCAAGTATGTTGCTAGTCTGGTGGCGTAATGGAAGCAAGTGTGTTGCTAGTCTGGTGGTGTGAAGGAAGCAAATGTGTTGATAGTCTGGTGATATGAAGGAAGCAAGTGTGTTGCTGGTCTAATGGTGTGAAGGAAGCAAGTGTGTTGCTAGTCTGGTGGTGTGAATGAAGCAAGTGTGTTGATAGTCTGGTGATATAAAGGAAGCAAGTGTGTTGCTGGTCTCATGGTGTGAAGGAAGCAAGTGTGTTGCTAGTCTGGTGGTGTGAAGGAAGCAAGTGTGATGATGAGCTGATGGTGTGATGGAAGCAAATGTATTGCTGGTCCGATGGTGTGAAGGAAGCAGGTATGTTGGTAGTCTGGTGGTGTGAAGGAAGCAAGTGTGTTGCTGGACTCATGGTGTGAAGGAAGCAAGTGTGTTGCTAGTCTGGTGGCGTAATGGAAGCAAGTGTGTTGCTAGTCTGGTTATATGAAGGAAGCAAGTGTGTTGCTCGTCTGATGCTGTGAAGGCAGCAAGTGTGTTGCTGGCCTCATGGTGTGAAGGAAGCAAGTGTGTTGGTGGGCTGATGGTGTGAAGGAAGCAAGTGTATTGCTAGTCTGGTGGTGTGAAGGAAGCAAGTGTGTTGGTGGGCTGATGGTGTGAAGGAAGCAAGTGTATTGCTAGTCTGGTGGTGTGAAGGAAGCAAGTGTGTTGCTGGTCTGATGGTGTAAAGGAAGCAAGTGTGTTGCTGGTCTGATGGTGTGAAGGAAGCAAGTGTGTTGCTGGCCGGATGGTGTGAAGGAAGCAATTGTCTTGCTGGTCTGATGGTGTGAAGGAAGCAAGTGTGATGCTAGTCTGGTGGTGTGAAAGAAGCAAGTGTGTTGCTGGTCTGGTGGTGTGAAGGAAGCAAGTGTGTTGCTAGTCTGGTGGTGTGAAGGAAGCAAGTGTGTTGCTAATGTGGTGGTGTGAAGGAAGCAAGTGTGTTGCTGGTCCGATGGTGTGAAGGAAGCAAGTGTGTTGCTAGCCTGGTGGTGTGAAGGAAGCAAGTGTGTTGCTGGCCGGATGGTGTGAAGGAAGCAAGTGTGTTGTTCGTCTGATGGTGTGAAGGCAGCACGTGTGTTGCTGGTCCGATGGGGTGAAGGAAGCAAGTGTGTTGCTAGTCTGGTCTGTGTGAAGGAAGCAAGTGTGTTGCTTGTCTGATGGTGTGAAGGAAGCAAGTGTTTTGCTGGTTTGATGGTGTGAAGGAATCAGGTGTGTTGCTGGTCTGGTGTTGTTGAGGAAGCCTTTGTGCTGCTAGTCTGGTGGTATGAAGGAAGCAAGTTTTTGCCGGCCTGTTGGTGTGAAGGAAGCAAGTGTGTTGCTGGTCTGATGGTGTGAAGGAAACAAGTGTGTTCCTGGTCCGATGGTGTGAAGGAAGCAAGTGTGTTGCTAGTCTGGTGGTGTGAAGGAAGCAAGTGTGTTACTGGTCTGATGGTGTGAAGGAAGCAAGTGTGTTACTGGCCTCATGGTGTGAAGGAAGCAAGTGTGTTGCTAGTCTGGTGGTGTGAAGGAAGCAAGGGTGTTGCAGGCCTGTTGGTGTGAAGGAAGCAAGTGTGTGCTAGTCTGGTGGTGTGAAGTAAGCTAGTGTGTTGATAGTCTGGTGATATGATGGAAGCAAGTGTGTTGCTGGTCTAATGGTGTGAAGGAAGCAAGTGTGTTGATAGTCTGGTGGTGTGAAGGAAGCAAGTGTGTTGCTAGTCTGGTGGTGTGAAGGAAGCAAGTGTGATGCTGAGCTGATGGTGTGAAGGAAGCAAATGTGTTGCTGGTCCGATGGTGTGAAGGAAGCAAGTGTGTTGCTGGCCTCATGGTGTGAAGGAAGCAAGTGTGTTGCTAGTCTGGTGGCGTAATGGAAGCAAGTGTGTTGCTAGTCTGGTTATATGAAGGAAGAAAGTGTGTTGCTCGTCTGATGGTGTGAAGGAAGCAAGTGTCTTGCTGGCCTCATGGTGTGAAGGAAGCAAGTGTGTTGGTGGTCTAGTGGTGTGAAGGAAGCAATTGTGTTTCTGGTCTGATGGTGTGAAGGAGGCAAGTGTGTTGCTAGTCTGGTGGTGTGAAAGAAGCAAGTGTGTTGCTAGTCTGGTGTTGTGAAGGAAGCAAGTGTGTTGCTGGCCTGATGGTGTGAAGGAGGCAAGTGTGTTGCTAGTCTGGTGGTGTGAAAGAAGCAATTGTGTTTCTGGTCTGATGGTGTGAAGGAGGCAAGTGTGTTGCTAGTCTGGTGGTGTGAAAGAAGCAAGTGTGTTGCTAGTCTGGTGTTGTGAAGGAAGCAAGTGTGTTGCTGGCCTGATGGTGTGAAGGAAGCAAGTGTATTGCTGGTCTGGTGGTGTAAAGGAAGCAAGTATGCTGCTAGTCTGGTGGTGTGAAGGAAGCAAGTGTGTTGCTGGACTGATGGTGTGAAGGAAGCAAGTGTGTTGCTGGTCTGGTGGTGTGAAGGAAGCAAGTATGCTGCTAGTCTGGTGGTGTGAAGGAAACAGGTTTTTCCCGGCCTGATGGTGTGAAGGAAGCAAGTGTGTTGCTGGTCTGATGGTGTGAAGGAAGCAAGTGTGTTGCTGGTCCGATGGTGTGAAGTAAGCAAGTGTGTTGCTAGTCTGGTGGTGTGAAGGAAGCAACTGCGTTACTGGTCTGATCGTGTGAAGGAAGCAAGTGTGTTGCTGGCCTCATGGTGTGAAGGAAGCAAGTATGTTGCTAGTCTGGTGGTGTGAAGGAAGCAAGTGTGTTGCAGGCCTGATGGTGTGAAGGAAGCAAGTGTGTCCTAGTCTGGTGGTGTGAAGGAAGCAAGTGTGTTGATAGTCTGGTGGTGTGAAGTAAGCAAGTGTGTTGCTGGCCTCATGGTGTGAAGGAAGCAAGTGTGTTGCTAGTCTGGTGGTGTGAAGGAAGCAAGCGTGTTGCTGGTTTGATGGTGTGAAGGAAGCAAGTGTGTTGATAGTCTGGTGATATGAAGGAAGCAAGTGTGTTGCTGGTCTAATGGTGTGAAGGAAGCAAGTGTGTTGCTAGTCTGGTGGTGTGAAGGAAGCAAGTGTGATGCTGAGCTGATGGTGTGAAGGAAGCAAATGTGTTGCTGGTCCGATGGTGTGAAGAAAGCAAGTGTGTTGGTAGTCTGGTGGTGTGAAGGAAGCAAGTGTGTTGCTGGCCTCATGGTGTGAAGGAAGCAAGTGTGTTGCTAGTCTGGTGGCGTAATGGAAGCAAGTGTGTTGCTAGTCTGCTTATATGAAGGAAGCAAGTGTGTTGCTCGTCTGATGCTGTGAAGGCAGCAAGTGTGTTGCTGGCCTCATGGTGTGAAGAGAGCAAGTGTGTTGCTGGTCTGGTGGTGTGAAGGAAGCAAGTGTGTCCTAGTCTGGTGGTGTGAAGGAAGCAAGTGTGTTGATAGTCTGGTGGTGTGAAGTAAGCAAGTGTGTTGCTGGCCTCATGGTGTGAAGGAAGCAAGTGTGTTGCTAGTCTGGTGGTGTGAAGGAAGCAAGCGTGTTGCTGGTTTGATGGTGTGAAGGAAGCAAGTGTGTTGATAGTCTGGTGATATGAAGGAAGCAAGTGTGTTGCTGGTCTAATGGTGTGAAGGAAGCAAGTGTGTTGCTAGTCTGGTGGTGTGAAGGAAGCAAGTGTGATGCTGAGCTGATGGTGTGAAGGAAGCAAATGTGTTGCTGGTCCGATGGTGTGAAGAAAGCAAGTGTGTTGGTAGTCTGGTGGTGTGAAGGAAGCAAGTGTGTTGCTGGCCTCATGGTGTGAAGGAAGCAAGTGTGTTGCTAGTCTGGTGGCGTAATGGAAGCAAGTGTGTTGCTAGTCTGCTTATATGAAGGAAGCAAGTGTGTTGCTCGTCTGATGCTGTGAAGGCAGCAAGTGTGTTGCTGGCCTCATGGTGTGAAGAGAGCAAGTGTGTTGCTGGTCTGGTGGTGTGAAGGAAGCAAGTGTGTCCTAGTCTGGTGGTGTGAAGGAAGCAAGTGTGTTGATAGTCTGGTGGTGTGAAGTAAGCAAGTGTGTTGCTGGCCTCATGGTGTGAAGGAAGCAAGTGTGTTGCTAGTCTGGTGGTGTGAAGGAAGCAAGCGTGTTGCTGGTTTGATGGTGTGAAGGAAGCAAGTGTGTTGATAGTCTGGTGATATGAAGGAAGCAAGTGTGTTGCTGGTCTAATGGTGTGAAGGAAGCAAGTGTGTTGCTAGTCTGGTGGTGTGAAGGAAGCAAGTGTGATGCTGAGCTGATGGTGTGAAGGAAGCAAATGTGTTGCTGGTCCGATGGTGTGAAGGAAGCAAGTGTGTTGGTAGTCTGGTGGTGTGAAGGAAGCAAGTGTGTTGCTGGCCTTATGGTGTGAAGGAAGCAAGTGTGTTGCTAGTCTGGTGGTGTGAAGGAAGCAAGTGTGTTGCTGGCCTTATGGTGTGAAGGAAGCAAGTGTGTTGCTAGTCTGGTGGCGTAATGGAAGCAAGTGTGTTGCTAGTCTGCTTATATGAAGGAAGCAAGTGTGTTGCTCGTCTGATGCTGTGAAGGCAGCAAGTGTGTTGCTGGCCTCATGGTGTGAAGAGAGCAAGTGTGTTGCTGGTCTGGTGGTGTGAAGGAAGCAATTGTGTTGCTGGTCTGATGGTGTGAAGGAGGCAAGTGTGTTGCTAGTCTGGTGGTGTGAAAGAAGCAAGTGTGTTGCTGGTCTAGTGGTGTGAAGGAAGCAAGTGTGTTGCTAGTCTGGTGGTGTGAAGGAAGCAAGTGTGTTGCTGGCCGGATGGTGTGAAGGAAGCAAGTGTGTTGCTGGCCTCATGGTGTGAAGGAAGCAAGTGTGTTGCTAGTCTGGTGGCGTAATGGAAGCAAGTGTGTTACTAGTCTGGTGATATGAAGGAAGCAAGTGTGTTGCTCGTCTGATGGTGTGAAGGCAGCAAGTGTGTTGCTGGTCCCATGCTGTGAAGGACGCAAGTGTGTTGCTACTCTGGTGGTGTGAAGGAAGCAAGTGTGTTGATAGTCTGTTGTTGTGAAGGAAGGAAGTGTGTTACTGGTCTGATGGTGTGAAGGAAGCAAGTGTGTTCCTGGTCTGATGGTGTGAAGGAAGCAAGTGTGTTGCTAGTCTGGTGGTGTGAAGGAAGCAAGTGTGTTGCTGGTCTGATGGTGTGAAGGAAGCAAGTGTATTTGTAGTTTGGTGGTGTGGAGGAAGCAAGTGTGTTGCTGGCCTCATGGTTTGAAAGAAGCAAGTGTCTTGCTCGTCTGATGGTGTGAAGGCAGCAAGTGTATTGCTGGTCCGATGGTGTGAAGGAAGCAAGTGTGTTGCTAGTCTGGTGGTGTGAAGGAAGCAAGTGTGTTGCTGGCCGGATGGTGTGAAGGAAGCAAATGTGTTGCTGGTCTGATGGTGTGAAGGAGGCAAGTATGTTGCTAGTCTGGTGGTGTGAAGGAAGCAAGTGTGTTGCTGGTCTGGTGGTGTGAAGGAAGAAAGTGTGTTGCTGGTCTGGTGGTGTGAAGGAAGCAAGTGTGTTACTGGTCTGATGGTGTGAAGGAAGCAAGTGTATTGCTAGTCTGGTGGTGTGAAGGAATCAGGTGTGTTGCTTGTCTGATGGTGTGAAGGAAGCAAGTGTGTTGCTGATTCGATGGTGTGAAGGAATCAGGTGTGTTCCTGGTCTAGTGGTGTGAAGGAAGCAAGTATGCTGCTAGTCTGGTAGTGTGAAGGAAGCCAGTTTTTCCCGGCCTGATGGTGTGAAGGAAGCAAGTGTGTTGCTGGTCTGATGGTGTGAAGGAAGCAAGTGTGTTGCTGGTCCGATGGTGTGAAGGAAGCAAGTGCGTTGCTAATCTGTTGGTGTGAAGGAAGCAAGTGTGTTACTGGTCTGATGGTGTGAAGGAAGCAAGTGTGTTGCTGGTCTGATGGTGTGAAGGAAGCAACTGCGTTACTGGTCTGATCGTGTGAAGGAAGCAAGTGTGTTGCTGGCCTCATGGTGTGAAGGAAGCAAGTATGTTGCTAGTCTGGTGGTGTGAAGGAAGCAAGTGTGTTGCAGGCCTGATGGTGTGAAGGAAGCAAGTGTGTTGCTGATCTGATGGTGTGAAGTAAGCAAGTGTGTTTGTAGTGTGGTTGTGTGAAGGAAACAAGTGTGTTGCTGGCCTCATGTTGTGAAGGAAGCAAGTGTCTTGCTAGTCTGGTGATATGAAGGAAGCAAGTGTGTTGCTGGTCGGATCGTGTGAAGGCAGCTAGTGTGTTGCTGGTCTGGTGGTGTGAAGGAAGGATGTGTTACTAGTCTGTTGGTGTGAAGGAAGCAAGTGTGTTGCTGGTCTGCATATGTGAAGGAAGCAAGTGTGTTGCTGGCCTGATGATGTGAAGGAAGTAAGTGTATGCTAGTCTGTTGGTGTGAAGGAAGCAAGTGTGTTGCTGGTCTGATGGTGTGAAGGAAGCAAGTGTGATGCTAGTCTGGTGGTGTGAAGGAAGCCAGTGTGTTGCTGGTCCGATGGTGTAAAGGAAGCAAGTGTGTTGCTGGCCTGGTGGTGTGAAGGAAACAAGTGTGTTGCTGGTCCTGTGGTGTAAAGGAAGCAAGTGTGTTGCTGGTCTGGTGGTGTGAAGGAAGGAAGTGTGTTGCTAGTATGGTGGTGTGAAGGAAGCAAGTGTTGTGCTGGTCTGCAGGTGTGAAGGAAGCAAGTGTGCCTCCAGTCTGGTGGTGTGAAGAAAGCAAGTGTGTTGCTGGCATGATGGTGTGAAGAAAGCAAGTGTGTTGCTGGTCTGATGGTGTGAAGGAAGTAAGTGTGTTGCTGGTGAGATGGTGTGAAGGAAGCAAGTGTGTTGCTGGTCTGTTGGTGTGAAGGAAGCAACTGTGTTGCTGGTGTGATGGTGTGAAGGGAGCAAGTGTGTTGCTGGTCTGATGGTGTGAAGGAAGCAAGTGTGTTGCTGGTCTGGTGGTGTGAAGGAAGGAAGTGTGTTGCTAGTCTGGTGGTGTGAAGGAAGCAAGTGTGCTGATAGTGTGGTGGTGTGAAGGAAGCAAGTGTGTTGCTAGTCTGGTGGTGTGAAGGAAGCAAGTGTGTTGCTGGCCTGATGGTGTGAAGGAAGCAAGTGCGTTGCTGGTCTGATGGTGTGAAGGAAGAAAGTGTTTTGTTGGTCTGGTGGTGTCAAGGAAGCAAGTGTGCTGATAGTCTGATGGTGTGAAAGAAGCAAGTGTGTTGCTGGTCTGGTGGTGTGAAGGAAGCAAGTGTGTTGCTGGCCTCATGGTGTGAAGGAAGCAAGTGTGTTGCTGGTCTGATGGTGTGAAGGAAGCAAGTGCGTTCCTGGCCTGATGGTGTGAAGGAAGCAAGTGTGTTGCTTGTCTGGTGGTGTGAAGAAAGCAAGTGTGTTGCTGGTCTCATGGTGTGAAGGAAGCAAGTGTGTTCTTGGTTCGATGGTGTGAAGGAAGCAAGTGTGTTGCTAGTATGTAGGTGTGAAGGAAGCAAGTGAGTTGCTGGTCTGGTGGTGTGAAGGAGGCAAGTGTTTTGCTGGTCTCCAGGTGTAAAGGAAGCAAGTCTGCTTCCAGTCTGGTGGTGTGAAGAAAGCAAGTGTGTTGCTGGTCTGATGCTGTGAAGGCAGCAAGTGTGTTGCTGGCCTCATGGTGTGAAGAGAGCAAGTGTGTTGCTGGTCTGGTGGTGTGAAGGAAGCAAGTGTGTCCTAGTCTGGTGGTGTGAAGGAAGCAAGTGTGTTGATAGTCTGGTGGTGTGAAGTAAGCAAGTGTGTTGCTGGCCTCATGGTGTGAAGGAAGCAAGTGTGTTGCTAGTCTGGTGGTGTGAAGGAAGCAAGCGTGTTGCTGGTTTGATGGTGTGAAGGAAGCAAGTGTGTTGATAGTCTGGTGATATGAAGGAAGCAAGTGTGTTGCTGGTCTAATGGTGTGAAGGAAGCAAGTGTGTTGCTAGTCTGGTGGTGTGAAGGAAGCAAGTGTGATGCTGAGCTGATGGTGTGAAGGAAGCAAATGTGTTGCTGGTCCGATGGTGTGAAGGAAGCAAGTGTGTTGGTAGTCTGGTGGTGTGAAGGAAGCAAGTGTGTTGCTGGCCTTATGGTGTGAAGGAAGCAAGTGTGTTGCTAGTCTGGTGGTGTGAAGGAAGCAAGTGTGTTGCTGGCCTTATGGTGTGAAGGAAGCAAGTGTGTTGCTAGTCTGGTGGCGTAATGGAAGCAAGTGTGTTGCTAGTCTGCTTATATGAAGGAAGCAAGTGTGTTGCTCGTCTGATGCTGTGAAGGCAGCAAGTGTGTTGCTGGCCTCATGGTGTGAAGAGAGCAAGTGTGTTGCTGGTCTGGTGGTGTGAAGGAAGCAATTGTGTTGCTGGTCTGATGGTGTGAAGGAGGCAAGTGTGTTGCTAGTCTGGTGGTGTGAAAGAAGCAAGTGTGTTGCTGGTCTAGTGGTGTGAAGGAAGCAAGTGTGTTGCTAGTCTGGTGGTGTGAAGGAAGCAAGTGTGTTGCTGGCCGGATGGTGTGAAGGAAGCAAGTGTGTTGCTGGCCTCATGGTGTGAAGGAAGCAAGTGTGTTGCTAGTCTGGTGGCGTAATGGAAGCAAGTGTGTTACTAGTCTGGTGATATGAAGGAAGCAAGTGTGTTGCTCGTCTGATGGTGTGAAGGCAGCAAGTGTGTTGCTGGTCCCATGCTGTGAAGGACGCAAGTGTGTTGCTACTCTGGTGGTGTGAAGGAAGCAAGTGTGTTGATAGTCTGTTGTTGTGAAGGAAGGAAGTGTGTTACTGGTCTGATGGTGTGAAGGAAGCAAGTGTGTTCCTGGTCTGATGGTGTGAAGGAAGCAAGTGTGTTGCTAGTCTGGTGGTGTGAAGGAAGCAAGTGTGTTGCTGGTCTGATGGTGTGAAGGAAGCAAGTGTATTTGTAGTTTGGTGGTGTGGAGGAAGCAAGTGTGTTGCTGGCCTCATGGTTTGAAAGAAGCAAGTGTCTTGCTCGTCTGATGGTGTGAAGGCAGCAAGTGTATTGCTGGTCCGATGGTGTGAAGGAAGCAAGTGTGTTGCTAGTCTGGTGGTGTGAAGGAAGCAAGTGTGTTGCTGGCCGGATGGTGTGAAGGAAGCAAATGTGTTGCTGGTCTGATGGTGTGAAGGAGGCAAGTATGTTGCTAGTCTGGTGGTGTGAAGGAAGCAAGTGTGTTGCTGGTCTGGTGGTGTGAAGGAAGAAAGTGTGTTGCTGGTCTGGTGGTGTGAAGGAAGCAAGTGTGTTACTGGTCTGATGGTGTGAAGGAAGCAAGTGTATTGCTAGTCTGGTGGTGTGAAGGAATCAGGTGTGTTGCTTGTCTGATGGTGTGAAGGAAGCAAGTGTGTTGCTGATTCGATGGTGTGAAGGAATCAGGTGTGTTCCTGGTCTAGTGGTGTGAAGGAAGCAAGTATGCTGCTAGTCTGGTAGTGTGAAGGAAGCCAGTTTTTCCCGGCCTGATGGTGTGAAGGAAGCAAGTGTGTTGCTGGTCTGATGGTGTGAAGGAAGCAAGTGTGTTGCTGGTCCGATGGTGTGAAGGAAGCAAGTGCGTTGCTAATCTGTTGGTGTGAAGGAAGCAAGTGTGTTACTGGTCTGATGGTGTGAAGGAAGCAAGTGTGTTGCTGGTCTGATGGTGTGAAGGAAGCAACTGCGTTACTGGTCTGATCGTGTGAAGGAAGCAAGTGTGTTGCTGGCCTCATGGTGTGAAGGAAGCAAGTATGTTGCTAGTCTGGTGGTGTGAAGGAAGCAAGTGTGTTGCAGGCCTGATGGTGTGAAGGAAGCAAGTGTGTTGCTGATCTGATGGTGTGAAGTAAGCAAGTGTGTTTGTAGTGTGGTTGTGTGAAGGAAACAAGTGTGTTGCTGGCCTCATGTTGTGAAGGAAGCAAGTGTCTTGCTAGTCTGGTGATATGAAGGAAGCAAGTGTGTTGCTGGTCGGATCGTGTGAAGGCAGCTAGTGTGTTGCTGGTCTGGTGGTGTGAAGGAAGGATGTGTTACTAGTCTGTTGGTGTGAAGGAAGCAAGTGTGTTGCTGGTCTGCATATGTGAAGGAAGCAAGTGTGTTGCTGGCCTGATGATGTGAAGGAAGTAAGTGTATGCTAGTCTGTTGGTGTGAAGGAAGCAAGTGTGTTGCTGGTCTGATGGTGTGAAGGAAGCAAGTGTGATGCTAGTCTGGTGGTGTGAAGGAAGCCAGTGTGTTGCTGGTCCGATGGTGTAAAGGAAGCAAGTGTGTTGCTGGCCTGGTGGTGTGAAGGAAACAAGTGTGTTGCTGGTCCTGTGGTGTAAAGGAAGCAAGTGTGTTGCTGGTCTGGTGGTGTGAAGGAAGGAAGTGTGTTGCTAGTATGGTGGTGTGAAGGAAGCAAGTGTTGTGCTGGTCTGCAGGTGTGAAGGAAGCAAGTGTGCCTCCAGTCTGGTGGTGTGAAGAAAGCAAGTGTGTTGCTGGCATGATGGTGTGAAGAAAGCAAGTGTGTTGCTGGTCTGATGGTGTGAAGGAAGTAAGTGTGTTGCTGGTGAGATGGTGTGAAGGAAGCAAGTGTGTTGCTGGTCTGTTGGTGTGAAGGAAGCAACTGTGTTGCTGGTGTGATGGTGTGAAGGGAGCAAGTGTGTTGCTGGTCTGATGGTGTGAAGGAAGCAAGTGTGTTGCTGGTCTGGTGGTGTGAAGGAAGGAAGTGTGTTGCTAGTCTGGTGGTGTGAAGGAAGCAAGTGTGCTGATAGTGTGGTGGTGTGAAGGAAGCAAGTGTGTTGCTAGTCTGGTGGTGTGAAGGAAGCAAGTGTGTTGCTGGCCTGATGGTGTGAAGGAAGCAAGTGCGTTGCTGGTCTGATGGTGTGAAGGAAGAAAGTGTTTTGTTGGTCTGGTGGTGTCAAGGAAGCAAGTGTGCTGATAGTCTGATGGTGTGAAAGAAGCAAGTGTGTTGCTGGTCTGGTGGTGTGAAGGAAGCAAGTGTGTTGCTGGCCTCATGGTGTGAAGGAAGCAAGTGTGTTGCTGGTCTGATGGTGTGAAGGAAGCAAGTGCGTTCCTGGCCTGATGGTGTGAAGGAAGCAAGTGTGTTGCTTGTCTGGTGGTGTGAAGAAAGCAAGTGTGTTGCTGGTCTCATGGTGTGAAGGAAGCAAGTGTGTTCTTGGTTCGATGGTGTGAAGGAAGCAAGTGTGTTGCTAGTATGTAGGTGTGAAGGAAGCAAGTGAGTTGCTGGTCTGGTGGTGTGAAGGAGGCAAGTGTTTTGCTGGTCTCCAGGTGTAAAGGAAGCAAGTCTGCTTCCAGTCTGGTGGTGTGAAGAAAGCAAGTGTGTTGCTGGTCTGATGGTGTGAAGGAAGCAAGTGTGTTCCTGGTCAGATGTTGTGAAGGAAGCAAACGTGTTGCTAGTCTGTTGTTGTGAAGGAAGCAAGTGTGTTGCTGGTCTGATGGTGTGAAGGAAGCAAGTGTGTTGCTGGTCTGGTGGTGTGAAGGAAGGAAGTGTTTTGTTGGTCTAGTGGTGTGAAGGAAGCAAGTGTGCTGATAGTCTGGTGGTGTGAAGGAAGCAATTGTGTTGCTGGTCTGGTGGTGTGAAGGAAGCAAATGTGTTGCTAGTCTGGTGGTGTGAATGAAGCAAGTGTGTTGCTGGTCTGGTGGTGTGAAGGAAGCAAGTGTGTTGCTAATCTGGTGGTGTGAAGGAAGCAAGTGTGTTCCTGGTCAGATGGTGTGAAGGAAGCAAATGTGTTGCTAGTCTGTTGGTGTGAAGGAAGCAAGTGTGTTGCTGGTCTGGTGGTGTAAAGGAAGCAAGTATGTTGCTAGTCTGGTGGTGTGAAGGCAGCAAGTGTGTTGCTGGCCTCATGGTGTGAAGGAAGCAAGTGTGTTGCTAGTCTGGTGGTGTAAAGGAAGAAAGTGTGTTGCTGGTCTGGTGGTGTGAAGGAAGCAAGTGTGTTACTGGTCTGATGGTGTGAAGGAAGCAAGTGTATTGCTAGTCTGGTGGTGTGAAGGAATCAGGTGTGTTGCTTGTCTGATGGTGTGAAGGAAGCAAGTGTGTTGCTGATTCGATGGTGTGAAGGAATCAGGTGTGTTCCTGGTCTAGTGGTGTGAAGGAAGCAAGTATGCTGCTAGTCTGGTAGTGTGAAGGAAGCCAGTTTTTCCCGGCCTGATGGTGTGAAGGAAGCAAGTGTGTTGCTGGTCTGATGGTGTGAAGGAAGCAAGTGTGTTGCTGGTCCGATGGTGTGAAGGAAGCAAGTGCGTTGCTAATCTGTTGGTGTGAAGGAAGCAAGTGTGTTACTGGTCTGATGGTGTGAAGGAAGCAAGTGTGTTGCTGGTCTGATGGTGTGAAGGAAGCAACTGCGTTACTGGTCTGATCGTGTGAAGGAAGCAAGTGTGTTGCTGGCCTCATGGTGTGAAGGAAGCAAGTATGTTGCTAGTCTGGTGGTGTGAAGGAAGCAAGTGTGTTGCAGGCCTGATGGTGTGAAGGAAGCAAGTGTGTTGCTGATCTGATGGTGTGAAGTAAGCAAGTGTGTTTGTAGTGTGGTTGTGTGAAGGAAACAAGTGTGTTGCTGGCCTCATGTTGTGAAGGAAGCAAGTGTCTTGCTAGTCTGGTGATATGAAGGAAGCAAGTGTGTTGCTGGTCGGATCGTGTGAAGGCAGCTAGTGTGTTGCTGGTCTGGTGGTGTGAAGGAAGGATGTGTTACTAGTCTGTTGGTGTGAAGGAAGCAAGTGTGTTGCTGGTCTGCATATGTGAAGGAAGCAAGTGTGTTGCTGGCCTGATGATGTGAAGGAAGTAAGTGTATGCTAGTCTGTTGGTGTGAAGGAAGCAAGTGTGTTGCTGGTCTGATGGTGTGAAGGAAGCAAGTGTGATGCTAGTCTGGTGGTGTGAAGGAAGCCAGTGTGTTGCTGGTCCGATGGTGTAAAGGAAGCAAGTGTGTTGCTGGCCTGGTGGTGTGAAGGAAACAAGTGTGTTGCTGGTCCTGTGGTGTAAAGGAAGCAAGTGTGTTGCTGGTCTGGTGGTGTGAAGGAAGGAAGTGTGTTGCTAGTATGGTGGTGTGAAGGAAGCAAGTGTTGTGCTGGTCTGCAGGTGTGAAGGAAGCAAGTGTGCCTCCAGTCTGGTGGTGTGAAGAAAGCAAGTGTGTTGCTGGCATGATGGTGTGAAGAAAGCAAGTGTGTTGCTGGTCTGATGGTGTGAAGGAAGTAAGTGTGTTGCTGGTGAGATGGTGTGAAGGAAGCAAGTGTGTTGCTGGTCTGTTGGTGTGAAGGAAGCAACTGTGTTGCTGGTGTGATGGTGTGAAGGGAGCAAGTGTGTTGCTGGTCTGATGGTGTGAAGGAAGCAAGTGTGTTGCTGGTCTGGTGGTGTGAAGGAAGGAAGTGTGTTGCTAGTCTGGTGGTGTGAAGGAAGCAAGTGTGCTGATAGTGTGGTGGTGTGAAGGAAGCAAGTGTGTTGCTAGTCTGGTGGTGTGAAGGAAGCAAGTGTGTTGCTGGCCTGATGGTGTGAAGGAAGCAAGTGCGTTGCTGGTCTGATGGTGTGAAGGAAGAAAGTGTTTTGTTGGTCTGGTGGTGTCAAGGAAGCAAGTGTGCTGATAGTCTGATGGTGTGAAAGAAGCAAGTGTGTTGCTGGTCTGGTGGTGTGAAGGAAGCAAGTGTGTTGCTGGCCTCATGGTGTGAAGGAAGCAAGTGTGTTGCTGGTCTGATGGTGTGAAGGAAGCAAGTGCGTTCCTGGCCTGATGGTGTGAAGGAAGCAAGTGTGTTGCTTGTCTGGTGGTGTGAAGAAAGCAAGTGTGTTGCTGGTCTCATGGTGTGAAGGAAGCAAGTGTGTTCTTGGTTCGATGGTGTGAAGGAAGCAAGTGTGTTGCTAGTATGTAGGTGTGAAGGAAGCAAGTGAGTTGCTGGTCTGGTGGTGTGAAGGAGGCAAGTGTTTTGCTGGTCTCCAGGTGTAAAGGAAGCAAGTCTGCTTCCAGTCTGGTGGTGTGAAGAAAGCAAGTGTGTTGCTGGTCTGATGGTGTGAAGGAAGCAAGTGTGTTCCTGGTCAGATGTTGTGAAGGAAGCAAACGTGTTGCTAGTCTGTTGTTGTGAAGGAAGCAAGTGTGTTGCTGGTCTGATGGTGTGAAGGAAGCAAGTGTGTTGCTGGTCTGGTGGTGTGAAGGAAGGAAGTGTTTTGTTGGTCTAGTGGTGTGAAGGAAGCAAGTGTGCTGATAGTCTGGTGGTGTGAAGGAAGCAATTGTGTTGCTGGTCTGGTGGTGTGAAGGAAGCAAATGTGTTGCTAGTCTGGTGGTGTGAATGAAGCAAGTGTGTTGCTGGTCTGGTGGTGTGAAGGAAGCAAGTGTGTTGCTAATCTGGTGGTGTGAAGGAAGCAAGTGTGTTCCTGGTCAGATGGTGTGAAGGAAGCAAATGTGTTGCTAGTCTGTTGGTGTGAAGGAAGCAAGTGTGTTGCTGGTCTGGTGGTGTAAAGGAAGCAAGTATGTTGCTAGTCTGGTGGTGTGAAGGCAGCAAGTGTGTTGCTGGCCTCATGGTGTGAAGGAAGCAAGTGTGTTGCTGGTCTGGTGGTGTGAAGGAAGCAAGTATGCTGCTAGTCTGGTGGTGTGAAGGAAGAAAGTTTTTCCCGGCCTGATGGTGTGAAGGAAGCAAGTGTGTTGCTAGTCTGGTGGTGTAAAGGAAGCAAGTGTGTTGCTGGTCCGATGGTGTAATGGAATCAGGTGTGTTGCTGGTCTGGTGGTGTGAAGGAAGCAAGTATGCTGCTAGTCTGGTGGTGTGAAGGAAGCAAGTTTTTCCCGGCCTGATGGTGTGAAGGAAGCAAGTGTGTTGCTCGTCTGATGGTGTGAAGGAAGCAAATGTGTTGCTGGTCCGATGGTGTGAAGGAAGCAAGTGTGTTGCTAGTCTGTTGGTGTGAAGGAAGCAAGTGTGTTACACGTCTGGTGGTGTGAAGGAAGCAGGTGTGTTCCTGGTCTGATGGTGTGAAGGAAGCAAGTGTGTCGCTAATCTGGTGGTGTGAAGGAAGCAAGTGCGTTGCTGACCTGATGGTGTGAAGGAAGCAAGTGTGTGCTAGTCTGGTGGTGTGAAAGAAGCAAGTGTGATACTGGTCTGATGGTGTGAAGGAAGCAAGTGTGTTGCTGGTCTGGTGATGTGAAGGAAGCAAGTGTGTTGCTGGCCTCATGGTGTGAAGGAAGCAAGTGTGTTGCTGGTCTGGTGGTGTAAAGGAAGCAAGTATGCTGCTAGTCTGGTGGTGTGAAGGTAGCAAGTGTGTTGCTGGCCTCATGGTGTGAAGGAAGCAAGTGTCTTGCTGGTCTGGTGGTGTAAAAGAAGCAAGTATGCTGCTAGTCTGGTGGTGTGAAGGAAGCAAGTTTTTCCCGGCCTGATGTAGTGAAGGAAGCAAGTGTGTTGCTAGTCTGGTGGTGTGAAGGAAGCAAGTGTGTTGCCGGTTCGATGGTGTAATGGAATCAGGTGTGTTGCTGGTCTGGTGGTGTGAAGGAAGCAAGTGTGTTGCTGGCCAGATGGTGTGAAGGAAGCAAGTGTGTTGCTGGTCTGGTGGTGTGAAGGAAGCAAGTAAGCTGCTAGTCTGGTGGTGTGAAGGAAGCAAGTGTGTTGCTGGCCTCATGGTGTGAAGGAAGAAAGTGTGTTGCTGGTCTGGTGGTGTGAAGGAAGCAAGTATGCTGCTACTCTGGCGGTGTGAAGGAAGCAAGTTTTTCCCGGACTGATGTTGTGAAGGAAGCAAGTGTGTTCCTGGTCTGATGGTGTGAAGGAAGCAAGTGTGTTGCTGGTCCGATGGTGTGAAGGAAGCAAGTGTGTTGCTAGTCTGTTGGTGTGAAGGAAGCAAGTGTGTTACTGGTCTGGTGGTGTGAAGGAAGCAAGTGTGTTCCTGGTCTGATGGTGTGAAGGAAGCAAGTGTGTTGCTAGTCTGGTGGTGTGAAGAAAGCAAGTGTGTTGCTGGTCTGATGGTGTGAAGGAAGCAAGTGTGTCGCTAGTCTGGTGGTGTGAAGGAAGCAATTGCGTTGCTGGCTTAATGGTGTGAAGGAAGCAAGTGTGTTGCTACTCTGGTGGTGTGAAGGAAGCAAGTATAATGCTGGTCTGATGGTGTGAAGGAAGCAAGTGTGTTGCTAGTCTGGTGATATGAAGGAAGCAAGTGTGTTGCTGGTCTGATGGTGTGAAGGAAGCAAGTGTGTTCCTGGTCTGATGGTGTGAAGGAAGCAAGTGTGTCGCTAGTCTGGTGGTGTGAAGGAAGCAAGTGCGTTGCTGGTCTGGTGGTTTGAAGGAAGCAAGTGTGATGCTGATCTGATGGTGTGAAGGAAGCAAATGTGTTGCTGGTCCGATGGTGTGAAGGAACCAAGTGTGTTGGTAGTCTGGTGGTGTGAAGGAAGCAAGTGTGTTGCTGGCCTCATGGTGTGAAGGAAGCAAGTGTGTTGCTAGTCTGGTGGCGTAATGGAAGCAAGTGTGTTACTAGTCTGGTGATATGAAGGAAGCAAGTGTGTTGCTCGTCTGATGGTGTGAAGGCAGCAAGTGTGTTGCTGGTCCCATGCTGTGAAGGACGCAAGTGTGTTGCTACTCTGGTGGTGTGAAGGAAGCAAGTGTGTTGATAGTCTGTTGTTGTGAAGGAAGGAAGTGTGTTACTGGTCTGATGGTGTGAAGGAAGCAAGTGTGTTCCTGGTCTGATGGTGTGAAGGAAGCAAGTGTGTCGCTAGTCTGGTGGTGTGAAGGAAGCATTGGTCTGGTTGTGTCAAGGAAGCAAGTGTGCTGATAGTCTGATGGTGTGAAAGAAGCAAGTGTGTTGCTGGTCTGGTGGTGTGAAGGAAGCAAATGTGTTGCTAGTCTGGTGGTGTGAATGAAGCAAGTGTGTTGCTGGTCTGGTGGTGTGAAGGAAGCAAGTGTGTTGCTAATCTGGTGGTGTGAAGGAAGCAAGTGTGTTCCTGGTCAGATGGTGTGAAGGAAGCAAATGTGTTGCTAGTCTGTTGGTGTGAAGGAAGCAAGTGTGTTGCTGGTCTGGTGGTGTAAAGGAAGCAAGTATGTTCCTAGTCTGGTGGTGTGAAGGCAGCAAGTGTGTTGCTGGCCTCATGGTGTGAAGGAAGCAAGTGTGTTGCTGGTCTGGTGGTGTGAAGGAAGCAAGTATGCTGCTAGTCTGGTGGTGTGAAGGAAGAAAGTTTTTCCCGGCCTGATGGTGTGAAGGAAGCAAGTGTGTTGCTAGTCTGGTGGTGTAAAGGAAGCAAGTGTGTTGCTGGTCCGATGGTGTAATGGAATCAGGTGTGTTGCTGGTCTGGTGGTGTGAAGGAAGCAAGTATGCTGCTAGTCTGGTGGTGTGAAGGAAGAAAGTTTTTCCCGGCCTGATGGTGTGAAGGAAGCAAGTGTGTTGCTCGTCTGATGGTGTGAAGGAAGCAAATGTGTTGCTGGTCCGATGGTGTGAAGGAAGCAAGTGTGTTGCTAGTCTGTTGGTGTGAAGGAAGCAAGTGTGTTATACGTCTGGTGGTGTGAAGGAAGCAGGTGTGTTCCTGGTCTGATGGTGTGAAGGAAGCAAGTGTGTCGCTAATCTGGTGGTGTGAAGGAAGCAAGTGCGTTGCCGACCTGATGGTGTGAAGGAAGCAAGTGTGTGCTAGTCTGGTGGTGTGAAAGAAGCAAGTGTGATGCTGGTCTGATGGTGTGAAGGAAGCAAGTGTGTTGCTGGTCTGGTGATGTGAAGGAAGCAAGTGTGTTGCTGGCCTCATGGTGTGAAGGAAGCAAGTGTGTTGCTGATCTGGTGGTGTAAAGGAAGCAAGTATCCTGCTAGTCTGGTGGTGTGAAGGAAGCAAGTGTGTTGCTGGCCTCATGGTGTGAAGGAAGCAAGTGTCTTGCTGGTCTGGTGGTGTAAAGGAAGCAAGTATGCTGCTAGTCTGGTTGTGTGAAGGAAGCAAGTTTTTCCCGGCCTGATGTAGTGAATGAAGCAAGTGTGTTGCTAGTCTGGTGGTGTGAAGGAAGCAAGTGTGTTGCCGGTTCGATGGTGTAATGGAATCAGGTGTGTTGCTGGTCTGGTGGTGTGAAGGAAGCAAGTGTGTTGCTGGCCTGATGGTGTGAAGGAAGCAAGTGTGTTGCTGGTCTGGTGGTGTGAAGGAAGCAAGTAAGCTGCTAGTCTGGTGGTGTGAAGGAAGCAAGTGTGTTGCTGGCCTCATGGTGTGAAGAAAGAAAGTGTGTTGCTGGTCTGGTGGTGTGAAGGAAGCAAGTATGCTGCTACTCTGGCGGTGTGAAGGAAGCAAGTTTTTCCCGGACTGATGTTGTGAAGGAAGCAAGTGTGTTGCTGGTCTGATGGTGTGAAGGAAGCAAGTGTGTTGCTGGTCCGATGGTGTGAAGGAAGCAAGTGTGTTGCTAGTCTGTTGGTGTGAAGGAAGCAAGTGTGTTACTGGTCTGGTGGTGTGAAGGAAGCAAGTGTGTTCCTGGTCTGATGGTGTGAAGGAAGCAAGTGTGTTGCTAGTCTGGTGGTGTGAAGAAAGCAAGTGTGTTGCTGGTCTGATGGTGTGAAGGAAGCAAGTGTGTCGCTAGTCTGGTGGTGTGAAGGAAGCAATTGCGTTGCTGGCTTGATGGTGTGAAGGAAGCAAGTGTGTTGGTAGTCTGGTGGTGTGAAGGAAGCAAGTATAATGCTGGTCTGATGGTGTGAAGGAAGCAAGTGTGTTGCTAGTCTGGTGGTTTGAAGGAAGCAAGTGTGATGCTGGTCTGATGGTGTGAAGGAAGCAAGTGTGATGCTGATCTGATGGTGTGAAGGAAGCAAGTGTGTTTGTAGTCTGGTGGTGTGAAGGAAGCAAGTGTGTTGCTGGCCTCGTGATGTGAAGGAAGCAAGTGTGTTGCTAGTCTGGTGATATGAAGGAAGCAAGTGTGTTGCTAGTCTGGTGATATGAAGGAAGCAAGTGTGTTGCTGGTCTGATGGTGTGAAGGCAGCTAGTATGTTGCTGGTCCGATAGTGTGAAGGAAGCAAGTGTGTTGCTGTCTGGTTGTGTGAAGGAAACAAGTGTTTTGCTGGTCTGGTTGTGTGAAGGAAGCAAGTGTGTTACTGGTCTGGTGGTGTGAAGGAAGCAAGTGTTATGCTGGTCTGATGGTGTGAATAAAGCAAGTGTGTTACTGGTCTGGTGGTGTGAAGGAAGCAAGTGTGTTACTGGTCTGATGGTGTGAAGGAAGCAAGTGTGTTGATAGTCTGATGGTTTGAAGGAAGCAAGTGTGTCGCTAGTCTGGTGGTGTGAAGGAAGCAAGTGTGTTGCCGGCCTGATCGTGTGGACGAAGCAAGTGTGTGCAAGTCTGGTGGTGTGAAGGAAGCAAGTGTGTTGCTGGTTTGATGGTGTGAAGGAAGCAAGTGTGTTGCTAGTCTGGTGGTGTGAAGGAAGCAAGTATAATGCTGGTCTGATGGTGTGAAGGAAGCAAGTGTGTTGCTAGTCTGGTGGTGTGAAGGAAGCAAGTCTGATGCTCGTCTGATGGTGTGAAGGAAGCAAGTGTGTTGCTGGTCCGATGGTGTGAAGGAAGCAAGTGTGTCGCTAGTCTGGTGGTGTGAAGGAAGCAAGTGTGTTGCTGGCCTCATGGTGTGAAGGAAGCAAGTGTGTTGCTAGTCTGGTGGCGTGATGGAAGCAAGTGTGTTGCTAGTCTGGTGATATGAAGGAAGCAAGTGTGTTGCTGGTCTGATGGTGTGAAGGAAGCTAGTGTGTTGCTGGTCCGATGGTGTGAAGGAAGCAAGTGTGTTGCTAGTCTGGTGGTGTGAAGGAAGCAAGTGTGCTGATAGTCTGGTGGTGTGAGGGAAGAAAGTGTGTTGCTGGTCTGGTGGTGATAAGGAAGCAAGTGTGTTGCTGGTCTGGTGGAGTGAAGGAAGGAAGTGTGTTGCTAGTCTGGTGGTGTGAAGGAGGCAAGTGTTTTGCTGGTCTGCATATGTGAAGGAAGCAAGTGTGTTGCTGGCCTGATGATGTGAAGGAAGTAAGTGTATGCTAGTCTGGTGGTGTGAAGGAAGCAAGTGTGTTGCTAGTCTAGTGGTGTGAAGGAAGCAAGTGTGATACTGGTCTGGTGGTGTGAAGGAAGCAAGTGTGTTACTGGCCTGGTGGTGTGAAGGACGCAAGTGTGTTGCTGGTCTTGTGGTGTGAAGGAAGCAAGTGTGTTGCTGGTCTGGTGGTGTGAAGGAAGGAAGTGTGTTGCCGGCCTGATGGAGTGGAGGAAGCAAGTGTGTGCTAGTCTGGTGGTGTGAAGGAAGCAAGTGTGTTGCTGGTTTGATGGTGTGAAGGAAGCAAGTGTGTTGCTAGTCTGGTGGTGTGAAGGAAGCAAGTATAATGCTGGTCTGATGGTGTGAAGGAAGCAAGTGTGTTGCTAGTCTGGTGGTGTGAAGGAAGCAAGTCTGATGCTGGTCTGATGGTGTGAAGGAAGCAAGTGTGTTGCTGGTCCGATGGTGTGAAGGAAGCAAGTGTGTCGCTAGTCTGGTGGTGTGAAGGAAGCAAGTGTGTTGCTGGCCTCATGGTGTGAAGGAAGCAAGTGTGTTCCTAGTCTGGTGGCGTGATGGAAGCAAGTGTGTTGCTAGTCTGATGATATGAAGGAAGCAAGTGTGTTGCTGGTCTGATGGTGTGAAGGAAGCAAGTGTTATACTGGTCCGATGGTGTGAAGGAAGCAAGTGTGTTGCTAGTCTGGTGGTGTGAAGGAAGCAAGTGTGCTGATAGTCTGGTGGTGTGAGGGAAGCAAGTGTGTTGCTGGTCTGGTGGTATGAAGGAAGCAAGTGTGTTGCTGGTCTGCTGGTGTGAAGGAAGGAAGTGTGTTGCTAGTCTGGTGGTGTGAAGGAAGCAAGTGTTTTGCTGGTCTACATATGTGAAGGAAGCAAGTGTGTTGCTGGCCTGATGATGTGAAGGAAGTAAGTGTATGCTAGTCTGGTGATGTGAAGGAAGCAAGTGTGTTGCTGGTCTGATGGTGTGAAGGAAGCAAGTGTCAGGCTGGTCTGGTGGTGTGAAGGAAGCAAGTGTGTTGCTGGCCTGGTGGTGTGAAGGAAGCAAGTGTGTTGCTGGTCTGCAGGTGTGAAGGAAGCAAGTGTGTTGCTGGTCTGGTGGTGTGAAGGAAGGAAGTGTGTTGCTAGTCTGGTGGTGTGAAGGAAGCAAGTGTGTTGCTGGTCTGATGGTGTGAAGGAAGCAAGTGTGCTTCCAGCCTGGTGGTGTGAAGAAAGCAAGTGTGTTGCTGGCCTTATGGTGTGAAGAAAGCAAGTGTGTTGCTGGTCTGATGGTGTGAAGGAAGCAAGTGTGTTGCTGGTCAGATGGTGTGAAGGAAGCAAGTGTGTTGCTAGTCTGTTGGTGTGAAGGAAGCAAGTGTGTTGCTGGTCTGATGGTGTGAAGGAAGCAAGTGTGTTGCTGGTCTGATGGTGTGAAGGAAGCAAGTGTGTTGCTGGTCTGGTGGTCTGAAGGAAGGAAGTGTGTTGCTGGTCTGGTGGTGTGAAGGAAGCAAGTGTGTTGCTGATCTGATGGTGTGAAGGAACCAAGTGTGATGCTGGTCTAGTGGTGTGAAGGAAGCAAGTGTGTTACTTGCCTGGTGGTGTGAAGGAAGCAAGTGTGTTGCTGGTCTTGTTTTGTGCAGGAAGCAAGTGTGTTGCTGGTCAGATGGTGTGAAGGAAGGAAGTGTGTTGCCGGCCTGATGGTGTGGAGGAAGCAAGTGTGTGCTAGTCTGGTGGTGTGAAGGAAGCAAGTGTGTTGCTGGTTTCATGGTGTGAAGGAAGCAAGTGTGTTGCTAGCCTGGTGGTGTGAAGGAAGCAAGTATAATGCTGGTCTGATGGTGTGAAGGAAGCAAGTGTGTTGCTAGTCTGGTGGTGTGAAGGAAGCAAGTCTGATGCTGGTCTGATGGTGTGAAGGAAGCAAGTGTGTTGCTAGTCTGGTGATATGAAGGAAGCAAGTGTGTTGCTAGTCTGGTGATATGAAGGAAGCAAGTGTGTTGCTGGTCTGATGGTGTGAAGGCAGCTAGTATGTTGCTGGTCCGATAGTGTGAAGGAAGCAAGTGTGTTGCTGTCTGGTTGTGTGAAGGAAGCAAGTGTGTTACTGGTCTCGTGGTGTGAAGGAAGCAAGTGTTATACTGGTCTGGTTGTGTGAAGGAAGCAAGTGTGTTACTGGTCTCGTGGTGTGAAGGAAGCAAGTGTTATACTGGTCTGATGGTGTGAATAAAGCAAGTGTGTTACTGGTCTGGTGGTGTGAAGGAATCAAGTGTGTTACTGGTCTGATGGTGTGAAGGAAGCAAGTGTGTTGATAGTCTGATGGTTTGAAGGAAGCAAGTGTGTCGCTAGTCTGTTGGTGTGAAGGAAGCAAGTGTGTTGCCGGCCTGATGGTGTGGAGGAAGCAAGTGTGTGCTAGTCTGGTGGTGTGAAGGAAGCAAGTGTGTTGCTGGTTTGATGGTGTGAAGGAAGCAAGTGTGTTGCTAGTCTGGTGGTGTGAAGGAAGCAAGTATAATGCTGGTCTGATGGTGTGAAGGAAGCAAGTGTGTTGCTCGTCTGGTGGTGTGAAGGAAGCAAGTCTGATGCTGGTCTGATGGTGTGAAGGAAGCAAGTGTGTTGCTGGTCCGATGGTGTGAAGGAAGCAAGTGTGTCGCTAGTCTGGTGGTGTGAAGGAAGCAAGTGTGTTGCTAGCCTGATGGTGTGAAGGAAGCAAGTGTGTTGCTAGTCTGGTGGCGTGATGGAAGCAAGTGTGTTGCTAGTCTGGTGATATGAAGGAAGCAAGTGTGTTGCTGGTCTGATGGTGTGAAGGAAGCTAGTGTGTTGCAAGTCCGATGGTGTGAAGGAAGCAAGTGTGTTGCTAGTCTGGTGGTGTGAAGGAAGCAAGTGTGCTGATAGTCTGGTGGTGTGAGGGAAGCAAGTGTGTTGCTGGTCTGGTGGTGATAAGGAAGCAAGTTTGTTGCTTGTCTGGTGGTGTGAAGGAAGGAAGTGTGTTGCTAGTCTGGTGGTGTGAAGGAAGCAAGTGTTTTGCTGGTCTGCATATGTGAAGGAAGCAAGTGTGTTGCTGGCCTGATGATGTGAAGGAAGTAAGTGTATGCTAGTCTGGTGGTGTGAAGGAAGCAAGTGTGTTGCTGGTCTGATGGTGTGAAGGAAGCAAGTGTGATGCTGGTCTCGTGGTGTGAAGGAAGCAAGTGTGTTACTGGCCTGGTGGTGTGAAGGAAGCAAGTGTGTTGCTGGTCTTGTGGTGTGAAGGAAACAAGTGTGTTGCTAGCCTGGTGGTGTGAAGGAAGCAAGTGTGTTGCTAGTCTGGTGGTGTGAAGGAAGCAAGTCTGATGCTGGTCTGATGGTGTGAAGGAAGCAAGTGTGTTGCTAGTCTGGTGATATGAAGGAAGCAAGTGTGTTGCTAGTCTGGTGATATGAAGGAAGCAAGTGTGTTGCTGGTCTGATGGTGTGAAGGCAGCTAGTATGTTGCTGGTCCGATAGTGTGAAGGAAGCAAGTGTGTTGCTGTCTGGTTGTGTGAAGGAAGGAAGTGTGTTACTGGTCTCGTGGTGTGAAGGAAGCAAGTGTTATACTGGTCTGGTTGTGTGAAGGAAGCAAGTGTGTTACTGGTCTCGTGGTGTGAAGGAAGCAAGTGTTATACTGGTCTGATGGTGTGAATAAAGCAAGTGTGTTACTGGTCTGGTGGTGTGAAGGAATCAAGTGTGTTACTGGTCTGATGGTGTGAAGGAAGCAAGTGTGTTGATAGTCTGATGGTTTGAAGGAAGCAAGTGTGTCGCTAGTCTGTTGGTGTGAAGGAAGCAAGTGTGTTGCCGGCCTGATGGTGTGGAGGAAGCAAGTGTGTGCTAGTCTGGTGGTGTGAAGGAAGCAAGTGTGTTGCTGGTTTGATGGTGTGAAGGAAGCAAGTGTGTTGCTAGTCTGGTGGTGTGAAGGAAGCAAGTATAATGCTGGTCTGATGGTGTGAAGGAAGCAAGTGTGTTGCTCGTCTGGTGGTGTGAAGGAAGCAAGTCTGATGCTGGTCTGATGGTGTGAAGGAAGCAAGTGTGTTGCTGGTCCGATGGTGTGAAGGAAGCAAGTGTGTCGCTAGTCTGGTGGTGTGAAGGAAGCAAGTGTGTTGCTAGCCTGATGGTGTGAAGGAAGCAAGTGTGTTGCTAGTCTGGTGGCGTGATGGAAGCAAGTGTGTTGCTAGTCTGGTGATATGAAGGAAGCAAGTGTGTTGCTGGTCTGGTGGTGTGAAGGAAGCTAGTGTGTTGCTGGTCCGATGGTGTGAAGGAAGCAAGTATGTTGCTAGTCTGGTGGTGTGAAGGAAGCAAGTGTGCTGATAGTCTGGTGGTGTGAGGGAAGCAAGTGTGTTGCTGGTCTGGTGGTGATAAGGAAGCAAGTTTGTTGCTTGTCTGGTGGTGTGAAGGAAGGAAGTGTGTTGCTAGTCTGGTGGTGTGAAGGAAGCAAGTGTTTTGCTGGTCTGCATATGTGAAGGAAGCAAGTGTGTTGCTGGTCTGATGGTGTGAAGGAAGCAAGTGTGATGCTGGTCTCGTGGTGTGAAGGAAGCAAGTGTGTTACTGGCCTGGTGGTGTGAAGGAAGCAAGTGTGTTGCTGGTCTTGTGGTGTGAAGGAAGCAAGTGTGTTGCTGGTCTGGTGGTGTGAAGGAAGGAAGTGTGTTGCCGGCCTGATGGTGTGGAGGAAGCAAGTGTGTGCTAGTCTGGTGGTGTGAAGGAAGCAAGTGTGTTGCTGGTTTGATGGTGTGAAGGAAGCAAGTGTGTTGCTAGTCTGGTGGTGTGAAGGAAGCTTGCAAGTATAATGCTGGTCTGATGGTGTGAAGGAAGCAAGTGTGTTGCTAGTCTGGTGGTGTGAAGGAAGCAAGTCTGATGCTGGTCTGATGGTGTGAAGGAAGCAAGTGTGTTGCTGGTCCGATGGTGTGAAGGAAGCAAGTGTGTCGCTAGTCTGGTGGTGTGAAGGAAGCAAGTGTGTTGCTAGTCTGGTGGCGTGATGGAAGCAAGTGTGTTGCTAGTCTGGTGATATGAAGGAAGCAAGTGTGTTGCTGGTCTGATGGTGTGAAGGAAGCTAGTGTGTTGCTGGTCCGATGGTGTGAAGGAAGCAAGTGTGTTGCTGGTCTGGTGGTGTGAAGGAAGCAAGTGTGCTGATAGTCTGGTGGTGTGAGGGAAGCAAGTGTGTTGCTGGTCTGGTGGTGATAAGGAAGCAAGTGTGTTGCTGGTCTGGTGGTGTGAAGGAAGGAAGTGTGTTGCTAGTCTGGTGGTGTGAAGGAAGCAAGTGTTTTGCTGGTCTGCATATGTGAAGGAAGCAAGTGTGTTGCTGGCCTGATGATGTGAAGGAAGTAAGTGTATGCTAGTCTGGTGGTGTGAAGGAAGCAAGTGTGTTGCTGGTCTCATGGTGTGAAGGAAGCAAGTGTGATGCTGGTCTGGTGGTGTGAAGGAAGGAAGTGTGTTGCTGGCCTGATGATGTGAAGGAAGTAAGTGTATGCTAGTCTGGTGGTGTGAAGGAAGCAAGTGTGTTGCTGGTCTTGTGGTGTGAAGGAAGCAAGTGTGTTGCTGGTCTGGTGGTGTGAAGGAAGGAAGTGTGTTGCCGGCCTGATGGTGTGGAGGAAGCAAGTGTGTGCTAGTCTGGTGGTGTGAAGGAAGCAAGTGTGTTGCTGGTTTGATGGTGTGAAGGAAGCAAGTGTGTTGCTAGTCTGGTGGTGTGAAGGAAGCAAGTATAATGCTGGTCTGATGGTGTGAAGGAAGCAGTGTGTTGCTAGTCTGGTGGTGTGAAGGAAGCAAGTCTGATGCTGGTCTGATGGTGTGAAGGAAGCAAGTGTGTTGCTGGTCCGATGGTGTGAAGGAAGCAAGTGTGTGGCTAGTCTGGTGGTGTGAAGGAAGCAAGTGTGTTGCTGGCCTCATGGTGTGAAGGAAGCAAGTGTGTTCCTAGTCTGATGATATGAAGGAAGCAAGTGTGTTGCTGGTCTGATGGTGTGAAGGAAGCAAGTTTTATACTGGTCCGATGGTGTGAAGGAAGCAAGTGTGTTGCTAGTCTGGTGGTGTGAAGGAAGCAAGTGTGCTGATAGTCTGGTGGTGTGAGGGAATCAAGTGTGTTGCTGGTCTGGTGGTATGAAGGAAGCAAGTGTGTTGCTGGTCTGCTGGTGTGAAGGAAGGAAGTGTGTTGCTAGTCTGGTGGTGTGAAGGAAGCCAGTGTTTTGCTGGTCTGCATATGTGAAGGAAGCAAGTGTGTTGCTGGCCTGATGATGTGAAGGAAGTAAGTGTATGCTAGTCAGGTGGTGTGAAGGAAGCAAGTGTGTTGCTCGTCTGATGGTGTGAAGGAAGCAAGTGTGATGCTGGTCAGGTGGTGTGAAGGAAGCAAGTGTGTTGCTGGCCTGGTGGTGTGAAGGAAGCAAGTGTGTTGCTGGTCTGCAGGTGTGAAGGAAGCAAGTGTGTTGCTGGTCTGGTGGTGTGAAGGAAGGAAGTGTGTTGCTAGTCTGGTGGTGTGAAGGAAGCAAGTGTGTTGCTGGTCTGCAGGTGTGAAGGAAGCAAGTGTCCTTCCAGTCTGGTGGTTTGAAGAAAGCAAGTGTGTTGCTGGCCTTATGGTGTGAAGAAAGCAAGTGTGTTGCTGGTCTGATGGTGTGAAGGAAGCAAGTGTGTTGCTGGTCAGATGGTGTGAAGGAAGCAAGTGTGCTGATAGTCTGGTGGTGTGAGGGAAGCAAGTGTGTTGCTGGTCTGGTGGTGATAAGGAAGCAAGTGTGTTGCTGGTCTGGTGGTGTGAAGGAAGGAAGTGTGTTGCTAGTCTGGTGGTGTGAAGGAAGCAAGTGTTTTGCTGGTCTGCATATGTGAAGGAAGCAAGTGTGTTGCTGGCCTGATGATGTGAAGGAAGTAAGTGTATGCTAGTCTGGTGGTGTGAAGGAAGCAAGTGTGTTGCTGGTCTCATGGTGTGAAGGAAGCAAGTGTGATGCTGGTCTGGTGGTGTGAAGGAAGGAAGTGTGTTGCTGGCCTGATGATGTGAAGGAAGTAAGTGTATGCTAGTCTGGTGGTGTGAAGGAAGGAAGTGTGTTGCTAGCCTGGTGGTGTGAAGGAAGCAAGTGTGTTGCTGGTCTGCAGGTGTGAAGGAAGCAAGTGTGCTTCCAGTCTGGTGGTGTGAAGAAAGCAAGTGTGTTGCTGGCCTTATGGTGTGAAGAAAGCAAGTGTGTTGCTGGTCTGATGGTGTGAAGGAAGCAAGTGTGTTGCTGGTCAGATGGTGTGAAGGAAGCAAGTGTGTTGCTAGTCTGTTGGTGTGAAGGAAGCAAGTGTGTTGCTGGTCTGATGGTGTGAAGGAAGCAAGTGTGTTGCTGGTCTGATGGTGTGAAGGAAGCAAGTGTGTTGCTGGTCTGGTGGTCTGAAGGAAGGATGTGTGTTGCTAGTCTGGTGGTGTGAAGGAAGCTAGTGTGTTGCTGGTCTGATGGTGTGAAGGAAGCAAGTGTGATGCTGGTCTAGTGGTGTGAAGGAAGCAAGTGTGTTACTTGCCTGGTGGTGTGAAGGAAGCAAGTGTGTTGCTGGTCTTGTGTTGTGAAGGAAGCAAGTGTGTTGCTGGTCTGGTGGTGTGAAGGAAGGAAGTGTGTTGCCGGCCTGATGGTGTGGAGGAAGCAAGTGCGTGCTAGTCTGGTGGTGTGAAGGAAGCAAGTGTGTTGCTGGTTTGATGGTGTGAAGGAAGCATGTTTGTTGCTAGTCTGGTGGTGTGAAGGAAGCAAGTATAATGCTGGTCTGATGGTGTGAAGGAAGCAAGTGTGTTGCTGGTCCGATGGTGTGAAGGAAGCAAGTGTGTCGCTAGTCTGGTGGTGTGAAGGAAGCAAGTGTGTTGCTGGCCTCATGGTGTGAAGGAAGCAAGTGTGTTCCTAGTCTGGTGGCGTGATGGAAGCAAGTGTGTTGCTAGTCTGGTGATATGAAGGAAGCAAGTTTGTTGCTGGTCTGATGGTGTGAAGGAAGCAAGTGTGTTGCTGGTCCGATGGTGTGAAGGAAGCAAGTGTGTTGCTAGTCTGGTGGTGTGAAGGAAGCAAGTGTGCTGATTGTCTGGTGGTGTGAGGGAAGCAAGTGTGTTGCTGGTCTGGTGGTGTGAAGGAAGCAAGTGTGTTGCTGGTCTGCTGGTGTGAAGGAAGGAAGTGTGTTGCTAGTCTGGTGGTGTGAAGGAAGCAAGTGTTTTGGTGATCTGCATATGTGAAGGAAGCAAGTGTGTTGCTGGCCTGATGATGTGAAGGAAGTAAGTGTATGCTAGTCTGGTGGTGTGAAGGAAGCAAGTGTGTTGCTGGTCTGATGGTGTGGAGGAAGCAAGTGTGATGCTGGTCTGGTGGTGTGAAGGAAGCAAGTGTGTTGCTGGCCTGGTGGTGTGAAGGAAGCAAGTTTGTTGCTGGTCTTGTGGTGTGAAGGAAGCAAGTCTGTTGCTGGTCTGGTGGTGTGAAGGAAGGAAGTGTGTTGCTAGTCTGGTGGTTTGAAGGAAGCAAGTGAGTTGCTGGTCTGCAGGTGTGAAGGAAGCAAGTATGCTTCCAGTCTGGTGGTGTGAAGAAAGCAGGTGTGTTGCTGGCCTGATGGTGTGAAGAAAGCAAGTGTGTTGCTGGTCTGATGGTGTGAAGGAAGCAAGTGTGTTGCTGGTCAGATGGTGTGAAGGAAGCAAGTGTGTTTCTAGTCTGTTGGTGTGAAGGAAGCAAGTGTGTTGCTGGTCTGATGGTGTGAAGGAAGGAAGTGTGTTGCTGGTCTGGTGGTCTGAAGGAAGGAAGTGTGTTGCTAGTCTGGTGGTGTGAAGGAAGGAAGTGTTTTGTTGGTCTGGTGGTGTGAAGGAAGCAAGTGTACTGATAGTCTGGTGGTGTGAAGGAAGCAAGTGTGTTGCTGGTCTGGTGGTGTGAAGGAAGGATGTGTTACTAGTTTGGTGGTGTGAAGGAAGCAAGTGTTTTGCTGGTCTGCAGGTGTGAAGGAAGCAAGTGTGTTGCTGGTCTTATGGTGTGAAGGAAGCAAGTGTGTTACTTGCCTGGTGGTGTGAAGGAAGCAAGTGTGTTGCTGGTCTCGTGGTGTGAAGGAAGGAAGTGTGTTGCTAGTCTGGTGGTGTGAAGGAAGCCAGTGTTTTGCTGGTCTGCATATGTGAAGGAAGCAAGTGTGTTGCTGGCCTGATGATGTGAAGGAAGTAAGTGTATGCTAGTCTGGTGGTGTGAAGGAAGCAAGTGTGTTGCTCGTCTGATGGTGTGAAGGAAGCAAGTGTGATGCTGGTCAGGTGGTGTGAAGGAAGCAAGTGTGTTGCTGGCCTGGTGGTGTGAAGGAAGCAAGTGTGTTGCTGGTCTGCAGGTGTGAAGGAAGCAAGTGTGTTGCTGGTCTGGTGGTGTGAAGGAAGGAAGTGTGTTGCTAGTCTGGTGGTGTGAAGGAAGCAAGTGTGTTGCTGGTCTGCAGGTGTGAAGGAAGCAAGTGTCCTTCCAGTCTGGTGGTTTGAAGAAAGCAAGTGTGTTGCTGGCCTTATGGTGTGAAGAAAGCAAGTGTGTTGCTGGTCTGATGGTGTGAAGGAAGCAAGTGTGTTGCTGGTCAGATGGTGTGAAGGAAGCAAGTGTGTTGCTGGTCTGGTGGTCTGAAGGAAGGAAGTGTTTGGCTAGTCTGGTGGTGTGAAGGAAGCTAGTGTGTTGCTGGCCTGGTGGTGTGAAGGAAGCAAGTGTGTTGCTGGTCTGGTGGTGTGAAGGAAGCAAGTGTGTTGCTGGCCTGATGATGTGAAGGAAGTAAGTGTATGCTAGTTTCTTGGTGTGAAGGAAGCAAGTGTGTTGCTGGTCTGATGGTGTGAAGGAAGCAAGTGTGATGCTGGTCTGGTTGTGTGAAGGAAGCAAGTGTGTTGCTGGCCTGGTGGTGTGAAGGAAGCAAGTGTGTTGCTGGTCTGCAGTAGTGAAGGAAGCAAGTGTGTTGCTGGTCTGGTGGTGTGAAGGAAGGAAGTGTGTTGCTAGTCTGGTGGTGTGAAGGAAGCAAGTGTGTTGCTGGTCTGCAGGTGTGAAGGAAGCAAGTGTGCTTCCAGTCTGGTGGTGTGAAGAAAGCAAGTGTGTTGCTGGCCTTATGGTGTGAAGAAAGCAAGTGTGTTGCTGGTCTGATGGTGTGAAGGAAGCAAGTGTGTTGCTGGTCAGATGGTGTGAAGGAAGCAAGTGTGTTGCTAGTCTGTTGGTGTGAAGGAAGCAAGTGTGTTGCTGGTCTGATGGTGTGAAGGAAGCAAGTGTGTTGCTGGTCTGATGGTGTGAAGGAAGCAAGTGTGTTGCTGGTCTGGTGGTCTGAAGGAAGGATGTGTGTTGCTAGTCTGGTGGTGTGAAGGAAGCTAGTGTGTTGCTGGTCTGATGGTGTGAAGGAAGCAAGTGTGATGCTGGTCTAGTGGTGTGAAGGAAGCAAGTGTGTTACTTGCCTGGTGGTGTGAAGGAAGCAAGTGTGTTGCTGGTCTTGTGTTGTGAAGGAAGCAAGTGTGTTGCTGGTCTGGTGGTGTGAAGGAAGGAAGTGTGTTGCCGGCCTGATGGTGTGGAGGAAGCAAGTGTGTGCTAGTCTGGTGGTGTGAAGGAAGCAAGTGTGTTGCTGGTTTGATGGTGTGAAGGAAGCAAGTGTGTTGCTAGTCTGGTGGTGTGAAGGAAGCAAGTATAATGCTGGTCTGATGGTGTGAAGGAAGCAAGTGTGTTGCTAGTCTGGTGGTGTGAAGGAAGCAAGTCTGATGCTGGTCTGATGGTGTGAAGGAAGCAAGTGTGTTGCTGGTCCGATGGTGTGAAGGAAGGAAGTGTGTCGCTAGTCTGGTGGTGTGAAGGAAGCAAGTGTGTTGCTGGCCTCATGGTGTGAAGGAAGCAAGTGTGTTCCTAGTCTGGTGGCGTGATGGAAGCAAGTTTGTTGCTTGTCTGGTAATATGAAGGAAGCAAGTGTGTTGCTGTTCTGAGGGTGTGAAGGAAGCAAGTGTGTTGCTGGTCCGATGGTGTGAAGGAAGCAAGTGTGTTGCTGGTCTGGTGGTCTGAAGGAAGGAAGTGTGTTGCTGGTCTGGTGGTGTGAAGGAAGCAAGTGTGTTGCTGATCTGATGGTGTGAAGGAACCAAGTGTGATGCTGGTCTAGTGGTGTGAAGGAAGCAAGTGTGTTACTTGCCTGGTGGTGTGAAGGAAGCAAGTGTATTGCTGGTCTTGTTTTGTGAAGGAAGCAAGTGTGTTGCTGGTCAGATGGTGTGAAGGAAGGAAGTGTGTTGCCGGCCTGATGGTGTGGAGAGGTGTGTGCTAGTCTGGTGGTGTGAAGGAAGCAAGTGTGTTGCTGGTTTCATGGTGTGAAGGAAGCAAGTGTGTTGCTAGCCTGGTGGTGTGAAGGAAGCAAGTGTGTTGCTAGTCTGGTGGTGTGAAGAAAGCAAGTCTGATGCTGGTCTGATGGTGTGAAGGAAGCAAGTGTCTTGCTAGTCTGGTGATATGAAGGAAGCAAGTGTGTTGCTAGTCTGGTGATATGAAGGAAGCAAGTGTGTTGCTGGTCTGATGGTGTGAAGGCAGCTAGTATGTTGCTGCTCCGATAGTGTGAAGGAAGCAAGTGTGTTGCTGTCTGGTTGTGTGAAGGAAGCAAGTGTGTTACTGGTCTCGTGGTGTGAAGGAAGCAAGTGTTATACTGGTCTGGTTGTGTGAAGGAAGCAAGTGTGTTACTGGTCTCGTGGTGTGAAGGAAGCAAGTGTTATACTGGTCTGATGGTGTGAATAAAGCAAGTGTGTTACTGGTCTGGTGGTGTGAAGGAATCAAGTGTGTTACTGGTCTGATGGTGTGAAGGAAGCAAGTGTGTTGATAGTCTGATGGTTTGAAGGAAGCAAGTGTGTCGCTAGTCTGTTGGTGTGAAGGAAGCAAGTGTGTTGCCGGCCTGATGGTGTGGAGGAAGCAAGTGTGTGCTAGTCTGGTGGTGTGAAGGAAGCAAGTGTGTTGCTGGTTTGATGGTGTGAAGGAAGCAAGTGTGTTGCTGGTCTGATGGTGTGAAGGAAGCAAGTGTGTTGCTCGTCTGGTGGTGTGAAGGAAGCAAGTCTGATGCTGGTCTGATGGTGTGAAGGAAGCAAGTGTGTTGCTGGTCCGATGGTGTGAAGGAAGCAAGTGTGTCGCTAGTCTGGTGGTGTGAAGGAAGCAAGTGTGTTGCTAGCCTGATGGTGTGAAGGAAGCAAGTGTGTTGCTAGTCTGGTGGCGTGATGGAAGCAAGTGTGTTGCTAGTCTGGTGATATGAAGGAAGCAAGTGTGTTGCTGGTCTGATGGTGTGAAGGAAGCTAGTGTGTTTCTGGTCCGATGGTGTGAAGGAAGCAAGTGTGTTGCTAGTCTGGTGGTGTGAAGGAAGCAAGTGTGCTGATAGTCTGGTGGTGTGAGGGAAGCAAGTGTGTTGCTGGTCTGGTGGTGATAAGGAAGCAAGTGTGTTGCTTGTCTGGTGGTGTGAAGGAAGGAAGTGTGTTGCTAGTCTGGTGGTGTGAAGGAAGCAAGTGTTTTGCTGGTCTGCATATGTGAAGGAAGCAAGTGTGTTGCTGGCCTGATGATGTGAAGGAAGTAAGTGTATGCTAGTCTGGTGGTGTGAAGGAAGCAAGTGTGTTGCTGGTCTGATGGTGTGAAGGAAGCAAGTGTGATGCTGGTCTCGTGGTGTGAAGGAAGCAAGTGTGTTACTGGCCTGGTGGTGTGAAGGAAGCAAGTGTGTTGCTGGTCTTGTGGTGTGAAGGAAGCAAGTGTGTTGCTGGTCTGGTGGTGTGAAGGAAGGAAGTGTGTTGCCGGCCTGATGGTGTGGAGGAAGCAAGTGTGTGCTAGTCTGGTGGTGTGAAGGAAGCAAGTGTGTTGCTGGTTTGATGGTGTGAAGGAAGCAAGTGTGTTGCTAGTCTGGTGGTGTGAAGGAAGCAAGTATAATGCTGGTCTGATGGTGTGAAGGAAGCAAGTGTGTTGCTAGTCTGGTGGTGTGAAGGAAGCAAGTCTGATGCTGGTCTGATGGTGTGAAGGAAGCAAGTGTGTTGCTGGTCCGATGGTGTGAAGGAAGCAAGTGTGTCGCTAGTCTGGTGGTGTGAAGGAAGCAAGTGTGTTGCTAGTCTGGTGGCGTGATGGAAGCAAGTGTGTTGCTAGTCTGGTGATATGAAGGAAGCAAGTGTGTTGCTGGTCTGATGGTGTGAAGGAAGCTAGTGTGTTGCTGGTCCGATGGTGTGAAGGAAGCAAGTGTGTTGCTAGTCTGGTGGTGTGAAGGAAGCAAGTGTGCTGATAGTCTGGTGGTGTGAGGGAAGCAAGTGTGTTGCTGGTCTGGTGGTGATAAGGAAGCAAGTGTGTTGCTGGTCTGGTGGTGTGAAGGAAGGAAGTGTGTTGCTAGTCTGGTGGTGTGAAGGAAGCAAGTGTTTTGCTGGTCTGCATATGTGAAGGAAGCAAGTGTGTTGCTGGCCTGATGATGTGAAGGAAGTAAGTGTATGCTAGTCTGGTGGTGTGAAGGAAGCAAGTGTGTTGCTGGTCTCATGGTGTGAAGGAAGCAAGTGTGATGCTGGTCTGGTGGTGTGAAGGAAGGAAGTGTGTTGCTGGCATGATGATGTGAAGGAAGTAAGTGTATGCTAGTCTGGTGGTGTGAAGGAAGCAAGTGTGTTGCTGGTCTTGTGGTGTGAAGGAAGCAAGTGTGTTGCTGGTCTGGTGGTGTGAAGGAAGGAAGTGTGTTGCCGGCCTGATGGTGTGGAGGAAGCAAGTGTGTGCTAGTCTGGTGGTGTGAAGGAAGCAAGTGTGTTGCTGGTTTGATGGTGTGAAGGAAGCAAGTGTGTTGCTAGTCTGGTGGTGTGAAGGAAGCAAGTATAATGCTGGTCTGATGGTGTGAAGGAAGCAGTGTGTTGCTAGTCTGGTGGTGTGAAGGAAGCAAGTCTGATGCTGGTCTGATGGTGTGAAGGAAGCAAGTGTGTTGCTGGTCCGATGGTGTGAAGGAAGCAAGTGTGTGGCTAGTCTGGTGGTGTGAAGGAAGCAAGTGTGTTGCTGGCCTCATGGTGTGAAGGAAGCAAGTGTGTTCCTAGTCTGATGATATGAAGGAAGCAAGTGTGTTGCTGGTCTGATGGTGTGAAGGAAGCAAGTTTTATACTGGTCCGATGGTGTGAAGGAAGCAAGTGTGTTGCTAGTCTGGTGGTGTGAAGGAAGCAAGTGTGCTGATAGTCTGGTGGTGTGAGGGAATCAAGTGTGTTGCTGGTCTGGTGGTATGAAGGAAGCAAGTGTGTTGCTGGTCTGCTGGTGTGAAGGAAGGAAGTGTGTTGCTAGTCTGGTGGTGTGAAGGAAGCCAGTGTTTTGCTGGTCTGCATATGTGAAGGAAGCAAGTGTGTTGCTGGCCTGATGATGTGAAGGAAGTAAGTGTATGCTAGTCTGGTGGTGTGAAGGAAGCAAGTGTGTTGCTGGTCTGATGGTGTGAAGGAAGCAAGTGTGATGCTGGTCAGGTGGTGTGAAGGAAGCAAGTGTGTTGCTGGCCTGGTGGTGTGAAGGAAGCAAGTGTGTTGCTGGTCTGCAGGTGTGAAGGAAGCAAGTGTGTTGCTGGTCTGATGGTGTGAAGGAAGGAAGTGTGTTGCTAGTCTGGTGGTGTGAAGGAAGCAAGTGTGTTGCTGGTCTGCAGGTGTGAAGGAAGCAAGTGTCCTTCCAGTCTGGTGGTTTGAAGAAAGGAAGTGTGTTGCTGGCCTTATGGTGTGAAGAAAGCAAGTGTGTTGCTGGTCTGATGGTGTGAAGGAAGCAAGTGTGTTGCTGGTCAGATGGTGTGAAGGAAGCAAGTGTGTTGCTGGTCTGGTGGTCTGAAGGAAGGAAGTGTGTGGCTAGTCTGGTGGTGTGAAGGAAGCTAGTGTGTTGCTGGCCTGGTGGTGTGAAGGAAGCAAGTGTGTTGCTGGTCTGGTGGTGTGAAGGAAGCAAGTGTGTTGCTGGCCTGATGATGTGAAGGAAGTAAGTGTATGCTAGTCTGGTGGTGTGAAGGAAGCAAGTGTGTTGCTGGTCTGATGGTGTGAAGGAAGCAAGTGTGATGCTGGTCTGGTTGTGTGAAGGAAGCAAGTGTGTTGCTGGCCTGGTGGTGTGAAGGAAGCAAGTGTGTTGCTGGTCTGCAGTAGTGAAGGAAGCAAGTGTGTTGCTGGTCTGGTGGTGTGAAGGAAGGAAGTGTGTTGCTAGTCTGGTGGTGTGAAGGAAGCAAGTGTGTTGCTGGTCTGCAGGTGTGAAGGAAGCAAGTGTGCTTCCAGTCTGGTGGTGTGAAGAAAGCAAGTGTGTTGCTGGCCTTATGGTGTGAAGAAAGCAAGTGTGTTGCTGGTCTGATGGTGTGAAGGAAGCAAGTGTGTTGCTGGTCAGATGGTGTGAAGGAAGCAAGTGTGTTGCTAGTCTGTTGGTGTGAAGGAAGCAAGTGTGTTGCTAGTCTGATGGTGTGAAGGAAGCAAGTGTGTTGCTGGTCTGATGGTGTGAAGGAAGCAAGTGTCTTGCTGGTCTGGTGGTCTGAAGGAAGGATGTGTGTTGCTAATCTGGTGGTGTGAAGGAAGCTAGTGTGTTGCTGGTCTGATGGTGTGAAGGAAGCAAGTGTGATGCTGGTCTAGTGGTGTGAAGGAAGCAAGTGTGTTACTTGCCTGGTGGTGTGAAGGAAGCAAGTGTGTTGCTGGTCTTGTGTTGTGAAGGAAGCAAGTGTGTTGCTGGTCTGGTGGTGTGAAGGAAGGAAGTGTGTTGCCGGCCTGATGGTGTGGAGGAAGCAAGTGCGTGCTAGTCTGGTGGTGTGAAGGAAGCAAGTGTGTTGCTGGTTTGATGGTGTGAAGGAAGCATGTTTGTTGCTAGTCTGGTGGTGTGAAGGAAGCAAGTATAATGCTGGTCTGATGGTGTGAAGGAAGCAAGTGTGATGCTAGTCTGGTGGTGTGAAGGAAGCAAGTCTGATGCTGGTCTGATGGTGTGAAGGAAGCAAGTGTGTTGCTGGTCCGATGGTGCGAAGGAAGCAAGTGTGTCGCTAGTCTGGTGGTGTGAAGGAAGCAAGTGTGTTGCTGGCCTCATGGTGTGAAGGAAGCAAGTGTGTTCCTAGTCTGGTGGCGTGATGGAAGCAAGTGTGTTGCTAGTCTGGTGATATGAAGGAAGCAAGTTTGTTGCTGGTCTGATGGTGTGAAGGAAGCAAGTGTGTTGCTGGTCCGATGGTGTGAAGGAAGCAAGTGTGTTGCTAGTCTGGTGGTGTGAAGGAAGCAAGTGTGCTGATTGTCTGGTGGTGTGAGGGAAGCAAGTGTGTTGCTGGTCTGGTGGTGTGAAGGAAGCAAGTGTGTTGCTGGTCTGCTGGTGTGAAGGAAGGAAGTGTGTTGCTAGTCTGGTGGTGTGAAGGAAGCAAGTGTTTTGGTGATCTGCATATGTGAAGGAAGCAAGTGTGTTGCTGGCCTGATGATGTGAAGGAAGTAAGTGTATGCTAGTCTGGTGGTGTGAAGGAAGCAAGTGTGTTGCTGGTCTGATGGTGTGGAGGAAGCAAGTGTGATGCTGGTCTGATGGTGTGAAGGAAGCAAGTGTGTTGCTGGTCCGATGGTGTGAAGGAAGCAAGTGTGTTGCTAGTCTGGTGGTGTGAAGGAAGCAAGTGTGCTGATTGTCTGGTGGTGTGAGGGAAGCAAGTGTGTTGCTGGTCTGGTGGTGTGAAGGAAGCAAGTGTGTTGCTGGTCTGCTGGTGTGAAGGAAGGAAGTGTGTTGCTAGTCTGGTGGTGTGAAGGAAGCAAGTGTTTTGGTGATCTGCATATGTGAAGGAAGCAAGTGTGTTGCTGGCCTGATGATGTGAAGGAAGTAAGTGTATGCTAGTCTGGTGGTGTGAAGGAAGCAAGTGTGTTGCTGGTCTGATGGTGTGGAGGAAGCAAGTGTGATGCTGGTCTGGTGGTGTGAAGGAAGCAAGTGTGTTGCTGGCCTGGTGGTGTGAAGGAAGCAAGTGTGTTGCTGGTCTTGTGGTGTGAAGGAAGCAAGTCTGTTGCTGGTCTGGTGGTGTGAAGGAAGGAAGTGTGTTGCTAGTCTGGTGGTGTGAAGGAAGCAAGTGTGTTGCTGGTCTGCAGGTGTGAAGGAAGCAAGTATGCTTCCAGTCTGGTGGTGTGAAGAAAGCAGGTGTGTTGCTGGCCTGATGGTGTGAAGAAAGCAAGTGTGTTGCTGGTCTGATGGTGTGAAGGAAGCAAGTGTGTTGCTGGTCAGATGGTGTGAAGGAAGCAAGTGTGTTGCTAGTCTGTTGGTGTGAAGGAAGCAAGTGTGTTGCTGGTCTGATGGTGTGAAGGAAGGAAGTGTGTTGCTGGTCTGGTGGTCTGAAGGAAGGAAGTGTGTTGCTAGTCTGGTGGTGTGAAGGAAGGAAGTGTTTTGTTGGTCTGGTGGTGTGAAGGAAGCAAGTGTACTGATAGTCTGGTGGTGTGAAGGAAGCAAGTGTGTTGCTGGTCTGGTGGTGTGAAGGAAGGATGTGTTACTAGTTTGGTGGTGTGAAGGAAGCAAGTGTTTTGCTGGTCTGCAGGTGTGAAGGAAGCAAGTGTGTTGCTGGTCTTATGGTGTGAAGGAAGCAAGTGTGTTACTTGCCTGGTGGTGTGAAGGAAGCAAGTGTGTTGCTGGTCTCGTGGTGTGAAGGAAGCAAGTGTGTTGCTGGTCTGGTGGTGTGAAGGAAGGAAGTGTGTTGCCGGCCTGATGGTGTGGAGGAAGCAAGTGTGTGCTAGTCTGGTGGTGTGAAGGAAGCAAGTGTGTTGCTGGTTTGATGGTGTGAAGGAAGGAAGTGTGTTGCTAGTCTGGTGGTGTGAAGGAAGCAAGTATAATGCTGGTCTGATGGTGTGAAGGAAGCAAGTGTGTTGCTAGTCTGGTGGTGTGAAGGAAGCAAATCTGATGCTGGTCTGATGGTGTGAAGGAAGCAAGTGTGTTGCTGGTCCGATGGTGTGAAGGAAGGAAGTGTGTCGCTAGTCTGGTGGTGTGAAGGAAGCAAGTGTGTTGCTGGCCTCATGGTGTGAAGGAAGCAAGTGTGTTCCTAGTCTGGTGGCGTGATGGAAGCAAGTTTGTTGCTTGTCTGGTAATATGAAGGAAGCAAGTGTGTTGCTGTTCTGAGGGTGTGAAGGAAGCAAGTGTGTTGCTAGTCTGGTGGTGTGAAGGAAGCAAGTGTGCTGATTGTCTGGTGGTGTGAGGGAAGCAAGTGTGTTGCTGGTCTGGTGGTGTGAAGGAAGCAAGTGTGTTGCTGGTCTGCTGGTGTGAAGGAAGGAAGTGTGTTGCTAGTCTGGTGGTGTGAAGGAAGCAAGTGTTTTGCTGGTCTGCATATGTGAAGGAAGCAAGTGTGTTGCTGGCCTGATGATGTGAAGGAAGTAAGTGTATGCTAGTCTGGTGGTGTGAAGGAAGCAAGTGTTTTGCTGGTCTGGTGGTGTGAAGGAAGCAAGTGTTTTGCTGGTCTGCAGGTGTGAAGGAAACAAGTGTGTTGCTGGCCTGATGATGCGAAGGAAGCAAGTGTGTGCTAGTCTGGTGATGTGAAGGAAGCAAGGGTGTTGCTAGTCTGATGATGTGAAGGAAGCAAGTGTGTTGCTAGTCTTGTGGTGTGAAGGAAGCAAGTGTTTTGCTAGTCTGGTGGTGTGAAGGAAGCAAGTGTGTTGCTGGCCTTGTGGTGTGAAGGAAGCAAGTATGTTGCTAGTCTGGTGGTGTGAAGGAAGCAAGTGTGTTGCTGGTCTGATGGTGTGAAGGAAGCAAGCGGGTTGCTGGCCTGATGGCGTGGAGGAAGCAAGGAACAGAATAAACACGTCTCTCCAGCCATTATAATATGCATTATTATTATCTTCGTCACGGAATCTTGATTGCAATGTCATTATCTTTCGCATTAATATTTACACACAGCGAATCTTCATTACATAAACCACATATGGAACTGACCTGTGACAAGTGTACCAGAGGCATCAGATATACTCATCCAGATTTGAGAGCCGTGCATTCAACCGTCACTTTTTGCTTTCGCTATGTCGTAAATTCTCATGGACGGAATTTTCTTTCATAACACGATCAACGATTTTGTCTTAAAGCTTAAAAGTTTATAACCC
The DNA here is from genome assembly GCF_023055435.1 of Haliotis rufescens. Lineage (NCBI taxonomy): Eukaryota > Metazoa > Mollusca > Gastropoda > Lepetellida > Haliotidae > Haliotis > Haliotis rufescens. The sequence goes on along the minus strand of NW_025963779.1, from coordinate 93,827,214 downwards.
CTGTTCGCGGCTCAATGTCCCTGCTCCTGTCGGGATTGGAAATGCGACCCTAAAAGTGTCAGATTATCAAGGACATGTTCTTGCTTGCTTGTAATTGAAGCTATGAAAATGTTTCAAATTTGAAAATCAAATACAAACTGTAAAAGGCCCATTTATATTTTATGCCTAGTTTAACTGAAACTCAATACCTCGTCGTTTAAATAAAATAATACCTGAAATGTCCGACAGGAAGTATAATCGATCAGCGGGTTTCATGTATATGTCCACATTTCATACCGGGTTTTATTTGATCGACAACTAAATGTAATACGTGTCATTCAACATTTCTATTAAAGATTCTCGGATTAAACTCGTAAAGTGAATACTTTGTGTCAAACCGTCCATAATTGTGATGCTTTATTACAAAGCCATCCACACGCCCTCACACATCGGGAAAACTTGGAACATGAAGCAGTAGGCACGGCGCATCGCCAACGACGTATATAGATCGGATGCTGATTCCAATGTTATCAGATTAACACTTTCCATTACATGATACTAAATGTTGCTTGTTGCATGTACCTTGTAAGGGACCGGTTATCAATTCCCGGAGGCTTGGGTGTTGGTAATATTGACACTCACCTGATGTTTGTCACATGGATGACTCTCCCCATGCCCAAGGACATATTATTTATGACCCTCACTGAAAATGCGGAAGTACTTTATATTTTATCAGGAAATGGCCATTTCTACATGACCCTCTCCATATATGTGTATTATCCTTTTATGACCCTCCCCTGGTTCCCTCAGCTACTCCCGTCCGCCACCGCCTCCCAACTTTTAATAAATAACCGGTCCCTAAGTACCCAGCGATCACTTCCGTATCACTTTGTGCCCAGGCTAACGAGCGTTGCAGCTTCAACAAAGATATCAATACACATGAATTAGTTCTAATCATTTATTTAAACAGAACAGACAATACATACAGAATGGTCATTGGCGTATATTGTTGGAGAGATGTGAGGGCGAGACCCCTGAGGATGGATGACACGAGTGACATCTGTACACATATATATACAACCTATTAGCAAACCATATTGCAGGATGTAGATGAACATGAAGTAACAGTGATCGCAGCATGTGACAGTGATTATGTACCAAGCGTCAAGGTGATATTCAGTAGAGAAGTACCAACCTTATTTTTCACTCTTTCTCGGACACCTAATGAGCCAGTAGGAAGGTAGAAGCGCACAGAAGCATGGTTGACCTGAGACCACTTGCACAAAGCGATCTTAGCGCTACGACTATCGTAAGCCTATGTTAAAGTATGGGAGTTACAATCATTGTAGCCCAAGGATTGTTTAGTGCGAGTGGGCTCTGGTAGATTCAGGCAGCCTACCAGTCAGACACCTTGAACACAGATTAATGGACATTGTTCCTGCAGATTGAATGCACCCTCCCTGTACACAGAATCTAAAACACCACCCTTATACTTCAACTAGCATAGACTAGCAGTTACACATTAAATATTGTCCGACACAATACACTTGGACAACGACAGCTACCTGAGATGTGTTGTTTTCCCGTTAGAACTCGTGTCCTTTCATTGTGACGGAGACCAGTATGCAGACCCTCTGGTTTATCATTCAGTCTGTGTAATATTCTTCTACCCATCTATTCCCAGTGGAATACATATTGGTCTAAGCGCTGCAGTGGAAGATGATGGCTGATAAACATTGATGCCACTAAGAATTTCTCAAAATACGTTTACGGGGAAGTTTGCTCAATGACGAGGAATGCCAAGACAGTCAAACGTCAGTAGAGTCATCAGTAGAGTGGACACTTTTATCACCGACCGTCTTGTCAGACTATACGTGGAGCCTGGGGTAGCACTGACCGTCTTGTCAGATAACACGTGGAGCCTGGGGTAGCACTGACCGTCTTGTCAGGATACACGTGGAGCCAGGGGTAGCACTGACCGTCTTGTCAGATTACACGTGGAGCCTGGGGTAGCACTGACCGTCTTGTCAGACTACACGTGGAGCCTGGGATAGCACCAACCGTCTTGTCAGACAATACGTGGAGCCTGGGGGTAGCACTGACCGTCTTGTCAGGATACACGTGGAGCCTGGGGGTAGCACTGACCGTCTTGTCAGATAACACGTGGAGCCTGGGGTAGCACTGACCGTCTTGTCAGATAACACGTGGAGCCTGGGGTAGCACTGACCGTCTTGTCAGATAACACGTGGAGCCTGGGGTAGCACTGACCGTCTTGTCAGGATACACGTGGAGCCTGGGGTAGCACTGACCGTCTTGTCAGACTACACGTGGAGCCTGGAGTAGCACTGACCGTCTTGTCAGGATACACGTGGAGCCTGGGGTAGCACTGACCGTCTTGTCAGACTACACGTGGAGCCTGGAGTAGCACTGACCGTCCTGTCAGATTACACGTGGAGCCTGTGGTAGCACTGACCGTCTTGTCAGGATACACGTGGAGCCTGGGGGTAGCACTGACCGTCTTGTCAGACTACACGTGGAGCCTGGGGTAGCACTGACCGTCTTGTTAGGATACACGTGGAGCCTGGGGTAGCACTGACCGTCTTGTCAGACTACACGTGGAGCCTGGGGTAGCACTGACCGTCTTGTCAGACTACACGTGGAGCCTGGAGTAGCACTGACCGTCTTGTCAGACTACACGTGGAGCCTGGGGTAGCACTGACCGTCTTGTCAGACTACACGTGGAGCCTGGGGGTAGCACTGACCGTCTTGTCAGGATACACGTGGAGCCTGGGGTAGCACTGACCGTCTTGTCAGATAACACGTGGAGCCTGGGGTAGCACTGACCGTCTTGTCAGGATACACGTGGAGCCTGGGGTAGCACTGACCGTCTTGTCAGACTACACGTGGAGCCTGGGGTAGCACTGACCGTCTTGTCAAGACTACACGTAGAACCTGGGGTAGCACCGACCGTCTTGTCAGACTATACGTGGAGCCTGGGGGTAGCACTGACCGTCTTGTCAGGATACACGTGGAGCCTGGGGGTAGCACTGACCGTCTTGTCAGACAATACGTGGAGCCTGGGGGTAGCACTGACCGTCTTGTCAGGATACACGTGGAGCCAGGGGTAGCACTGACCGTCTTGTCAGATAACACGTGGAGCCTGGGGTAGCACTGACCGTCTTGTCAGATAACACGTGGAGCCTGGGGTAGCACTGACCGTCTTGTCAGGATACATGTGGAGCCTGGGGGTAGCACTGACCGTCCTGTCAGATAACACGTGGAGCCTGGAGTAGCACTGACCGTCCTGTCAGGATACACGTGGAGCCTGGGGTAGCACTGACCGTCTGATCAGACTACACGTGGAGCCTGGAGTAGCACTGACCGTCTTATCAGACTACACGTGGAGCCTGGAGTAGCACTGACCGTCTTGTCAGGATACACGTGGAGCCTGGGGTAGCACTGACCGTCTTGTCAGACTACACGTGGAGCCTGGAGTAGCACTGACCGTCCTGTCAGATTACACGTGGAGCCTGGGGTAGCACTGACCGTCTTGTCAGGATACACGTGGAGCCTGGGGGTAGCACTGACCGTCTTGTCAGACTACACGTGGAGCCTGGGGTAGCACTGACCGTCTTGTCAGGATACACGTGGAGCCTGGGGTAGCACTGACTGTCTTGTCAGACTACACGTGGAGCCTGGGGTAGCACTGACCGTCTTGTCAGACTACACGTGGAGCCTGGAGTAGCACTGACCGTCTTGTCAGACTACACGTGGAGCCTGGGGTAGCACTGACCGTCTTGTCAGACTACACGTGGAGCCTGGGGGTAGCACTGACCGTCTTGTCAGGATACACGTGGAGCCTGGGGTAGCACTGACCGTCTTGTCAGATAACACGTGGAGCCTGGGGTAGCACTGACCGTCTTGTCAGGATACACGTGGAGCCTGGGGGTAGCACTGACCGTCTTGTCAGACTACACGTGGAGCCTGGGGTAGCACTGACCGTCTTGTCAAGACTACACGTAGAACCTGGGGTAGCACCGACCGTCTTGTCAGACTATACGTGGAGCCTGGGGTAGTACTGACCGTCTTCTCAGACTAAACGTGGAGCCGGGTTAGAACATACACAGAAACGTCGCTCTTAATTGTAATACAGAAGTTGTTCATCCATAAATTCATATCCTTACTTTGTACTCCAACTTCTAAATGCCTATCAAAGAAGTTAGAATATACTCTTCAAAAAAAGAAACGCACATGTAGCATGAAGTTCATTGAACCTGACTACACAAAAATGCGGTATATAAATTGGATATATGTTGGTGGCGTCATAATGCAGCCATTGTCGACATGCAATGTCTTAAACGGCACTGTTTTCACACTTGTTAAAAAATGTCATGGAGGAAAACATTAAAGCAAAATGCATGTGCAAGTTATGGCAATCGCAACTCGTGATAGTAGCTATAAAAAGGCAAGCATAAGCCAATAATTTGTCATTCAATTGTCAACATTTTTCAAGTTCGAAAATGTCGAGATTGGAACATCGCCATATGACGTATCAAAAGAGGGGAATCTTCTGTCTTCTGTTGCATGCCACTTCGACGTCCACCACAGCACCATTTGCCTCCTTTATGACCGATATACACTGTTCAATTCCACTACAGACCGTCCGACAAAGAGTTACCACCCCTGCAAAGGATCGCTACATTCGACTGTTTCACCGACGTCATCGCAATGCCACAGCTACGGAGACTGCAGGAGGCATCCCTGATTTGAGAAGGATATCGGACCAGACTGTCAGGAACCATCTTCGCGAGGCTGGAATCCAACCCAGAAGACCAGTTATCATCCCTATTTTGAAACAAATCCATCGACAGCAACGCTTGCGTTGGTGCCATACCTTACAGCCTTGGAATTTGAGAAACTGGAGAAGAGTGTGGTTTAGCGATGAATCACGATTTCTTCTTCACCGGCGAGATAGAAGACAACGTGTTTATCGTCGTCGAAATGAGCGTTTTGCCTCTTGTGAATTCGACAAATTCGGTGGCGGTAGTGTGATTCCATGAGCCCTGAGTCTCCTGGCCACTGTCTGTTGACTATCCCTGTAACCTAAGGCATATGTCGCCGATGACGTCACTGTCAGGAAGCGATTTCGGAGGTGCAAGGTACGCAAGTACCGGTCATCATGGGGCGTGGTCAACCTGGGTCTGCCTGTTCTTGGCCTGTCAGCGGTCCGTCCTGTCTGTCTGTAACGTTGCATCAAGTTGGTAACGGCAACACGGGAGCAACCGAAGGTTCGTACAATATGGGCGTGGGTGGCTCCCATCTGTACCATACCCACGGCTCGTTGTAATGGTGTGTAATGGTGTGTGTGTGTGTGGGGGGGGGGGGGGGGGGGGGGGGGGGAGGGGCATATCCTACACCACGAGATGTCACTTGGTTGTGGTTCGGGGAAATTTGACAGCAAATCGCTACATGAATCAAATTCTTCAACCTCACCTCCTTCCAATCATTGACCGCCAAAGGGAGGTGTTTCAACAGGACAACGCTCCATTGCACACAGCTCGCGTCACGGTAGACTACCTTCATAATGCCGACATCAACGTCTAGCCCTGGCTGTCGAGATCTCCTGAACTTAACCCAATCGAACACCTCTGGGATGACCTCGATTGACGTGTACGTCAACGTCAGAACACGCCGCGGACACTCCCACAACTGTCCAGCGCCGTTACAAGCAGAATGGCGCAGAATTCCGCAGTACAGAATTCGTACACTTATCCAGTCAGCGCTGAGGAGATGCAGAGCCGTGACTACTGCTCGGGGCGGTCACACGAGAAACTGAGTTCAGCGCCACCCTGTGGCCTTATGTGACATTACAATGAACAGTTTGCAATGCCTTTGTACGACAACATGTGATTATCAAGCTTCAAAATTTCATATTTGTATCTATGATATTAAATTAGATATATAGACTTTATTTGGTACAATAAATTTACTAAAAATCTACCTGTGCGTTTCTTTTTTTGAAGAGTGAATGTTCATTGTTGAGTCTAAAAGAGGTAGGGGCTGCCTCATTGTTGCATTAATTAATGAAGATGAACAAGGGCACTTCAACCTTAACCAAGCGTGGCACGAATACAAGATGACTTCGAAAAATCAGATTTGATTTTTCTAATCTCAACATTACAATGTTTGCATGGAGAAATATGATATTAAAACTTTAATAAAAACACAAAGAAAAACGAATCTCACACTGTAAAGTCTCTTTTTCAGGATGTATCTATTTTGGGTCCAGGGCACTCTATCACCATTGCTTTGAGACCGTTTGTTACAAATAGATATGGAGTTCACCAATTGAAAATAATCTACACGTGCTTGCGCTCGAAGATACGGTGTGAAGCGATTGGCTGTATTGTTTTTCTTAAATGATTACGTATGAGAATCAATTTCAAGAGGTATCAAACATTGAGTATCATGAACATGATGGCAGTACAACTGTATTAAACTGACGTCCAAAAGAAACTTTACCAACTGAAAATATAAATTTCAGACAGAGTATAAAAAAAATTTCGATGAAGTCTATCTAAAACACATAACCTAAATAAAACAATAGCGTATGCAGAAAATGTTAATCGTCTGTTACATGTTTGCGATAACACGCGAAAAAGGGAAAAACACGTGCACCACGGACAACTGCAAATGCACGTGCGGGTCAGGGTATAAAACGATTGCAACGGCAAGTCAGACATCAACAGTGATAAAAAAACACAAAATAAATGCCACGACTCACAGTCGAACAACGTGAACGAGCCGTGGGTATGGTACAGATGGGAGCCACCCACGCCCATATTGTACGAACCTTCGGTTGCTCCCGTGTTGCCGTTACCAACTTGATGCAACGTTACAGACAGACAGGACGGACCGCTGACAGGCCAAGAACAGGCAGACCCAGGTTGACCACGCCCCATGATGACCGGTACTTGCGTACCTTGCACCTCCGAAATCGCTTCCTGACAGTGACGTCATCGGCGACATATGCCTTAGGTTACAGGGATAGTCAACAGACAGTGGCCAGGAGACTCAGGGCTCATGGAATCAGGGCTTTTAGACCATACAGATGACAGCTATTGACAGCGCAACATCGTCGTCTGCGATTGAGATTGGCCCGGACTGTACGACGTTGGCAACGACGTGACTGGCAGAGGGTTGTCTTCACTGACGAAAGTCGATTCTGTATGTTTAGGGCTGATGGAAGACAACGTGTTTACCGCCGAAGGGGTGAACGAACGGCGGCGTGTTGCGTGCAGAAGGTCGTACCATATGGTGGAGGGAGTGTCATGGTGTGGGGAGGGATCTGTTTGCAGGAGAGGACACCGCTGGTCATCGTTGACGGAAACTTGACAGCTCAGCGTTACATGGATAACATTCTTCGTCCAGTTGTCCTACCATTTCTCCAACAGCAGCCACGTGGTGTCATTTATCAGCATGACAACGATAGAGCCCATACAGCCAGAATTGTCACTAACTTCCTCGCAGCCAACAACGTCAACGTCCTGCCGTGGCCTGCACGCTCACCCGACATGTCCCCCATAGAACACCTCTGGGACTTGACCACACTCTCCAGCCAACCGGCAAGATTTTATCTTGGCCCTCCAAGAAGAATGGCGTTAAATCCCACGTGACCTCATCAGACGACTGACTTTTTCTGTGCGTCGAAGAGTTTTTGCATGTATTGAGGCATTTGGTGGTCACACACACTACTAATGACTTGTTATTGAACGTGAGCGATTGTTTATGTACTCTGCCTATTGTCCATGATTCTGAAAGCTCGAGTTTTGTACCACACCCAACTTTGGGGGGCTCTGACGTCATTCTCGGTCGCGGTATGATTGTCATTTGCAGTGTTGATTATGTTAATATATTGATCTTCTCAATACACTTTACTTCATGCATGTATGTTTTGTTGTTTTTGAGCAAGAGTGATTTCAAACTCTGGTAAAGTTTCTTTTGGACGTCAGTTTAGTTAAAAGCAACACTCCCTGTCACAGGTGGAAAGAACTGTAACCGAACCGGTCATATGAAATCGGAGCACAATCATATTCCGAACGCCAGGAATTATTTGACGTTAACTGCAGTGGAAAGAGACTATTTAGTTCAATTTTTTGGTTACCTAGGCTGCGCTTTCAGATAAATTTATATCAATATCAATAACTGGGAATGAGACATACCTAACCATCGCTGCTTATAATTTTCACAGCCCAGTTGGGTGTCCTGCAAGTGCAGTACTTGTCTTAAGCCTGTATTACTTTGGCTTTTACCCTCCTGAATGGATGACGCTGACAGAAGAATGAAATGAGCTTGAATCAAAGCAGTTTGAATTAGACTTTTAAAGAAAGCTCAGCTCACATAGTAACTTCGGGTTAGCTGTAGACTTCAACCTCGCAGTACAAAGTTGTCTCAATTACATTCAACCAAGCAATACGCAGTTCCCTTAAATACAATGAGCCAGCGTCTCCATCCTCAAGCCAAGTAATTACACTGTCTAGACTGAGACTGACAATGGCACCTAACTAAAAGGCCTCACCCACTTTTTAAGATTAAAAAAGTGCCACTAAAAGCATATCTGGTAATTGCAGTTCAGAGACCGAGAGTCCTGTCCTACACAGTGATGGGAGAAAGACTCTTAACATTTGCAAGTAGCTATTATAATTACTGTTGGGAAACCAAACACCCTATTGTTCCCACCCCGACCCTAACCCTGATGATGCATCCATGTATCTCTGTAGCATGCATCCATGTATCTCTGTAGCATGCATCCATGTATCTCTGTAGCATGCATCCATGTATCTCTGTAGCATGCATCCATGTATCTCTGTAGCATGCATCCATGTATCTCTGTAGCATGCATCCATGTATCTCTGTAGCATGCATCCATGTATCTCTGTAGCATGCATCAGTAAACCTCCCTTGCTTGCACCAGTCAACCTCTTGAGCTAAGCTTAAAATCGGAGAGAAGCCTGTGTTCTTGCATCGTGACAAACACAAACTTACTGTGGCCAAACTGATGGACCCATCACAACAATACAATCATTTTGTATTGCTTGACCCTAAATAAAATGTCACTGACTGTGATTGATTCCTGAACAAGTCATAAACCTGCTGGTTGGAGTGCTGACTTATCCGGTCAACAATAAGTGTTCCTCTTCGTCAGTCACCGATTGATTCCTGCACAAGTCATAAATCTGCTGCACAGGAGGCTGGGCCTTGTTTCACACAGAGATCGCTGGGCTATGTTGTGCCAGTTGTAGCACACTATAGCATGTCCCCTCCAGAAGTTGTAATGTTAAGACTTCTTGTCGGGGCCTGTTCCTCCTCCCAGTGACTGCATAGAAATACATTTCATTCATTAGGAAGCTTCTGCTACATGTTTCAGAAGAAAACCTGCTTAGTGATCGGACCACTGGGAACATACCAGGCTTCCAACTGAACACCTCTTCTGTTTCCAGCTGAACACGTCTTATGTTTCCAGCTGAAAACCTTCCAGGCTTCCAACTGAACACCTTCCAGGCTTCCAGCTGAACACCTCTTATGTTTCCAGCTGAACACCTCTTATGTTTCCAACTGAACACCTTCCAGGCTTCCAACTGAACACCTTCCAGGCTTCCAACTGAACACCTCTCAGGCTTCCAACTGAACATCTCTCAGGCTTCCAACTGAACACCTCGTATGTTTCAAGCTGAACACCTCTTATGTTTCCAGCTGAACACCTCTTATGTTTCCAACTGAACACCTTCCAGGCTTCCAACTGAACACCTTCCAAGCTTCCAACTGAACACCTCTCAGGCTTCCAGCTGAACACCTCTCAGGCTTCCAACTGAACACCTCACAGGCTTCCAACTGAACACCTCTTATGTTTCCAGCGGAACACCTCTTATGTTTCTAACTGAACAGCCCCCTGGCTTCCAGTTGAACACCTCTAGGCTCCCAACTGAACACCTCTCAGGCTTCCAACTGAACATCTCAAATACTTCAAACTGAACACCCCCCTGGCTTCCAGTTGAACACCTCTAGGCTTTCAACTGAACACCTCTCAGGCTTCCAACTGAACACCTTTCAGGCTTCCAACTGAACACCTCTCAGGCTTCCAACTGAACACCTCTCAGGCTTCCAGTTGAACACCTCTAGGCTCCCAACTGAACACCTCTAGGCTCCCAACTGAACACCTCTCAGGCCTCCAACTGAACACCTCAAATACTTCAAACTGAACACCCCCCTGGCTTCCAGTTGAACACCTCTAGGCTTTCAACAGAACACCTCTAAGGCTTCCAACTGAACACCTCTCAGGCTTCCAACTGAACACCTCTCAGGCTTCCAACTGAACACCTCTCAGGCTTCCAGTTGAACACCTCTCAGGCTCCCAACTGAACACCTCTAGGCTCCCAACTGAACACCTCTCAGGCTTCCAACTGAACACCCCCCTGGCTTCCAGTTGAACACCTCTCAGGCTTTCAACTGAACACCTCTAGGCTTCCAGCTGAACATATCTCAGGTTTCGAGCTGAACACCCTTAGAGTTCCAGCTGAACACATCTCAGGCTTCCAGCTGAACACTTCTAGGCTTCCAGCTGAACACCTCTAGGCTTCCAGCTGAACACCCCCCTGGCTCCAGCTGAACACCTCAAATACTTCAAACTGAACACCTCCCGGGCTTCCAACTGAACACCTCTCAGGCTTCCAGTTGAACACCTCTAGGGCTTCCAACTGAACACCTCTCAGGCTTCCAACTGAACACCTCTCGGGCTTCCAACTGAACACCTCTCAGGCTTCCAACTGAACACCTCTAGGCTTCCAGCTGAACACATCTCAGGTTTCGAGCTGAACACCCTTAGGTTTCCAGCTGAACACATCTCAGGCTTCCAGCTGAACACTTCTAGGCTTCCAGCTGAACACCTCTAGGCTTCCAGCTGAACACCTCTAGGCTTCCAGCTGAACACCCCCCTGGCTCCAGCTGAACACCTCTAGGCTTCCAGCTGGACACCTCTAAGCTTCCAGCTGGACACCTGTAGGCTTCTAGCTGAACACCTCTAGGCTTCCAGCTGAACACACCTCTAGGCTTCTAGCTGAACACATCTCAGGTTTCGAGCTGAACACCCTTAGGTTTCCAGCTGAACACATCTCAGGCTTCCAGCTGAACACTTCTAGGCTTCCAGCTGAACACCTCTAGGCTTCCAGCTGAACACTTCTAGGCTTCCAGCTGGACACCTCTAAGCTTCCAGCTGGACATCTCTGGGCTTCTAGCTGAACACCTCTAGGCTTCCAGCTGAACACACCTCTAGGCTTCCAGCTGAACACCTCTAGGCTTCCAGCTGAACACCCCCTGTCTTCCAGCTGAACACATGTAGGCTTCCAGCTGATCACCTCTAGGCTTCCAGCTGAACACCCCCCTGGCTCAAGCTGAACACCTCTAGGCTTCCAGCTGGACACCTCTAAGCTTCCAGCTGGATACCTCTAGGCTTCTAGCTGAACACCTCTAGGCTTCCAGCTGAACACACCTCTAGGCTTCCAGCTGAACACCTCTAGGCTTCCAGCTGAACACCTCTAGGCTTCCAGCTGAACACCTCTAGGCTTCCAGCTGAACACCCCCTGTCTTCCAGCTGAACACCTCTAGGCTTCCAGCTGAACACCTCTAGGCTTCTAGCTGAACACCTCTAGGCTTCCAGCTGAACACCTCTAGGCTTCCAGCTGAACACCCCCCTGGCTCCAGCTGAACACACCTCTAGGCTTCCAGCTGAACACCTCTAGGCTTCCAGCTGAACACCTCTAGGCTTCTAGCTGAACACCTCTAGGCTTCCAGCTGAACACCTCTAGGCTTCCAGCTGAACACCTCTAGGCTTCCTGCTGAACACATCTCAGGCTTCCTGCTGAAACCTCAAAGACGTCCACTTGAACACCTCTCATGTTGCCAGCTGAACACCTCTTAGGCTTCCAACTAAACACCTCCAAGGCTTTCAGCTGAACACCTTTCAGAGATAGGGTTTGGAAAATTACCAATACTCTTCTCTCAATATCATATATTGTGCAGTACACGAATGTCAAAAGTTTAGCATCAGTTCTATAAATAATAATCTTGACACTCATTCTGACATAAATCACACAAAATTAATCAACAAATTAAATATATAACAGCAATAGAAATGGAAATATGATGATGAAAACGATAAGGACATTAAATCATGAATGCAACATTAAGATATTTTACAATTTCTAGTCACAGGTGTCATGGCTCTGTGATATATACAATCAATGGTTAGACAGATGCACAAAGGTCTGGGAGATTTACTCACACATCATGACCTACAAATGTGTGACACTTAATTCCAATAAACTCATTACACCTGAGTTGAAGTACTGAGTTTTAGTGATGTAGTTGAGCTGCTGTCTGCATTCAGCTGCAGGGCCTGGATAACCACACCAGAATCTGACACCCATACATATCTTTACCTCAACTGAAACAATGGGTTTGCATAAACTGGATTCAAAACAAGTGGCCTGTGTTGTAGCCCTAAACTACAATAATCAAGTGATGGGGCTGATTTCAGGGACAATGCAAATGCACTAATTGCGGCCATATTGAGAATAGAGTTGTTGTGCAGAGTTTTATTCATTGACATAATCAGGGAAGTTGAAAGTCTAAAGATTTTATAGTGTGCTGACAGCCCAAACAAGATTTTATAGTGTGCTGACAGCCCAAACAAGATTTTATAGTGTGCTGACAGCCCAAACAAGATTTTATAGTGTGCTGACAGCCCAAACAAGATTTTATAGTGTGCTGACAGCCCAAACAAGATTTTATAGTGTGCTGACAGCCCAAACAAGATTTTATAGTGTGCTGACAGCCTAAACAAGATTTTATAGTGTGCTGACAGCCCAAACAAGATTTTATAGTGTGCTGACAGCCCAAACAAGATTTAATAGTGTGCTGACAGCCCAAACAAGATTTTATAGTGTGCTGACAGCCCAAACAAGATTTTATGGCTGTTATGTAATTGAGGTAACATTCAAAGGAATTATGGAATGCACTTCCTGTTGCCCTCAGAATAGCCTCATCACTTGATATTTTCAAGGCAAGACTTAAAATACTTTTGTTTAATAACTCAGCCTCTTAACTCTAGTGTATATATTAGTGTGTGTTGTCAGCACTTTCAGCATGCGTGTTGCATGGAAGCTAGCACATTGTAAGAATTCTTATATTATTCACTCAAGTTCAAATCCATGCAAAGGGTAGTTACATTTTGGTCAATATCAGTATTGCCCGCAGTATCCATATTGGCCCATTCTCATTACATACATGCTGGCTAGGGCAGTATTCTTAGTCAGGAGAAGCATTGGCAAGGAAGAGTATTTAGGAAGAAAAACAATATTTAGCCCATGTGGCGCTTGATTTTTGCGACATTGGCCAATGTTTTACTGTACCTCAAGGAAGGGACGGTACATTATAAGTTTAGTAGCAATTTATCAACATTGGTGAGGGTGAGTTGTCTCCCCTATCAAGCTGCTAACAGAATCACACAGGGTGAGATGTTCCCCTGCCTGACTGCTTACTGCTTCAAACAGGGTTAGCTGTCTCCCCTGTCCAACAGCGACAACACCAGACTGCAGGAGTTGTCTCCCCTGTCCAACAGCGACAACACCAGACTGCAGGAGTTGTCTCCCCTGCTGGACTGCTAGCAATGTCAGACAGGGTGAATTGTCTTCAGTTATGACTGCTAGGACAGACAAGGTGAATTGTCCCCACGCTGGAGTACTAACTACGTCAGAGACGTTGGGTTGTCTCCCATCTGTCAGACAGTATGAGAGCTATGTCATACAGGATCGGTCAGCTGGGTATTTCAAGGAAGTTCCCATAAAGACCCACAATTCAATATTCAGTGAAACCATTTAAATAGAAGTATAAAACCTTTTTCCTTTCACTGACACACATGTTGCTGCCTAGGACAAGGGAAAGTGTCAGCCTCTGTGAAGTTCGATGTAGTACCCGTCAACCACCAACAGTCAGATCTCTAATCTGCTGGGAGCCAGCTCTGGTGCAGAGCTTCCTTTATATGGACTGTACTATGCACAGCAAGATGCTCAAGTGTCTGGGACAGAGCTTGCTTTCAGGACAGTGTTTGCATCTAGTACAACATATATTCCTTTCCAGTGAATGTGATCCATTGTAAAGAGCTTGTCCGTAACAAAACAATATAAATTTCTTTTCCAATTTGAGATAAAAACTTGCAATAAACTACAGCGTAATTCCACTCCACTATTTTCCGAGTTATCTCCCTTGATGATACTGTAATGGACTCCTCGTAAAGATCACTGCAAATGTCATTCTGAAAACGCAATCAACCGAAAAGGATTAATCTGAAATAGATCAAAAACATTCCCATCTGATGGTGCAGTTTGATTTCAATCCAGGGTTCGATTTCACTGCAGACCTTAATTCAGTTAAGCAATAATTTGCAAAGCTTCTTGTACCCGTTTTATTGGTTCCCGGCTGTATTTCGACATCATTGTGCACGTCTCCAATATCGATTTCACAAACACACAAGGCAACAGCTGCTGCTGAATCTCGACACTGACTCCATTGGTAGTGAATTTCTTCACAAGGGAACACCATCCATTTGTATACGACATCACTTACAATGCTATCCTTTTGCAGATCAGACAAAACAACTTCATCATCGAATGCAATTTTGCTCACATTCAAAATAACTAAAAGCAATTCCATCTCTATTTCAACACACACATCCAGCTTTGGTCTATCTTTCCTGAATAAACAGGTCCTTGCTGCTGAATGCTGCAGGCAGGAAGGCAGGCTGTGGTTCCCAGCTTCACAGTCAGCCAGCCAGTCTCACCATGTCGTGTAGCTCACTTTCTGTGCCTCTCACTCAAAATCTCCAAGAACCAAAAATTGTTTTCAACACACAAAGAAATCATTAAAGTTCCATTTCAAATTCATTTGTGAAAAACTGTACAATTAAAATTTTGTAATATCACAAACACATTTTCTCAAAAATATCCACAAATTGCAGAGATTTCTATTGTTCTGGTTGCTGGGAGGACCACACTGACAAAGGCACACTATAGCACCAAGGCTGAGGAGGAGGAGGGTGACAGCAGCCTCCATGCTGCTACGTACATGAAGACTGGTATATGTGGAATAGTAACAGCAGCAGTAACACCTGGGAGTATCGCTGTCTCGAAGCGCCACTCTCTCTGTCCTTGAAGGGTGTGCCTGCAATACAACAACGCTCTGGTTAGTGCTGAGCAGGAATATCTCACTTTCATGAAGCTAGGGAACTGAAAGGATTGTTTACACAGGGTATTAGACCATAGAAAATAGATGCTTTAAATACTGTATTTGTTTCAGCATTTAAAGCTGTCAGATGACGCATATATAGACAATGAAGAACCAGACACAAACATAGCAATGAAACTATACCTTCTAGAAGAAAGTACACTCCGATCACTGTTAGTACAATATGGCTCATCAATGTCCATATATTTTCTTTCTAATATTCCTTGATCAAGGACTAATTGAGGGAGAATATTCAGAAGAAGAGGCAAGGAGGAAGAAGAGGCAAGGAGGAAGAAATGGAAATCGAACTGGCAGTGAATCAGGATGAGCCAGTTGCTATAAATCAATGATAAACATACTACTAATAAACACTATACAACAATTAATACCATGGTACACATGCTGCAACACTACAAGACAATTTACAATATGTAATGACTTCACAGGGGACATTAACTTGGAGCACGAGACAACAGGAATTCTTCAGTATAATGTATGTTTTATTCTGCGCTCAGCAGTGAAAGAACTGTATCCTCCCGGTTGTTTTTTTTTGCGTTAACTTGGTTTAACAGAATAATTGGTTTCTCTGTTGGAGAAGCCACATTCCCCGAGTTTCTCTGTCAGGGAGGTTATAAAGGTTACACAATCTCTCTGGTACGGAGCTAATGAAGGTTACACAATAGCTGGCAATCCCACAAAAAACCTAAACAGTGAACACACATCTGTATTGTGAACACTTTTTACTCACATTTCAATGTAAAACTCATTGTGAACACTTTTTACTGTTTCTTCAATGTCAAATTCATTGTGACCACACTTTAATCCCCCTTCAATGTTATCTGTATTGTGAACACTCTTTAATTTTGCTTCAATGTCACATTCATCATGAACACACTTTACCCAAGCTTCAATGTCACATTCATGGTGAACACACTCTACTCTCGCTTCAATGTAACATTTATTGTGAACACACTTTACTCTCGCTTCAATGTCACATTCATGGTGAACACACTCTACTCTCGCTTCAATGTAACATTTATTGTGAACACACTTTACTCTCGCTTCAATGTCACATTCATGGTGAACACACTCTACTCTCGCTTCAATGTAACATTTATTGTGAACACACTTTACTCTCGCTTCAATGTCACATTCATTGTGAACACACGCTACTCTCGCTTCAATGTCACATTCATTGTGAACACTTTACTCTAGCTTCAATGTCACTTTCATTGTGAACACACTCTGACTCTCACTTCAATGCCACATACATTGTGAAGACACACTAGTCGCGCTTCAATGTCACATTCATTGTGAACACACTCTACTCTCGCTTCAATGTCATATTTATTGTGAACACACTTTACTCTCGCTTCAATGTCACATTCATTGTGAACACTTTACTCTCGCTTCAATGTCACATTCATTGCGAACACTTTACTCTCGCTTCAATGTCACATTCATCATGAACACACTCTGACTCTCGCTTCAATGTCACATTCATTGTGAACACTTTACTCTCGCTTCAATGTCACATTCATTGCGAACACTTTACTCTGGCTTCAATGTCACATTCATCATGAACACACTCTGACTCTCGCTTCAATGTCACATTCATTGTGAACACATGCTACTCTCGCTTCAATGTCATATTCATTGTGAACACACTTTACTTTAGCTTCAATGTCACTTTCATTGTGAACACACTCTGACTCTTGCTTCAATGTTGCATTCATTGTGAACACACTCTGACTCTTGCTTCAATGTCGCATTCATTGTGAACACACTCTACTGTAGCTTCAGTGTCACATTCATTGTGAACACACTCTACTGTAGCTTCAGTGTCACATTTATTGTGAACACACTCTGACTCTCGCTACAATGTCCCATTCTTTGTAAACACACTCCCATGCCACACTGTATAAATGAATGTTAGACCAATCATGGGAGCATGACCCACTATTGATCAGGTCATCTAAGATCATTGATAAAGCAAATTCAGAGTTTATCTTTCAGGCACAAACTACAGAAGGTGGTTATTTTAGAATTCTAAATGCAAAACAAAGAAACATCTACAAGAATGCCAAGTCATTAAACGTTCAGTCACATTAATCTAATTAATATACAAAATCATGCAAACATTTTAATCTCTTATATAACCTGGAAAAACAGTATTGTCATGTCATCCTGAAGAAATATTTACATCCAAAGGCTGACTCGACATTTAACAACACTCATGTGACAATCCTAGCCAGGTGAGATATAGACTCGACACACCACAACACACTTATGTGACACTCCTAGCCAGGTGAGCTTAAGCACAAATACAAGTTCACTGTTCATAATAAAAGAAAAAGAGGCAAGAACTGGAGAATCAATAGATGCTGCTCAGTTACATTGTAAATCAGTCAAACTTAATTACTTTAAATTTTACTGGCAGTTTGACACAGAATATTTGTGAAGAGCATGAGTTTTAATCCAGGGTTCTGAATGCCTGCATCCAGAGAAGTAAAACATGTTGCAGAACATCAAAGCTAGTGTAACAACAGAGGAAACAGAGGAGGAATAGATTGAATTAGTGTGGCAACAGATCAAAGTTTGTTGCACAAATGATGGACATTAGAGCAAGTTGCCTCCTGATCTGTGGGGACTGCGTGTTGAATGTATGTCAGGTCCACACCTGCCTGCACAACATCACCTCCATCAACAGTGGAAATGTCTCACTGAGAACATTACTAGGATCTATATAATGACCTTCCAACAATGTTCCATCTATAGAACTACCTGACAACAATGTTCCATCTATATAATGACCTTCCAACAATGTTCCATCTATATAATGACCTTCCAACAATGTTCCATCTATAAAACTAGCTGACAACAATGTTCCATCTATAGAACTACCTGACAACAATGTTCCATCTATATAATGACCTTCCAACAATGTTCCATCTATATAATGACCTTCCATCAATGTTCCATCTATAGAACTACCTGACAACAATGTTCCATCTATATAATGACCTTCCAACAATGTTCCATCTATAGAACTACCTGACAACAATGTTCCATCTATAGAACTACTTGACAACAATGTTCCATCTATAGAACTACCTGACAACAATGTTCCATCTACACTGATGGAATAAAATAAAGGATCGCATAGATGGCGCAGACATAAGATTTTAATACAACACTTGATCAAATGAAAGCTACATGGTAAATAATGACTTAATCTCAGTTCTTCAGTATGACCTGTGACCACCACGAGCTCTCACAACAGCCTGACAACGTCTTGGCATACTCCGAATTAATGCCCGGGTTGTAGCCCTTGGAACATTATGCAACTCTTGTCATAAACAGTCAAACATCTCGTCCAGATTACGAGGTTGATTAAAGCGATCTCGCACCCGAGGACCAAGAACGTCCCATAAATGTTCTATCGGGTTAACGTCTGGACTTTTAGCCGGCCATGGAAGCACAGCGACCTGGTTCTGCCTAAAAAATTCAGCTGAAACACGAGCAGTATGTGGCCTTGCATTGTCCTGCTGAAACTCGAACAACCGCCCAACTCTGTTAGCGAACGGAAGCACCACTGGGCGTAACCAGTTAGACGACCATCCACACGAATCAAATCTGTTCGGTTGCCGTAGGTGATTCCACCCCAGACCATCACTGATCCACCTCCGTATCTGTCATGCTGTTTGACAGTGCATGCTTGGTATCGTTCATTACGTCATCTCCAAACACGTATCCGACCATCTGCATTGTCCATATTGAAACGAGACTCATCGCTGAACATGGTGTATCGCCAACGACGCAGCTGTCTGGCTCCATGCTGCCTTGCCCACTGTAACCTTCGCCGTTTGTGTTCTTGAGTCATCCTGATTCCTACCACGGGACGGCGACTTTGTAGACCCGCTGAACGCAGCCTGTTACGTACTGTGCGATCACTTAACCGTAGATGTGTGACAGCTCTGAACTCGGTATTTACTTTTGGGGCAGGTTTAAAGCGATCCCTGAAACAAATTAGCCGAATCTGACGAGCTGTAGTTTTCTTTGGTGGCCCACGCCCACGTCTCATGACAACATCGCCGGTCTGCCTGCAGAGGTTCTGCAGCCGTGAGAGGACACTGATGGACTTATGAAAGTGTCTTGCAACTTCTCGCAGTGACTGGCCTGACCTCACCATCACGATTGCCTGCCATTTCTCCTTCAAACACATGTACTATCTTGGCATGTTTCATGCAGTTGATGTCAATGAGATCGGTCTTACAGTAGAAGACTTTATACCCCATTGCGCCATGAAAAACTACGTGCACTGCATGTCTTTCTATAGGTGATACCCTGCGTTTTGGAGATGTTGACCATGTACTTCCGAAAAACGGCCAAAAAAAAATAACAACATTCAGACTCATTGACCAAACACACTATGCGATCCCTTATTTATTTCCATCAGTATATATAATGACCTTCCAACAATGTTCAATCTATAGAACTACCTGACAACAATGTTCCATCTATATAATGACCTTCCAACAATGTTCAATCTATAGAACTACCTGACAACAATGTTCCATCTATAGAACTACCTGACAACAATGTTCCATCTATATAATGACCTTCCAACAATGTTCCATCTATAGAACTACCTGACAACAATGTTCCATCTATATAATGACCTTCCAACAATGTTCCATCTATATAATGACCTTCCAACAATGTTCCATCTATAAAACTAGCTGACAACAATGTTCCATCTATAGAACTACCTGACAACAATATTCCATCTATATAATGACCTTCCAACAATGTTCCATCTATATAATGACCTTCCATCAATGTTCCATCTATAGAACTACCTGACAACAATGTTCCATCTATATAATGACCTTCCAACAATGTTCCATCTATAGAACTACCTGACAACAATGTTCCATCTATAGAACTACCTGACAACAATGTTCCATCTATAGAACTACCTGACAACAATGTTCCATCTACACTGATGGAATAAAATAAAGGATCGCATAGATGGCGCAGACATAAGATTTTAATACAACACTTGATCAAATGAAAGCTACATGGTAAATAATGACTTAATCTCAGTTCTTCAGTATGACCTGTGACCACCACGAGCTCTCACAACAGCCTGACAACGTCTTGGCATACTCCGAATTAATGCCCGGGTTGTAGCCCTTGGAACATTATGCAACTCTTGTCATAAACAGTCAAACATCTCGTCCAGATTACGAGGTTGATTAAAGCGATCTCGCACCCGAGGACCAAGAACGTCCCATAAATGTTCTATCGGGTTAACGTCTGGACTTTTAGCCGGCCATGGAAGCACAGCGACCTGGTTCTGCCTAAAAAATTCAGCTGAAACACGAGCAGTATGTGGCCTTGCATTGTCCTGCTGAAACTCGAACAACCGCCCAACTCTGTTAGCGAACGGAAGCACCACTGGGCGTAACCAGTTAGACGACCATCCACACGAATCAAATCTGTTCGGTTGTCGTAGGTGATTCCACCCCAGACCATCACTGATCCACCTCCGTATCTGTCATGCTGTTTGACAGTGCATGCTTGGTATCGTTCATTACGTCATCTCCAAACACGTATCCGACCATCTGCATTGTCCATATTGAAACGAGACTCATCGCTGAACATGGTGTATCGCCAACGACGCAGCTGTCTGGCTCCATGCTGCCTTGCCCACTGTAACCTTCGCCGTTTGTGTTCTTGAGTCATCCTGATTCCTACCACGGGACGGCGACTTTGTAGACCCGCTGAACGCAGCCTGTTACGTACTGTGCGATCACTTAACCGTAGATGTGTGACAGCTCTGAACTCGGTATTTACTTTTGGGGCAGGTTTAAAGCGATCCCTGAAACAAATTAGCCGAATCTGACGAGCTGTAGTTTTCTTTGGTGGCCCACGCCCACGTCTCATGACAACATCGCCGGTCTGCCTGCAGAGGTTCTGCAGCCGTGAGAGGACACTGATGGACTTATGAAAGTGTCTTGCAACTTCTCGCAGTGACTGGCCTGACCTCACCATCACGATTGCCTGCCATTTCTCCTTCAAACACATGTACTATCTTGGCATGTTTCATGCAGTTGATGTCAATGAGATCGGTCTTACAGTAGAAGACTTTATACCCCATTGCGCCATGAAAAACTACTGAAACACGTGCACTGCATGTCTTTCTATAGGTGATACCCTGCGTTTTGGAGATGTTGACCATGTACTTCCGAAAAACGGCCAAAAAAAAATAACAACATTCAGACTCATTGACCAAACACACTATGCGATCCCTTATTTATTTCCATCAGTATATATAATGACCTTCCAACAATGTTCAATCTATAGAACTACCTGACAACAATGTTCCATCTATATAATGACCTTCCAACAATGTTCAATCTATAGAACTACCTGACAACAATGTTCCATCTATTTCATGACCTTTCAACAATAGTTCATCTATATGATGACATGTCAACAATGTTCCATCTATATGACAACATGACAACAATGTTCCATCTATATGACAACTTGACAACAATGTTCCATCTATATGATGACATGACAACAATGTTCCTTCTATATGACGACATGACAACAATGTTCCATCTATATGACGACATGACAACAATGTTCCATCTATATCATGACATGACAACAATGTTCCATCTATAAAACAACCTGGCAACAATGTTCCATCTATATCAGGTCGACCTGGCCAATCTTCCATCTATATCATGACCTGACAACAATGGCCCATCTATATCATGACCTGACAACAATGGTCCATTTATATGACGACATGACAACAATGTTCCACCTATATCAGGTCAAGCTGGCAACTTTCTTCCATCTATATCAGGTTAAGCTGGCAACAATGTTCCATCTATATCAGGACAACCTGGCAACAATTTTCCATCTATATCATGACCTGCCAACATTCTTCCATCTATATCATGACCTGACAACAATGTTCCATCTATATCAGGACAAGCTGGCAACAATGTTCCTTCTATATCAGGACAGGGTAGCAACAATGTTCCTTCTATATCAGGACAAGCTAGCAACAATTTTCCATCTATATCAGGACCAGCTAGCAACAATGTTCCATCTATATAAGGGAAACAGGGCAACAATGTTCCATCTATATCATGACCCCGCAACAATGTTCCATCTATATCAGGACAAGCTGGCAACAATGTTCCTTCTATATCAGGACAGGGTAGCAACAATGTTCCATCTATATCAGGACAAGCTGGCAACAATTTTCCATCTATATCAGGACAAGCTGGCAACAATGGTCCACCTATAAAAGGGCGACCGGGCAACAATCTTCCGTCTATATCATGACCCTTCAACAATGTTCCATCTATATCAGGACAAGCTAGCAACAATCTTCCATCTATATCAGGACAAGCTGGTAACAATGTTCCATCTATATAAGGGCGACCGGGCAACAATCTTCCATCTATATCATGACATTGCATCAATTTTCCATCTATATCAAGACTGTCAAAAATGCTCCATCTAAACTGGGCGGCAAAAGAAAGTATAGGTCGAGTTCCATGACCGATAAAAAAAAAAACAAGAAGAGGTTTTGTTGTGAATTATAATATAATCTAGGGAGGGGTAACAAATGATTGATCAACCTCAGTTTGAATGAAATTGTGCAATCACAGGTAATGTAAGCTCAAGGTAAACAATGGTGGTGTAAGAAATTTCATTTTCAAAAGTTGTCTGAAATGTCACCAAAAATTGTCAGACACACTACAAGTTCATTGTCGACACAGTCGCCTCCAATAGCGTGTATGACCTCCAACTGCTTAAATGCATGCTGTGATCCGCTGCCTCATCAAAGACGTTAGTCTTCTGATCTCCACAAATACCGCCCCACACCATGACACCTCCCCCACCGAATTGATAGACCTCTCGAATACACGCCGGAGCCAAACGTTCCCCTCTGCGTCGATAAACTCGTTCTCTGCCGTCATTTCGAAACAAGTTAAACCGATTTTCATCAGTAAACAGCAATCGACGCCAATTTCTCACTTGCCAGCGTCAAAGTTGCCTCGCCCATCGCAGTCTCAGGCGTCGACGTTGAGCAGTCAATACCATTCCTCGGAAAGGACGATACGCTCGGATTCCAGCAGCACGAAGTTGTCGTAGTACTGTACGTTGGCTAATGGGATGTCCCAACGCTGTTGCTGCCGTGGCCGTGGCCGTCACCGTTACGAATCTGTTTCACAGGTGAATGAGCCGTATCTGACCGTCCTCCAGTGGTGTTGTCACTCGGTGTCGTCTGGTTCTAGGCCTGTCCTGTGTCCTCTCTGTCTGCCTGTACCGTTGAATCAGCCTGGCTACTGTCAGCGGTGTACAACCAAACCTTCTGGCAATTTAGACCTGTGTTGCCCCCATTTCGGCCATACCGATGGCTCTCTCTCTCTGCTCCTGTGACAGTCATGGCATTTCTTTTGTGTGCTTTCATCACGCGTGGTTATACCCTGCAGACGAACACATTTAGACAGGGACCCTGCACATGCAGTTTATGCCATAGGCGGGAAAACCTGTTTCACCATTTTTTTGTCACCGTACGAGCACCGTCAAAAGTGGCACGTTCGAGTGAGGTGTTTTTGTGGACCTGTTCCTGAGCAGTCATATTCCCAATACCCACTTTCCACTAGTTATTGCTGTTTTTAGGAAAATTACAAATTGCCAAACTATACTTTCTTTTGCCGCTTAGTTTATATCATAACCCGGCAACAATGTTCCATCTATATCATGACCTGGGAATAATGATCCCACCATATCCGGACGACCTGGTTACAATGTTCCATTGATATCATGAACTGCCAACAATGTTTAATCTTTATCACAACAACCTGGAAACAGTGCTTCATTGCACTTGATCAATGTAAACTATTGCTGCAGTACATCCATCTCAACTATTGCTGTAGTAGATCCATCTCAACTATTGCTGTAGTAGATCCATCTCAACTATTGCTGTAGTAGATCCATCTCAACTGTTGCTGTAGTAGATCAACCTAAACTATTGGTGCAGTAGATCAACCTAAACTATTGCTACAGTAGATGAATCTAAACTATTGCTGCAGTAGATCCATCTCAACTATTGCTGCAGTAGATCCATCTCAACTGTTGCTGACGTAGATCAATCTAAACTATTGGTGCAGTAGATGAACCTAAACTATTGCTGCAGTAGATCAACCTAAACTATTGCTACAGTAGATCAATCTAAACTATTGCTGCAGTAGATCCATCTCAACTATTGCTGCAGTAGATCCATCTCAACTGTTGCTGACGTAGATCAATCTAAACTATTGGTGCAGTAGATCAACCTAAACTATTGCTGCAGTAGATCAACCTAAACTATTGCTACAGTAGATCAATCTTAACTTTTGGAGCAGTTGATCAATCTAAACTATTGGTGCAGTAGATCAAAGTAAACTATTGCTGCAGTAGATCCATCTCAACTATTGTTGCAGTAGATCAACCTAAACTATTGCTACAGTAGATCAATCTAAAAATTTGGTTCTGTAGATCAACCTAAACTATTGCTACAGTAGATCAGTCTAAACTATTGGTGCCGTGATACAGAAGTTGGTGTGTCATGTAGTGTTGGAGTTGGGTACAGGGATACAGAGGTGGGTGTGTCAACTCGTGTTGGAGTTGGGTACAGGGATACAGAGGTGGGTGTGTCATGTAGTGTTGGAGTTGGATACAGGGAT
The DNA here is from genome assembly GCF_023055435.1 of Haliotis rufescens. Classification (NCBI taxonomy): domain Eukaryota; kingdom Metazoa; phylum Mollusca; class Gastropoda; order Lepetellida; family Haliotidae; genus Haliotis; species Haliotis rufescens. Next base: position 93,802,129 of record NW_025963779.1, on the reverse strand, counting down.
ACAGAGGTGGGTGTGTCATGTAGCGTTGGAGTTGGGTACAGGGATACAGAGGTGGGTGTGTCAACTAGTGTTGGAGTTGGGTACAGGGATACAGAGGTGGGTGTGTCAACTAGTGTAGGAGTAGGGTACAGGGATACAGAGGTGGTTGTGTCATCTAGTGTTGGAGTTGGGTACAGTGATACAGACGTGGGTGTATCATGTAGTGTTGGAGTTGGGTACAGGGATACAGAGGTGGGTGTGTCAACTAGTGTTGGAGAAGGGTACAGGGATACAGAGGTGGGCTTCATCTACTGACTGAGTTGGGTACAGTGATATAGAGGTGGGTGTGTCATCTAGTGGAGGAGATGGGTACAGTGATACAGAGGTAGGTGTGTCATCTGGTGGAGGAGTCGGGTACAGGGATACAGAAGTGGGCTTTATCTACTGTCGGAGTCTGGTACAGGGATACAGAGGTTGTGTGTCATCTAGTGGAGGAGTCGGGGACAGTGATACAGAGGTGGGCTTCATCTAGTGTCTGAGTCGGGTACAGGAATAGACAGGTGGGTGTGTCATCTAGTGTCTGAGTCGGGTACAGTGATACAGAGGTGGGCTTCATCTAGTGTCTGAGTCTGGTACAGTGAAACAGAGGTGGGCTTCATCTAGTGTCTGAGTCGGGTACAGGGATAAAGAGGTGGGTGTGTCATCTAGTGTCTGAGTCGGGTACAGTGATACAGAGGTGGGCTTCATCTAGTGTCTGAGTCGGGTACAGTGAAACAGGTGGGCTTCATCTAGTGTCTGAGTCGGCTACAGTGATACAGAGGTGGGCTTCATCTAGTGTCTGAGTCGGGTACAGTGATACAGAGGTGGGCTTCATCTAGTGTCTGAGTCGGGTACAGTGAAACAGAGGTGGGCTTCATCTAGTGTCTGAGTCGGGTACAGTGAAACAGAGGTGGGCTTCATCTAGTGTCTGAGTCGTGTACAGGGATAGACAGGTGGGTGTGTCATCTAGTGTCTGAGTTGGGTACAGTGAAACAGAGGTGGGCTTCATCTACTGTCGGAGTCTGGTACAGGGATAGACAGGTGGGTGTGTCATCTAGTGTCTGAGTCGGGTACAGGGAAACAGAGGTGGGCTTCATCTAGTGTCTGAGTCGGGTACAGTGAAACAGAGGTGGGCTTCACCTAGTGTCTGAGTCGGGTACAGGGATAGACAGGTGGGTGTGTCATCTAGTGTCTGAGTCGGGTACAGGGATACAGAGGTGGGCTTCATCTAGTGTCTGAGTTGGGTACAGTGTTACAGAGGTGGGCTTCATCTAGTGTCTGAGTCGGGTACAGTGAAACAGAGGTGGGCTTCATCTAGTGTCTGAGTCGGGTACAGGGACAGACAGGTGGGTGTGTCATCTAGTGTCTGAGTCGGGTACAGGGATACAGAGGTAAGTGTGTCATCTAGCGGAGTAGTCGGGTACAGTGATACAGAGGTTGGTGTGTCATCTAGTGTCTGAGTCGGGTACAGGGATAGACAGGTAAGTGTGTCATCTAGTGTCTGAGTCGGGTACAGGGATACAGAGGTGGGCTTCATCTAGTGTCTGAGTCGGGTACAGGGATAGACAGGTGGGTGTGTCATCTAGTGTCTGAGTCGGGTACAGTGAAACAGAGGTGGGCTTCATCTAGTGTCTGAGTCGGGTACAGGGATAGACAGGTGGGTGTGTCATCTAGTGTCTGAGTCGGGTACAGTGAAACAGAGGTGGGCTTCATCTAGTGTCTGAGTCGGGTACAGTGAAACAGAGGTGGGCTTCATCTAGTGTCTGAGTCGGGTACAGGGACAGACAGGTGGGTGTGTCATCTAGTGTCTGAGTCGGGTACAGGGATACAGAGGTAAGTGTGTCATCTAGTGGAGTAGTCGGGTACAGTGATACAGAGGTTGGTGTGTCATCTAGTGTCTGAGTCGGGTACAGGGATAGACAGGTAAGTGTGTCATCTAGTGTCTGAGTCGGGTACAGGGATACAGAGGTTGGTGTGTCATCTAGTGTCTGAGTCGGGTACAGGGATAGACAGGTAAGTGTGTCATCTAGTGTCTGATTCGGGTACAGGGATACAGAGGTAAGTGTGTCATCTAGTGGAGGAGTCGGGTACAGTGATACAGAGGTGGGCTTCATCTAGTGTCTGAGTCAGGTACAGTGATACAGAGGTGGGCTTCATCTAGTGTCTGAGTCGGGTACAGTGATACAGAGGTTGGCTTCATCTAGTGTCTGAGTCGGGTACAGTGAAAGGGAGGTGGGCTTCATCTAGTGTCTGAGTCGGGTACAGTGAAACAGAGGTGGGCTTCATCTAGTGTCTGAGTCGGGTACAGGGATAGACAGGTGGGTGTGTCATCTAGTGTCTGAGTCGGGTACAGTGAAACAGAGGTGGGCTTCAGCTAGTGTCTGAGTCGGGTACAGTGAAACAGAGGTGGGCTTCATCTAGTGTCTGAGTCGGGTACAGTGATACAGAGGTGGGCCTTATCTAGTGTCTGAGTCGGGTACAGTGATACAGAGGTGGGCTTCATCTACTGTCGGAGTCGGGTACAGTGATACAGAGGTGGGCTTCATCTAGTGTCTGAGTCGGGTACAGTGAAAGAGAGGTGGGCTTCATCTAGTGTCTGAGTCGGGTACAGTGATACAGAGGTGGGCTTCATCTAGTGTCTGAGTCGGGTACAGGGACAGACAGGTGGGTGTGTCATCTAGTGTCTGAGTCGGGTACAGGGATACAGAGGTAAGTGTGTCATCTAGTGGAGTAGTCGGGTACAGTGATACAGAGGTTGGTGTGTTATCTAGTGTCTGAGTCGGGTACAGGGATAGACAGGTAAGTGTGTCATCTAGTGTCTGAGTCGGGTACAGGGATACAGAGGTAAGTGTGTCATCTAGTGGAGGAGTCGGGTACAGTGATACAGAGGTGGGCTTCATCTAGTGTCTGAGTCGGGTACAGTGATACAGAGGTGGGCTTCATCTAGTGTCTGAGTCGGGTACAGTGATACAGAGGTTGGCTTCATCTAGTGTCTGAGTCGGGTACATTGAAAGGGAGGTGGGCTTCATCTAGTGTCTGAGTCGGGTACAGTGATACAGAGGTGGGTTTCATCTAGTGTCTGAGTCGGGTACAGGGACAGACAGGTGGGTGTGTCATCTAGTGTCTGAGTCGGGTACAGGGATACAGAGGTAAGTGTGTCATCTAGTGGAGTAGTCGGGTACAGTGATACAGAGGTTGGTGTGTCATCTAGTGTCTGAGTCGGGTACAGGGATAGACATGTAAGTGTGTCATCTAGTGTCTGAGTCGGGTACAGGGATACAGAGGTAAGTGTGTCATCTAGTGTCTGAGTCGGGTACAGTGATACAGAGGTGGGCTTCATCTAGTGTCTGAGTCGGGTACAGGGATAGACAGGTGGGTGTGTCATCTAGTGTCTGAGTCGGGTACAGTGATACAGAGGTGGGCTTCATCTAGTGTCTGAGTCGGGTACAGGGATAGACAGGTGGGTGTGTCATCTAGTGTCTGAGTCGGGTACAGTGAAAGAGAGGTGGGCTTCATCTAGTGTCTGAGTCGGGTACAGTGAAACAGAGGTGGGCTTCATCTAGTGTCTGAGTCGGGTACAGGGATGGAGAGGTGGGTGTGTCATCTAGTGTCTGAGTCGGGTACAGTGATACAGAGGGGGGCTTCATCTAGTGTCTGAGTCGGGTACAGTGATACAGAGGTGGGCTTCATCTAGTGTCTGAGTCGGGTACAGGGATAGACAGGTGGGTGTGTCATCTAGTGTCTGAGTCGGGTACAGTGATACAGAGGTGGGCTTCATCTAGTGTCTGAGTCGGGTACAGTGATAAAGAGGTGGGTGTCTCATCTAGTGTCTGAGTCGGGTACTGGGATACAGAGGCGGGCTTCATCTACTGTCTGAGTCGGGTACAGTGATACAGAGGCAGGTTGAAGTGGTTCATCTAGTGCTGGAATCCTCCACATACTGGTATTCGATGATTGAAATTCAAACATGCAGAGGTGACCAACAGTATCTGCCAGGATAACCCTTGGCCTGTTGGCCTGCTGGGGAGGTTACCTCCACTGATTCCCGGGGGACTTGGTGTGTGATCATAACAAAACAGCATTTAGATTGTCCAGGCTATCAACTATTGGTTTTTCATCCAAAAGATACCATTACACTTTAGAGACATAATACAGCTAAACATAAAACTCCCATCTAGAGATGGTGTCATGCTGAAAGATCAAGTACTGCAGTTACTGGGTACCCGGAGGATGAGATAGTAATTTGAATGTAAACCCTCCTAGTACCTAGCAGTTTCCTTCAGCTGTAGACCTATACTGAAGGGAGTTAAGGCATTTGGATTACAAATGATCCACTTCCAAGAATTTCGAATGTCATTCACTTTAAGCATGTCCCTCTGTGACCTTGCTCTCTGCAGTAAGTCCCCTATTATTATTAAACAGAAAATAGACTTCCAGTTATCATATAGAAAGGAGGGATTACAGGAGTAAGTGAAGACTAAACGACCTTCGTCTCGGTTACAGCTTATTGCAAATCTGGTCCTATACCCTCCTCATGTTTGCACAGATGTAACTTTAATCCTGGGCATGTGAGGGGAACGCCAGATGAGCAACATTTCAGGAAAGATGTGCCAATCTCTAAATTGCCTGTCAAGAAGATATTGACATTTGACGTCTGGCTTCTAGAAGTCTGTCTATGTGGGATTTAATAATGCCCTTCAAGACCTGAACTTTTGCATTATTGATAGGTCCTTGTCATTTTCCCCAAATCCTTATCATCACTTTTTCCCCCAAACAACTTTCTTAACATTAAAAAGGTGTAGGGTGACTATAGATGTTCTTCAGCCCAATATGTGTTCCACAGCCTCTCTGTTGAACATAGTAGGCTCAGGGTGCATCTCTAATGGAGTGTCTGTTACATGCTGTACACATGTGGTACATTGAAATCATAGCTGATTTGTTTCTCACTGTTAAACTGCGATATAGAGTTTGGTACAGTGATACAGAGGCCGGTTACATCTAGTGTTTGAGTCAGGTACAGGGATACAGAGGTGGGTGTGTCATCTAGTGTTGGAGTTGGGTACAGGGATACAGAGGTGGGTGTGTCATGTAGTGTTGGAGTTGGGTACAGGGATACAGAGGTTGGTGTGTCAACTAGTGTTGGAGTTGGGTACAGGGATACAGAGGTGGGTGTGTCAACTAGTGTTGGAGTTGGGTACAGGGATACAGAGGCAGGTGTGTCATCTAGCGTTGGAGTCGGGTACAGTGTTACAGAGGTGGGTGTGTCAACTAGTGTTGGAGTCGGGTACAGTGATAAATAGGTGGGTGTGTCAACTAGTGTTGGAGTCGGGTAGAGGGATACAGAGGTGGGTGTGTCAACTAGTGTTGAAGTAGGGTACAGTGATACAGAAGTGGGCTTTATCTAGTATTGGAGTTGGGTACAGTGTTACAGAGTTGGGTGTGTCAACTAGTGTTAGAGATGGGTACAGGGATACAGAGGTGGATGTGTCAACTAGTGTTAGAGTCAGGTACAGGGATACAGAAGCGGGTGTGTCAACTAGTGTTGGAGTTGGATACAGGGAAACAGAGGCGGGTGTGTCATCTAGTGTTGGAGTTGGGTACAGGGATACAGAAGCGGGTGTGTCAACTAGTGTTGGAGTAGGGTACAGTGATACAGAGGTGGTTGTGTCATCTAGTGTTGGAGTTGGGTACAGGGATACAGAAGCGGGTGTGTCCACTAGTGTTGGAGTAGGGTACAGTGATACAGAGGTGGGTGTGTCATCTAGTGTTGGAGTTGGGTACAGGGATACAGAGGTGGGTGTGTCAACTAGTGTTGGAGTTGGGTACAGGGATACAGAAGCGGGTGTGTCAACTAGTGTTGGAGTTGGGTACAGTGATACAGAGGTGGGTGTGTCATCTAGTGTTGGACATGGGTACAGGGATGCAGAGGTGGGTGTGTCAACTAGTCTTGGAGTTTGGTACAGTGATACAGAGGTGGGTGTGTCAACTTGTGTTGGAGTCGGGTACAGTGATACAGAGGTGGGCTTCATCTACTGTCTGAGTCGGGTACAGGGATACAGAGGTGGGTGTGTCAATTAATGTTGAAGTAGGGTACAGTGATATAGAGGGGTGTGTGTCATCTAGTGTTGGAGTTGGGTACAGGGATACAGAGGTGGGTGTGTGAACTAATGTTGGAGTAGGGTACAGTGATACAGGGGTGGGTGTGTCAACTAGTGTTGGAGTAGGGTACAGTGATACAGAGGAGTGTGTGTCATCTAGTGTTGGAGTTGGGTACAGGGATACAGAGGTGGGTGTGTCAACTTGTGTTGGAGTTTGGTACAGTGATACAGAGGTGGGTGTGTCAACTAGTGTTGGAGTAGGGTACAGTGATACAGAGGTGGGTGTGTCAACTAGTGTTGGAGTAGGGTACAGTGATACAGGGGTGGGTGTGTCAACTAGTGTTGGAGTAGGGTACAGTGATACAGAGGGGTGTGTGTCATCTAGTGTTGGAGTTGGGTACAGGGATACAGAGGTGGGTGTGTCATGTAGTGTTGGAGTTGGATACAGTGATACAGGGGTGGGTGTGTCAACTAGTGTTGGAGAAGGGTACAGTGATACAGAGGTGGTTGTGTCATCTAGTGTTGGAGTAGGGTACAGTGATACAGAGGTGGTTGTGTCATCTAGTGTTGGAGTTTGGTACAGGGATACAGGGGTGGGTGTGTCAACTAGTGTTGGAGTTTGGTACAGGGATACAGAGGTGGGTGTGTCAACTAGTGTTGGAGTAGGGTACAGTGATAAAGAGGTGGGTGTGTCATCTAGTGTTGGAGTTTGGTACAGGGATACAGAGGTGGGTGTGTCAACTAGTGTTGGAGTAGGGTACAGTGATACAGAGGCGGGTGTGTCATCTAGTGTTGGAGTAGTGTACAGTGATACAGAGGTAGGTGTGTCATATAGTGGTGGAGTTTGGTACAGGGATACAGAGGTGGGTGTGTCAACTAGTGTTGGAGTCGGGTACAGTGATATAGAGGTGGGTGTGTCAACTAGTGTTGGAGTTTGGTACAGGGATACAGAGGTGGGTGTGTCAACTAGTGTTGGAGTTGGGTACAGGGATACAGAGGTGGATGTGTCAACTAGTGTTGGAGTAGGGTACAGTGATACAGAGGTTGGTGTGGCAACTAGTGTTGGAGTAGGGTACAGGGATACAGAGGTGGATGTGTCAACTAGTGTTGGAGTAGGGTACAGTGATACAGAGGTGGGTGTGTCAACTAGTGTTTGAGTAGGGTATAGGGATATAGAGTGTCACATGTTCTTCAGCCCAATATGTGTTCCAGAGCCTCTCTGTTGAACATTGTGAGCTCAGGGTGCATCTCTAATGGAGGGGGACGGTCGGGTAGCCTAGTGGTTAAAGCGTTCGCTCGTCACGCCAAAGACCCGGGTTTGATTCCCGACATGGGTACAATGTGTGAAGCCCATTTCTGGTGTCCCCCGTCATGATATTGCTGGAATATTGCTAAAAGCGGCGTAAAACCAAACTCACTCACTCACTCACTCTCTAATGGAGGGTCTGTTACATGAAATCATAGCTGATTTGTTTCTCACTGTTAAACTGCATAATTACAGACACTAAATAGTGTCTTCAGTCTGACCTTTGTAGCCAGAGGTCATAATGTATCAGATCAGCTGTACAAGATTCTTTGTCAGTGTGACCTATGTAGCCAGAGGTCATTATGTATCCAATCAGCTGTACAGGGTTCTGTGTGAGAGTGACCTTTGTCGCTAGAAGTCATTATGTATCCAATCAGCTGTACAAGGTTCTGGGTCAGAGTGACCTTTGTAGCCAGAAGTCATAATGTATCCGATCAGCTGTACAGGGTTCTGGGTCAGTGAGTGAGTATGGTTTTACGCCGCTTTTAGCAATATTCCAGCAATATCACGGCGGGGGACACCAGAAATGGGCTTCACACATTGTACCCATGTCGGGAATCGAACCTGGGTCTTCAGCGTGACGAGCGAACGCTTTAACCACTAGGCTACCCGACCGCCCCGGTTCTGGGTCAGAGTGACCTTTGTAGCCAGAAGTCATTATGTATCCGATCAGCTGTACAGGGTTCTGGGTCAGAGTGACCTTTGTAGCCAGAAGTCATAATGTATCCGATCAGCTGAACAGGGTTCTGGGTCAGAGTGACCTTTGTAGCCAGAAGCCATAATGTATCCGATCAGCTGTACAGGGTTCTGGGTCAGAGTGACCTTTGTAGCCAGAAGTCATAATGTATCCGATCAGCTGAACAGGGTTCTGGGTCAGAGTGACCTTTGTAGCCAGAAGCCATAATGTATCAGATCAGCTGAACAGGGTTCTGGGTCAGAGTGACCTTTGTAGCCAGAAGTCATTATGTATCCGATCAGCTGTACAGGGTTCTGGGTCAGAGTGACCTTTGTAGCCAGAAGTCATAATGTATCAGATCAGCTGTACAGGGTTCTGGGTCAGTGTGACCTTTGTAGCCAGAAGTCATAATGTATCCGATCAGCTGTACAGGGTTCTGGGTCAGTGTGACCTTTGTAGCCAGAAGTCATAATGTATCCGATCAGCTGTACAGGGTTCTGGGTCAGTGTGACCTTTGTAGCCAGAAGTCATAATGTATCCGATCAGCTGTACAGGGTTCTGGGTCAGTGTGACCTTTGTAGCCAGAAGTCATAATGTATCCGATCAGCTGTACAGGGTTCTGGGTCAGTGTGACCTTTGTAGCTAGACTTCATCACATTTCAGATCAGCTGCACATGGTTCTGCGTCAGTGTGACCTTTGTAGCCAGAGTTCATAATGTATCAGATCAGCTTCACATGGTTCTGGGTCAGTGTGACCTTTGTTGCTAGAGTTCATTATGTATCAGATCAGCAACACATGGTTCTGGGTCAGTGTGACCTTTGTAGCTAGAGTTCATTATGTATCAGATCAGCTTCACATGGTTCTGGGTCAGTGTGACCTTTGTAGCTAGAGTTCATTATGTATCGGATCACATAGTTATTTCTTAAACATACAAAATTTAACAAAATTTAACCAATATCAATGATGAAAGATAAAGACCCATTTCAGAGATTCATACAGTCAAATACTAAGGCACAGCATGTGGAACAGGATCGACATTAAAAGATAGCTGAACACAGACTAATGAGGGAGAGAGGACACTGACACACAGAGAGAGGACACTGACACAGGGAGTGAGGACATTGACACAGGGAGAGAGGACACTGACACAGGGAGAGAGGACACTGACACAGGAAGAGAGGACACTGACACAGGGAGAGAGGACATTGATACAGGGAGAGAGGACATTGACACAGGGAGAGAGGACACTGACACAGGGAGAGAGGACACTGACACAGGAAGAGAGGACACTGACACAGGGAGTGAGGACATTGACACAGGGAGAGAGGACACTGACACAGGGAGAGAGGACACTGACACAGGGAGAGAGGACACTGACACAGGGAGAGAGGACACTGACACAGGAAGAGAGGACACTGACACAGGGAGTGAGGACATTGACACAGGGAGAGAGGACACTGACACAGGGAGAGAGGACACTGACACGGGAAGAGAGGACACTGACACAGGGAGAGAGGACATTGACACAGGGAGAGAGGACATTGACACAGGTTGAGAGGACATTGACACAGGGCAAGAGGACACTGACACAGGGAGGGAAGACATTGACACGAGGCAAGAGGACATTGACACAGGGAGAGAGGACACTGACACAGGGAGAGAGGACATTGACACAGGGCAAGAGGACATTGACACAGGGAGAGAGGACACTGACACAGGGAGAGAGGACACTCACACAGGGAGAGAGGACATTGACCTAGGGAGAGAGGACACTGACACAGGGAGAGAGGACATTGACACACACAGAGAGGACATTGACACAGGCCGAGAGGACATTGATACAGGGCAAAAGGACATTGACACAGGCTGAGAGGACACTGACACAGGCTGAGAGGACATTGACACAGTGAGAGGACACTGACACAGGGTGAGAGGACACTGACACCAAGAGAGAGGACATTCACAAAGGGAGAGAGGACATTGACACAGGGAGAGAGGACATTGACACAGGGCAAGAGGACACTGACACAGGGAGAGAAGACATTGACACGAGGCAAGAGGACATTGACACAGGGAGAGAGGAAACTGACACAGGGAGAGAGGACATTGACACAGGGCAAGAGGACATTGACACAGGGAGAGAGGACATAGACACAGGGAGAGAGGACACTCACACAGGGAGAGAGGACATTGACACAGGGAGAGAGGACACTGACACAGGGAGAGAGGACATTGACACAGGGCAAGAGGACATTGACACAGGCCGAGAGGACATTGATACAGGGCAAAAGGACATTGACACAGGCTGAGAGGACACTGACACAGGCCGAGAGGACATTGACACAGTGAGAGGACACTGACACACAGAGAGAGGACATTGACAAAGGGAGAGAGGACATTGACACAGGGAGAGAGGACACTGACACACAGAGAGAGGACATTGACAAAGAGAGAGAGGACATTGATACAGGGTGAGAGGACATTGACACAAGGAGAGAGGACACTGACACAGAGAGAGAGGACATTGACAAAGGGAGAGAGGACATTGACACAGGGAGAGAGGACACTGACACAGGGAGAGAGGACATTGACACAGGGAGAGAGGACACTGACACAAGGAGTAAGAACACTGACACAGGGCAAGAGGACATTGACACAGGGAGAGAGGACATTGACACAGGGCAAGAGGACATAGACACAGGGAGAGAGGACACTGACACAGGGAGAGAGGTCACAGACACACACAGAGAGGACATTGACTCAGGGCATGAGGTCACTGAAACAGGGAGAGAGGATACTGACACAGGTTGAAAGGACATTGAAACAGAGAGAGAGGACACTGACATAAGGAGAGAGGACATTGACACAGGGAGTGAGGACATTGACACAGGGAGAGAGGACACGGACACAGGGAGAAAGGACATTGACACAGGGCAAGAGGACATTGACAAAGGGAGAGAGGACATTGACACAGGGAGAGAGGACATTGACAGAGGGAGAGAGGACATTGACAGGTAAGAGAGGTCATTGACACAGGGCAAGAGGACATTGACAGAGGGAGAGAGGACACTGACACAGGGCAAGAGGACATTGACAGAGGGAGAGAGGACATTGACACAGGGAGAGAGGACACTGACACAGGGAGAGAGGACACTGACACAGGGAGAGAGGACATTGACACAGGGAGAGAGGACACTGACACAGGGAGAGAGGACACTGACACACACAGAGAGGACATTGACACAGGGAGAGAGGACACTGACACACACAGAGAGGACATTGACACAGGGAGAGAGGACATTGACACAGGGAGAGAGGACACTGCCCCGGGGAAGAGGACATTGACAGAGGGAGAGAGGACACTGCCCCGGGGAAGAGGACATTGACAGAGGGAGAGAGGACATTGACACGGGGAGAGAGGACACTGACACAGGGAGAGAGGACACTGACACACACAGAGAGGACATTGACACAGGGAGAGAGGACATTGACAGATGGCAAGAGGACATTGACAGAGGGAGAGAGGACATTGACATTGAGAGAGGTCATTGACACAGGGCAAGAGGACACTGACACAGGGAGAGAGGACGCTGAAATAAAAAGATAAAAGAAACATTTTCTTTCTGATTCAGTTGTTTTCGGTTTATAGAGTGTCAATACAGGGCCATTTATTGCTAACTAGTGGTAACTGAGACATGTTGTCATCATCATTCCAAGACAATATGCAGTCACAACTTCAACTTAGATGGAAATGTTAAACTAAAACTGTACCAGAACCAAAACATCCTGCTCATTAATAAACATGTATTTTACGTCACAGCTAGATCAGCTCCACTGTTAGCAATGCTACTGTTCATGTAAGATGCTGACAGTGTGTTCTGTGATGTGACAGATGGCAACACTGGACGTTGTCATGGTAACACTGGAGGGTGTCATGGTAACACTGGTGGATGTTATGGTTACTATGGAAGGTGTCATGGTAACACTGGTGGGTGTCATGGTAACACTGGACATTGTCAAGGTAACACTGGAGGGTGTCATGGTAACACTGGTGGGTGTCATAGTAACACTGGACATTGTCATGGTAAAACTGGAGGGTGTCGGGTAACACTGGTGGATGTTATGGTAACACTGGAAGGTGTCATGGTAACACTGGAGGGTGTCATGGTAACACTGATGGGTGTTAGACAGGCAGAGTGTGCAGAGGACAGCAAATAAATGAGCAAGCTGGAAGGGAGACAGATCTTTCTGAGGAGAATGAAATAATGTGTTATCATTACCCTCCTCATTTTGTGGCTCTGTAAAATAAATGATTATTTTTTTATCAAAAGATCATTATCCCTTGGAGACATTTTCAAAAATATTGAAACAGTGAGTACTGTTGTAACCATGGAATCCTCAAAACAAGGGCAGAAAACTCTTAGCACATTTATTTAAACTGGTATGTACGGTGAGAGGCAGTAAGATTGGTCTGTGTAATGGCGGCAATATGAAACTCAATAACACACTTCTGCGATACAAACACTCCATACTAATCTATGACATCGCTGTATAGATTTAACAGTCTCAGCTGGAAAACTATGTTCAATGTTGCATGCCACTGACAGAACCTCCTAATACTGGGCCCTCATTCCACATGGTGATCTCAGTGCTGCATGAACTAAAGTACAGGCTCTTATCGTCTTGGCTCTAAGATCACTTTATGGAACAGGTCTTGACTCCTACATGACAACACTGGTACTACAAGTGCAGGCAGACCAACATTGTGTCAGTACACATGCACCCTGGTGCCACTCTCAACACACACAACACCGAAACAAAGCCAGTACATTCCAGATAGTGATAACTTTGTGTCATGATAATGGTGAAGGAATCCTACCTCTCTCCCATCTTGGGGAATCTCCTGAAACAAACAGTGGTACAGGATTAGAGGATGCTGTAGGCTTCAACTGATCACAGTTCAGGCACAATCAATGTAAGGCCATAACAAATCAAATCTTTGTAGTGAGTTAAGAATATGATCAAATGAACACCCTGCCCAAATTTGGTGTTAAAATTTAGACTTGCTCCTGATCATAAAATCATCACTGAAAACAAAATATGTCTTTTTGGAAAAACGAGGCAACTATTCCAGTGAACAAGCAATCAGTTTGTCTGCTTCATTCATGGCTATACTCCATTTTCAAATTCAATAACACATTTAATCAATATGTTTTTTACATCCAACAGTACTCTGCAAGTAGTTGACAAGGTATACACACCTGTGGCCGGTACGCTGCCAACATTCACACACAGCCAATGTAGTACTCACCAAATAACACTGTAACTCGTTTACTATCAATCTCATCAGAAGAACTCCTGCATATATAAGTCCCAGAATCTCGGAGGGTGCTTCGGTCAATGATCAGCTCACTGACCATGGAGCGGTCATGTAATGACCTATATTTTGTAATTAAAATATTCCTGTACTTTTTAGTGTCAATTTTATCTCCATCTTTGAACCAGTCTATTTCCTCTGGAATGTGAGGTCCACCTGTAGCATTACAGACGAGTCGGATGTCCTCCCCCGTTTCAACGTATTCCTTCCCCATAATGGAGATATCTGAAACAGGAACATTGCAATACAACTCTTTCTGTAACAGGAACATTCCAACATAAGTCCTTCTGTAACAGGAACATTGCAACATAAGTCCTTCTGTAACAGGAACATCGCAATACAACTCATTCTGTAACAGGAACATTGCAATATAACTCATTCTGTAACAGGAACATTGCAACATAAGTCCTTCTGTAACAGGAACATTGCAATATAACTCCTGTAACAGGAACATTGCAATACAACTCTTTCTGTAACAGGAACATTGCAATACAACCCCTTCTGTAACAGGAACATTGCAACATAACTCATTCTGTAACAGGAACATTGCAATACAACTCTTTCTGTAACAGGAACATTGCAATACAACTCTTTCTGTAACAGGAACATTGCAATACAACTCTTTCTGTAACAGGAACATTGCAATACAACTCATTCTGTAACAGGAACATTGCAATATAACTCTTTCTGTAACAGGAACATTGCAATATAACTCATTCTGTAACAGGAACATTGCAACATAACTCCTGTAACAGGAACATTGCAATACAACTCCTGTAACAGGAACATTGCAATATAACTCATTCTGTAACAGGAACATTGCAATACAACTCTTTCTGTAACAGGAACATTGCAATACAACTCCTTCTGTAAAAGGAACATTGCAATACAACTCCTGTAACAGGAACATTGCAATACAACCCCTGTAACAGGAACATTGCAACATAACTCTTTCTGTAACAGGAACATTGCAATACAACCCCTGTAACAGGAACATTGCAACATAACTCTTTCTGTAACAGGAACATTGCAATACAACTCCTTCTGTAAAAGGAACATTGCAATACAACTCCTGTAACAGGAACATTGCAATACAACCCCTGTAACAGGAACATTGCAATATAACTCATTCTGTAACAGGAACATTGCAATACAACTCTTTCTGTAACAGGAACATTGCAATATAACTCTTTCTGTAACAGGAAGATTGCAACATAACTCAACAGAAACAGTTCTGAAACAATAAATAATCATTTCTTTTCATACCTGAAACATCGTCTATATCTCCAGGGCTTGCAATTTGATAAACCTACACAACCCCCTGGGTCCATTCCCATGGCTCTCGCGATCTCAAGTTATCCACCCTTGATTTTACTAACATTTTACCGACCAATCATTCCTGGAGACAATGAAGCAGGAACTGGTTAAGGGAGGACTTGCTTTATAGACATGAAGACATCCTTTCTATTAAAAGGATTTTTAGGGCCTTGTTGGTGTCAGTCAGTTTGTCAGTGTTGGAAATTCTTACAAACTCCACCATCATCAATGGGACTGGCCGCCATGTTGTGATAATGACAACCCAACATTGAGGCTGGTTTGTAACTCGCATTATGATTGGTCTGTTAGACTGAGTAGCGTAGAAAATCAAATTGGCTGATGGAAATCAAGGGCGGGTAATTTGAGTTCAGGATAATCATGGAGGCAGGGGTTAGTGCGGGTTTAGCAAAATGCCAGCCCTGGAGATACAGAGGATGTGTCTGAAATAGACCAGTGCAACAAATGCAACAAATCTCTGACGCAGATAATCATCCAATAATGAGCAACACACTCCATCAGCCATCAGTTACTCACACTAGTCCAAGTAAAGAGTCAGTATTGAGACAAGTGTTTCATAGACATTTAGTAGTTGAAAGGTTATGAAGACATGTAACATTTTATGGATAACAACTTCTATATTCTGTGTAATGTTTCAGGGCGACTGTTTAACCCTTCATCAGGTAATACTGAGTAAGCATTGAGTGAACATATGTACGTGTGTGACAGATACAACATTGTACATATTTATTTTATTCACCTTCAGTGTCTGCTTTTAAGTGTTCAACTTTTATGTTTAACCATTAGTTAGGACAGATTAAATGTAGTTAATGTGTCCTTCATGTTGTAAGCCTTCATGTTGTAAGCACACATGGGAGCCCCACACAGACAAGTTGACAAGTAAAATCATCCAAAATCAGGTTTGTATAATATGTGTGATTACTTGTATTGTTGTTATTGCAGTTAAATGTTGCAGTATATTAAACCTATAATACTAAACTTAAATAAACGTGTTTAATATTATCATATTTTCAGTTACAATCTATTTAAGTAAATGTGGTAAACAAGACTTATAAATTGTAAGCTTTGGTAATTACTAATATATCACTTTTCTGTCTCTTTATTCTTGTATGTAAATTTATAAGGAAGAGTGTATATGTGTTGTTTTTCTGAATAGACTATGTTTTAAATGCGTTTGTGATCAGTTCTGTATGATATACAGTCTGTGCAATACGGGATCCGGAGTAATATTTTAAAGTGTATGTAAATAGTATAGTTGTATTAGTCATTGTTATAAAAGTATATGTTTTATTCAGATATCCGGAATTATAAAGTTGCTGCACTTTATCGGGAAGACACCCCTGTCTCACCCACAGGGTAGGCGCATACTAACTTGTATAGTCAGTTTCTATATTTGTGTAACACATAAGTGTGTCACACCCGTAAAGTCATGTATATGTATGTATTGTATTGAGATTTGTAATCGCTATACACTTATATAATATAATATATGAATAATTATTCTATTTGGTTCTTACATCAATTAGCAGATTATTTTACAGTATAACAACTAATGTATGAATAAGATGTTCTTGTAATGTAAAACGGTTTGTAATACTGTGATGTCGATGACTGCATTATGTATATTGTAAATATTACTTATCATTCCTTTAACCCTCTTGATGCCAAGTTTTTTTTCTGGCGCACATTTTCCTGAGATCGGAAAAGTGAAGGTTGTGCGAGAATTGCGCTCACGCGGCACTGGATCTACCTCTGGCTATAAAATTATGCAGAGGTGGAGAATATTAAATTTCCTATTTGATGGTGTAAATTTAAATGCAAATATTAAATCTGTTTTAAAAAAAGACACTTCTAAGTGTTGTCCGAGAATTTATTCTGCATGGAAAAACAGTAAATATCTCCGCTTTTTATCGTACACCGATAAAAGTACTGTGCGACGATTTTTTTTATTTAGAAGCTTTACGGAAACTGTGAGCGAACAAAAGACTGTCTAATATCTGAACAACATATTAAACTACATATCTACCTGTCAGCCCTATATGGGAGCTATACCTGTCAGCCCTACAAGTCAGCCGTACATGTCAGCCCTATATGGGAGCTCTACCTGTCAGCCCTATATGGGAGCTCTACCTGTCAGCCCTACATGTCAGCCGTACATGTCAGCCCTATATGGGAGCTCTACCTGTCAGCCCTACATGGTAGCTCTACCTGTCAGCCCTACATGGGATCTCTACCTGTCAGCCCAACATGGGACCCCAAAATCGTAGATCTACCTGTCAGCCCTACATGGGAGCTCTACCTGTCAGCCCTACATGGGAGCTATACCTGTCAGCCCTACATGTCAGCCGTACATGTCAGCCCTATATGGGAGCTCTACCTGTTAGCCCTACATGGTAGCTCTACCTGTCAGCCCTATATGGGAGCTCTACCTGCCAGCTATACCTGTCAACCCATACATGGGAGCCCTACATGTCAGCCGTACATGGGAGCCCTACATGTCAGCCCTACATGTCAGCCGTACATGTCAGCCCTACATGGGAGCCCTACATGGGAGCTCTACCTGTCAGCCCTACATGTCAGCCCTATATGGGAGCTCTACCTGTCAGCTCTACCTGTCAGCCCTACATGTCAGCCACATATGGGAGCTCTACCTGTCAGCCCTACATGTCAGCCCTACATGATAGCCCTACATGTCAGCCATATATGGGAGCTCTACCTGTCAGCCCTACATGTCAGCCCTACATGATAGCTCTACCTGTCAGCCCTACATGGGAGCTCTACCTGTCAGCCCTACATGGGAGCTCTACCTGCCAGCTATACCTGTCAGCCCTACATGGGAGCCCTATATGTCAGTCGTACATGTCAGCCGTACATGGGAGCCCTACTTGTCAGCCCCACATGTCAGCCGTACATGGGAGCCCTACCTGTCAGCCCTACATGTCAGCCCTACATGTCAGCCCTTCATGGGAGCTCTACCTGTCAGCCCTACATGGGAGCCCTACATGAGAGCCCCACATGGGAGCCCTACATGTCAGCCATATATGGGAGCTCTACCTGTCAGCCCTACATGTCAGCCCTACATGGGAACTCTACCTGTCAGCCCTACATGTCAGCCCTACATGGGAGCTCTACATGTCAGCCCTATATGGGAGCTCTACATGTCAGCCCTACATGTCAGCCATACACGGGAGCCCTACATGTCAGCCATACATGTCAGCCCTACATGTCCGCCCTATATGGCTTTTCCACTTTTAAGGTGTATTATAGCGTCCAGAATTTCATCCTGTGATATGGGTGATTCTAAAATAAACATCAATAATATCGTCAAACACATCACTGTCAGAGTTGTAAACGTGTCATTTGAAAAACTTTCATAAAATGTTAAGAGAGAGAATGGATAGTATCACTCAGGTTTTTTAGCCTAAATTTATACAAATCAGATTTATTTTTTCTACAGCAGGATTTATAGTGATTTCTCTTTTTGCAGTAGATGTACGGCTCATTTACCTGTGGAACAGATTCGTAACGGGGACCGCAACAGCAGCAACAGCGTTGGGACATCCCATTAGCCAACATACAGTACTATGACGACTTCGTGCTGCTGGAATCCAAGTGTATAGTCCTTTCCGAGGAATGGTACTGACTGCTCAACATCGACGCCTGAGACTGCGATGCATGAGGCAGGTGAGAAATTGGCGTTGAGTGCTGTTTACTGATGAAAGTCGGTTTAACTTGTTTCGAAATGACGGCAGAGAACGAGTTTATCAGCGCAGAGGGGAACGTTTGGCTCCGGCGTGTATTCGAGAGGTCCATCCATTTGGCGGGTGAGATGTCATGGTGTGGGGAGGTATTTGTGGAGATCAGAAGGCTGATTTGGTGATTCTACAGGGAAACCTGAACACTGTGCAGTACAGAGACCAAGTGTTGCAGCCAGTTGTGCTTCGGTTCTTACAAAACCAACAGCAGGGGACATTGCTTCAACACGACAATTCCAAGCCCAATACTGCAAGACTGACTCGGAACTTTCTAAACCAGCAGAACATTGATGTTTTGCCCTTGCCTGCCCAATCACCCGATATGAATCCTATTGAACATCTGTGGGACCATCTTGACAGACAGATTAGAGCACGCCATTAGCCTCCCGTCAACAGACAAGAATTGCAGCAGGTCCTGAGAGACGAGTGGCAACGGATTCCAGTCCACGTCATCAGAAGACTGACGTCATCGATGAGGCGGCATATCACAGCATGCTTTGACGCAGCTGGATGTCATACACGCCATTGAAGGCAACTGTGTCGACAATGAACTTGTAGTGTGTCTGACATTTTTTAGTGACATTTCAGACAACTTTTAAAAATGAAATTTCTTACCCTACCATTGTTTACCTTGAGCTTACATTACCTGTGATTGCACAATTTAATTCAAACTGAGGTTGATCAATCATTTGTTACCCCTCCCTAGATTATATTCTAATTCACAACAAAACCTCTTCTTGTTATATTTTTATCAATCATGGAACTCGACCTGTACTTTCTTTTGCCACCCAGTTTATGTTGATCACACTGGCATAGGATTTACGACTATCAATGGGTAGCTCCTCCTCCTCACTAAATGGCATGTTGTGTTTATTGAAATCATCATCAAAGTTTGCAAGTGGGTTGTTTTGTTCACCTGTATGTGCATTCATATCAACACAGATAACTGTGTAAGAATCACTAATTTCTGAAAGGTTTTCTAATAAGAACTGATCAAGCAGTTCAATGTTACATTTAGAGTTACTATTGTTACAGTATGGCGAACCTGACGGTGGGATATACGTACATATCAAATTTATATTTCTGCCAAAAGAGACCAATTGTTTTGCTATTTTACTGCATACAAAATTATCGATATCTGATGTTATTCTTACTAATTGAATGTTGGATACATATGCATACACCACCTGAGAGTCAACCATACTCAGATAATTTAATTGCGGGGCTGTAGAAGACATCATAACCATCTAACCAATTAATGTCTGACATATCATATACAAATGTTTCTACAAGACACACTTTCTGGAATTTGCTTAGGTAAGAGATGAAGTCGCTGTCAACCACTTTGGGGCTCAGTCCATTTACATTCCAACACAAGAAAGTAAGTTTCTCATCTTCACTCACAGTAGCACTCATAAAATCGATCGTGTCACCGGTGTCGGATCTATAACATCCATATGGTATATTATCCGGGCCTCGGCCATCGTCCTATGGAAGTTGCCTATTCGATGATGTTTCAGTTGCCGTTTGAGTGACCCTGCCCGCCTGTGTTGGGGTGTTTCCTGTTGAGTACGGGGGGTACTATCCAAATTTTCCCGAGGTTTTGTCACAAGCTTATCGTTCTTAAAGTAACCAAAATGGCCGGTGACTTTAAGAGCATTCAGATTTTGACGTTGGCGTGTGGTCAAGTCGCTTGAAATTCCAAGCCCGTTTTCCTTAAGCACGGGTCTAATTTTCAGGGATCGAACCTTGTCGTCTGATATCAGAAGCTCGGCAATTATAGGGTGTGGTTTCTCCGTGTTTCGACGTCATATCTTAATAACATGAATACCTTCATAACATGAACACAATCAGTCATATCTTTTACCATGAACACATTCAGCAGTCATACCTTAATAAACCAGAACACAATGAGTCATGACTTAATAACATGAATACCTTAATAACATGAACACAATGAATCATACCTTAATAACATAAACACAATCAGTCATACCTTAATAAAACAGAACTCAATCAGCCCTACCTTAATAACATGAGTACGTCAATAACATGAACAATGGGAATGAGAAAAGGATTGTTTATTGATAACCTCATTGTAAGCCCTTGGGTCTTTCTTCTGTGTTGAGGTTTGATGTTCTTCAGTTGTCCATTGTATATAATATATATATATTGTCATGCCCTGTTGATCCTATTTATTCTCTATGGACATCAATCAGGCTTTATACTGAAATCTTATCTGTTGTGTAAATCATCATTCAACTTGCTATAAACATCAATTATTCACCTGTATATAACCTTCCCACTTCACACTGCTGTATATCACTTGATGGATAACTGTGTCGCATTCACTATAATATGGAAGTTGTATATCCATAGAAATATCTTCTTTTGTGTATCATTCTCTGTCACCCTGGTTATCATCTATCTTGTGGACTTTCTGACACTTGAGTTATCATCTATCTTGTGGACTCCCAGACACTTCAGTTATCATCTATCTTGTGGACTTTCTGACACTTCAGTTACCATCTATCTTGTGGACTCCCTGACTCTTCGGTTATCATCTATCTTGTGGACTCCCTGTCACCCTTGTTATCATCTATCTTGTGGACTTTCTGACACTTCAGTTACCATCTATTTTGTGGACTCCCTGACTCTTTGGTTATCATCTATCTTGTGGAATCTCCTACACTCTGGTTATCATATACTGAACTGCAAAAGAAACATCACCCCTAGTAACATTGCATGAAAAGTTGTCATTTAAATATCTTGGTAAATTTTGTCCAAAAAAGTTTTTTGTCCAGAAATATAAAATTTGATGATAAAAAAACAAAGCAGATGACAATAAAACCGATCGTCCAAACAAATCACGGCAACAGCCATGGTAACCTGATGCACGTGAGTTCCATGCAAATTGAAATGTACATTTCTTGCCCTATAAAAATCCACCCAGATCGGATAACATTCATTATTGAATTGCTACCACATGCCAAAATTGACAAGAAATCAGCGACACCAAGCTTTTGAATGATTACAAGCTGGACAAACCGCCCAGCAAGTAGCCATTGCATTTCAAATCCACGTAAGGACGATATACAGGCTAGATGACCGACAACGTAGTGGAAGACCATGTGTCACCACCCGACGTCAGGATCATCAGATTGTGTGACAGCTTTTTCGAGATCGCTTTGTTACTGCTGCGGAAACTGTTCGACAGACCATGGGGACACACCAGTGACACATTAGTGCCGACAACGTGCGTCGATGATTGACGAGAGACACCTCCACTGTGACAGGCCACACCAAGGACCCATTCTGACACCACGTCATCACTGGGACCGTCTTCAGTGGGCAACGCAGCACCAGCATTGGTGCCACCAGCAGTGGAGAAGAGTCCTCTTCTCAGGCGAGAGCAAGAACAAAATGATCCAGACGCTGTAGCAGCTGAATGATCGGACCATGAGAAAATGTCAACATCAGTTACGATGATGTCAGAAGATCAAAATGGAGTAGGGGGTCAAACGACAAAGTCACAAAGTCAATAACGGGTATGACCACCCTGTGCATGAATCACAGCAGTGCGTCGGTGATGCATGGAGTCTACCAAATGGGCATGGAAGGCCTGGGGAATGGCCTGCCACATCCTCCTCAAATCCTGTGCCAAGTCACGGACGTAATCTGGAGGATGTGGAAGACGACGCAGACGGCGCTCCATTTCATCCCACACATGCTCTATTGGGGAGAGATCTGGAGAAATTGCAGGCCATGGCAGTAACATGACATTGTTATGGTGAAGGAAATCCATTGCGACCCTAGCCGTGTGAGGACGAGCGTTGTCCTGTTGAAATGTCAATCCCGGGCCATGACGTTGCAGGAAAGGAATGACCACAGGCCTCAGAATCTGATCTCTGTAGCCAACACCGGTGAGATTGCCCTGAACAACCACCAAAGGGGTTCGGTGCCATGCTGTTATCCCACCCCAAATCATCACAGAGCCACCTCCAAAACGATTCCTCTCCACAATACAGTTGCGTGCATAACATTCTCCCAAACGCCGGTAGACACGTTGGCGCCCGTCACTGTGGGAAATGTTGAACCTCGATTTATCTGTAAAGACAACATTTCTCCACCATATTCGAGGTTGGCGAACATGATTTCAACACCATCTTAGACGGTTGACTCGATGACGGTGTGTCAGGATGGGACGTATGGCAGGGCGTCGTGGTCGAATCCCATACTGACATAGACGATTCCTGACAGTGTTGGGATGGATACGGCGCAGTCCAGGAATTGTCATGGACGTCGTTACTGCCATTTGGAACCTGTGTCGGAGATGTGTCACTCGAATCCATCTGTCCTGTCTTGGCGTCGTTACTCGGGGACGTCCTGACCGTGGCTGGTCGGCAACGTCATTTGTGTTCTGATAACGCCTTACCAATGCCGATATCGTGTTACGATGGCATTGGAAATGTGTTGCCACCTGTTGTTGCCTCATTCCCGCTCGGATCATTCCAATGGCTGTGCAGCTGTCAATCTTGGCATGATTTGCTTGTGATATGCTTGTGTCTGCGCCTGAGAAGTTTGAATTTTTGAATGACCACAGATCATGCTTTCCAAAGTGACAGCGAATTTTGAGTTGCACATGCTGTGTACAGCTGCACAGGATGCACGTGCAGTAACACATTGCACGTCCATAGGCCCCCATCAATGACGTCATATCGCATGGCACGTGCATGAGCGTTTGAATGTCTCCAGTAGATGCTGTGTTCAAAGCTATATTTCATATATGGACAGTGTGCCCTTATATCTATATTTTCTCCGTGCACAGTTTCTTTATGTGGCTAGTATATATCTTGTGGAATCCTTGACTGTCCGGTTATCATAAATCTTGTGGAATCTCCTATACTCCGGTTATCATATATCTTGTGGAATCCTCGACTGTCCGGTTATCACATATCTTGTGGAATCTCCTATAATTCTTGTGAATACCCTACCTCTATCACATCATAGCCATAAATTCCTGTTTAGGCTGAGAACCACACTACACATCTTTAATAAATTTTCAACAGACGTCCTCTTTACTGCCAACATATCTAATAGTTGTGAGGGAAACCCTATCCCTCGTCAGAGTCGCTACTGCGCATGCGCAAGGCGGGAATCACCTCACTTCTTTCATTTTTTGTTGCATACATCTGTACAAGTAATTGCTGTTCCACACTTATAAGCCACACTAGATCATCTCAAGCTTCACTAAAGACAAGCAGTGAGCGGCTCTACAAGCAGAGAACAGGGGTATAAGAAGGCTGAAGGCTCTTGTAAGTAATTAGTTAGAGAATGTGTTGTGGGATGAGGACTTCTTCCCCAAAACAGACGCCCGTCTGTTCAGGTTGTGGGCAACATCAAATCCCTGGTGACCCTCACCCTAGATGCCTATCATGCAAGAAAAGCAGTTGCACGCAAAAATCAAGGTGCAGCTATTGTGAACCTTTGTCTAAGGAGAAGATTTAAAAAACTTTCTAAGGCATGGCTCAATGACCCTGATTATAAGAAGAACACTAGGGTGTCAGCAAAATATTCATCTGCTTCATGTAAGAAAGTGATTAAGTCCGTTGTGACTCCTAAAGATAATCACGTGGGTAACAAGCGAGTGTCGCGTGGGGACGCCGTCTCGCCTTCTGAGGAGAAGAGATCTCGTCGCTCATCCCACTCTCCCAATATAGTTAAGGAATCGATGTACCTTTCAGGTTTTAATGTAACCAGTCGTGTACATCCGGAAGCAACTGGTAAGGTGGATAATCTAGGCTTGGAAGAAGCAACCTATTTCCACTCTATACCACGAGCAGGGGGTGCGGTTCTATTGCTAACACTGGTTCTTCATGCACTGGAGACTCTACTACAGGGGATAGTTACAAACCAAATAATTATTCCATTAAAGATATCATTGCAGAACTTAATAATCTGATGCTGGCCTTAAAACCAGATAACAAAGACAAAACGGCTGCCAAACCCTTGTTAGAACGTGCTGGGTATGAAGAACCTGTCAGCAAGACTGAAGGATTTCATACCCTCCCCTGTCCATCACATATTGATGACATCATCAAGAAAATCGAAGCATCATTGAACGCTTCATCGGCGCATAATATCAGACTTGGTATGCTGGCTATTAATAAAAGTGCTTACAGGACACACGATGCCCCCTTCACACAACAGCCTAGTATTGATGAAGATTTCTATGATTTGGTGAAGAAACCTAATACCAGGATGCGCGTTGACATCAATAAACAGATGATTAATATCAGTTCATATATTAACTGGATTGCAGCTGGAATTCGCCACATCATTCCCTCAAACAATCATAGCGAAGGTCTTCCCTTAGACACCCCCACGGAGATGACACTACAGCAGACTGGGTTTATTCACAGCTCACTGGACCATATGCTGAAGATGCAGGAAGATCTTCAATCAGCACAAGTTTGGATGTCAGCACAGTTCCTGCTCATACAAAGAAATCATCTACTACAGCAAGTTCATCATATGATCCCAGAGCCATTAAGAAGATCCATGCTATCACAGCCTATTACAGCTCCACAGATATTCAACGGCAGACTGAAGTCAGTGAAGGAAGCCATTGCATCATCAACTAGTCAGAAGTTTCAAGAATCCACAATCTCACTGGCATCCAAGATCCAGAAATGGCCTGCAGAGCTTCAGCATCAACAACAGAATCCTAGATCTCATCAAGTGAATTCTGGTGGGGATTCCTTTGGAGCCTCTAAATGGAAGGACAGATCGTTTCACTCCAAGTATAGGAACTACAAAGATGATCATCCAACTTCACAGAGAGGAAGAGGCAGAGGAAGTCTCAGAGGGGGATACCGCCGGAAATGACTCAACCAGAGATCTACAGATTCCTTCAGATCCTACCGACCTTGCCTGCCCAGTGGACAACGATTTAGAACTTCAGAAGATCAATGCTACAACCACATTGAATCCCGTCAAACTAGCCTGTCTCACAGACATGGACCCAAGACTACCCAAGTTCAGCACTCCCCCTATTCCGGGACCAGTCGGAGGTCGTCTTATGCAGTACTCAGACAACTGGGAAGCCATCACAGACGAGTCATGGCTACTCGAAGGAATAAGAAGAGGCTACAAACTTCACTTCTTAAAACACCCAAGACTAGTCATCCATCCTACTGGACCCTGATACCATCTATCAGGACGAAAGTTAATTGCAGCAGAGGTGGCTATACGAAAACTACTTGCAAAGAATCTTAAAGGAGTCAGACACCACTCTTGGATTCTATACTCCCCAGTATTCCTGGTACCAAAGAAGAATTCTTCAGAGATGCGATTAATCATAGATCTAAAAGTCCTAAACAAAGATTATCTGGAAAAGCCTCTTAAGTTTCAGATGGAATCTATCAAGAAGTTGAAGAATGCCTTAAAAAAAGCAGATTGGATGATAAGCATAAACCTCCAAGACGCCTTTCTTCACGTCCCCATCCATCCAAGTCATTGTCATTATCTGCGCTTCACAGTCAACAGTCAGAGATACCAGTTCAGGGTACTTCCATTCGGCATATCCATCGCCCCATGGTTATTCACCAGCATCACCAATCCCATCATCGGATTCGCCCATATAAAGCTCATAAGGCTACATAGATACATGTATATAGACGATTTCCTATCGGCCGATCAGGACAAATCGCAAATCAGATTAAATACAGTGTGCCTTATTCAACTACTTACACACTTAGGTTTCCTGGTTCACCCTCAGAATTAGTACCCACACAGGACATCACCTACATAGGTTCAAGATTTCTACTCAACAAGGGTATAGTAGCCCCTCCAGAGGACAGATATTCAAGAGTTGAAGAGATGATATCACGTGCACTTGATCAGCCCATCAAACCGAGACGCTGGTGGATGTCTTGCCTCGGCACGCTCACCTCTATCCAAGATCTAACCTACAGAGGCAGACTACAGTTATGTCCCATGCAAAATTGGATGAATATCACCAAAGACCAAGAGGTGGAAGCCTTAATTCAACCCCCACAAGTTTGAATCTCAGAACTTCATTGCTGACTCGTCAAAATGTCATGCCCGGTATTCCACTCTCATATCCCACCACCCTACATCAACTCTACACAGATGCGTCAGGAGAGGGTTGGGGTGCCCATATGGACGATGTTACAATACAGGGAAAATGGTCCACCCAAGAAAAGGAGTTACACATATCTAGCCCTAGAAGCATGGCAAGATCGTCAGTATCATCAGTAAAGATTGCTACAGACAACTCGACCATGGTTGCTTACATACAGCACCAGGGGTGCTCAAAGTCTCAGCCTTTATTTAAGGAGGCTACACGTTTATTTGCCTTGGTAGACTCAGTGAGTTGCAGGATTGAAGCAAGACATATACTGGGCAAGTTAAATATCCTAGCAGATTACCTATCCCAGAAAAACAAGATAGTACCCACGGAATGGTCACTACATCCCGAAATATTCAAATAACCTTCCTATGGGATGCTCCAAACCTAGATCTATTCGCCACATGTCTCAACAACAAACTACCAGTCTACGTCAGCCTTGTACCAGACCCGCTAGCTCTCCAGGTCGACGCTCTATCTATGGACTGGGAGGGAATGTTCGCTTACACATTTCCCTCTTCTAGACAGAGTTCTGGAGAAAATAGAAGAGACAGACTGCGTCAAAATTCTCATAGCCCCGGCATAGCCAAACAGGGCTTGGTTTCTAAGGTTACTACCCCTCCTAGTGGAAGAACCTCTAAAACTCCCGGTACGTCACGATTTACTGACACAGACATATTTTTACAATCTCCAACTTCACGCTTTGAAGTTATCTCGAATAAGATGCAAACCGCCAGTTACTCTAAATCAGCTGCACGAAGAGTGGCAAGCTCATGGAGACCCGCATAATCTGCACTATACAATAACAGATGGGACAAGTTGGTTGAGTGGAGAATAAGAAATTATTTAGATGTGGACATAACGATACCTATAGTTGCTGAATTCTTGCTCTATCTCAGAAACAACAAGAAATTGTGACATGGCACTATATAAGGCTATAGATCCGCCCTGGCATCAGTATTACAACATGATGGCCTATCTAAAGGTACCCACCCAGTACTGAATCGACTCATGAAGTCTTTTGCACTGGAAGACATTAAAACACCTCGTATATTTCCAAAATGGGATCTATCTATAGTATTGTCAGCATTGATGAAACCACCTTATGAACCTATGAGTAGTGCGACATTACTATTAGTTTCCAGGAAGACTGCCTTTCTCCTAGCCATGGCCACTGCGGCTCGTGTTTCAGAATTACACGCTATTGACATTTCCACTGTAACTCATACCCAAGATTTGGAAATCACTGTCGTTCAGATCACTTCCAGATTTTATTGCCAAAAACCAGTCGTCAACCTTTGGCCCACTCGGGCACAGGCAATATACAATACCAGCCTTAAGTAAAAGTGTGGACTATCCGGACAGATTACTTTGTCCCATAAGAGCCTTGAGATATTTCATTACAGCAACTCAACCCCACAGAAAGCAGAGAAAACGCCTTTTAATCTCTTAAGGTGATATGAGATCATAGAAGACATATATCGCAAAACGAGGTGATTGAATGACAACTGGAAGTGGCGTCACAGGTAATGTCATCACCGGAAGTGACGTCATAATATGTCTAAGTATCACATTTGTGGCTAAATATATTTATATTATATCCATAATATGACGTTTTTTCTCTATGTCTAGCCTTGAAAGTTAGGTTATTAGACATATCCCGTTTGGTCCCTTTTGAATACAATCCTTGTATTCCCACTTCACAAAGCCAAATATATAAGGGATGCTAGATACCAGATCCCACCTGTCCATCTGGTGTATACTGGCTATGGTGTAATAGAGGTAGGGTATTCACAAGAATTATCTAACAATAGTTATCATTGTGTATAATTCTAAGAATACTACCTCTATTACATCAGGAATTAATCCCTCCCACCTCCCCAAATATCTGCATCTAGTTGATGAGGATCATGGGTTGAAAGAAGTGAGGTGATTCCAGCCTTGCGCAATGGCGTCTCTGACAAGGGATAGGGTTTCCCTCACAACTATTAGATATGTTGGCAGTGAAGAGGACGTCTGTTGAAAATGTATTAAAAAATTGTAGTGTGGTTCTAAGCATAAACAGGAATTTATGGCTATGATGTAATAGAGGTAGTATTCTTAGAATTATACACAATGATAACTATTGTTAGATATTCCAGTTATCAAATATCTTGTGAAATCTCCTATACTCCAGTAATCAAATATCTTGTGGAATATCTCTTCTACTCTGGTTACAATATATCTTGTGGAATCTTTTCTACACTGGATACCATATATCTTGTGGAATCTCTTCTACTCTGGATACCATATATCTTGTGGAATCTCTTCTACTCTGGCTACCATATATCTTGTGGAATCTCTTCTACTCTGGATACCATATGTCTTGTGGAATCTCTTCTACTCTGGCTACCATATATCTTGTGGAATCTCTTCTACTCTGGATACCATATATCTTGTGGAATCCTCGACTGCCTGGTTACCATATATCTTGTGGAATCTCTTCTACTCTGGATACCATATGTCTGGAACCTCTTCTACTCTGGCTACCATATATCTTGTGGAATCTCTTCTACTCTGGATACCATATATCTTGTGGAATCCTTGACTGCCTGGTTACCATATATCTTGTGGAATCTCTTCTACTCTGGATACCATATGTCTGGAATCTCTTCTACTCTGGATACCATATATCTTGTTGAATCTCTTCTACTCTGGATACCATAAACTTGTGGAATCCTCGACTGCCTGGTTACCATATATCTTGTGGAATCTCTTCTACTCTGGATACCATATGTCTGGAATCTCTTCTACTCTGGCTACCATATATCTTGTGGAATCCTCGACTGCCTGGTTATCACATATCTTGTGGAATCTCCTATATTCCAGGAATCAAATATCTTGTGGAATCTCCTATATTCCCGTAATCAAATATCTTGTGGAATCTCCTATACTCTGGTTGTCACATATCTTGTGGAATCTCTTCTATTCTGGATACCATCTATCTTGTGGAATCTCTTCTACTCTGGATACCATATATCTTGTGGAATCTCTTCTACTCTGGATACCATATATCTTGTGGAATCTCTTCTACTCTCGATACGATATATCTTGTGGAATCTCTTCTACTCTGGCTACCATATATCTTGTGGAATCTCTTCTACTCTGGATACCATATATCTTGTGGATTCCTCGACTGCCTGGTTACCATATATCTTGTGGAATCTCTTCTACTCTGGATACCATATATCTTGTGGAATCTTCGACTGCCTGGTTACCATATATCTTGTGGAATCTCTTCTACTCTGGATACCATATGTCTGGAATCTCTTCTACTCTGGCTACCATTTATCTTGAGGAATCTCTTCTACTCTGGATACCATATATCTTGTGGAATCCTCGACTGCCTGGTTACCATATATCTTGTGGAATCTCTTCTACTCTGGATACCATATGTCTGGAATCTCTTCTACTCTGGATACCATATATCTTGTGGAATCTCTTCTACTCTGGATACCATATATCTTGTGGAATCTCTTCTACTCTGGATACCATATATCTTGTGGAATCTCTTCTACTCTGGATACCATATATCTTGTGGAATCTCTTCTACTCTGGATACGATATATCTTGTGGAATCTCTTCTACTCTGGCTACCATATATCTTGTTGAATCTCTTCTACTCTGGATACCATATATCTTGTGGAATCCTCGACTGCCTGGTTACCATATATCTTGTGGAATCTCTTCTACTCTGGATACCATATATCTTGTGGAATCCTCGACTGCCTGGTTACCATATATCTTGTGGAATCTCTTCTACTCTGGATACCATATGTCTGGAATCTCTTCTACTCTGGCTACCATTTATCTTGTGGAATCTCTTCTACTCTGGATACCATATATCTTGTGGAATCCTCGACTGCCTGGTTACCATATATCTTGTGGAATCTCTTCTACTCTGGATACCATATGTCTGGAATCTCTTCTACTCTGGATACCATATATCTTGTGGAATCCTCGACTGCCTGGTTATCACATATCTTGTGGAATCTCCTATATTCCCGTAATCAAATATCTTGTGGAATCTCCTATACTCTGGTTGTCACATATCTTGTGGAATCTCTTCTATTCTGGATACCATATATCTTGTGGAATCTCTTCTACTCTGGATACCATATATCTTGTGGAATCTCTTCTACTCTGGATACCATATATCTTGTGGAATCTCTTCTACTCTGGATACCATATATCTTGTGGAATCTCTTCTACTCTGGATACCATATATCTTGTGGAATCTCTTCTACTCTGGATACCATATATCTTGTGGAATCTCTTCTACTCTGGTTACCATATATCTTGTGGAATCTCTTCTACTCTGGATACCATATATCTTGTGGAATCTCTTCTACTCTGGTTACCATATATCTTGTGGAATCTCTTCTACTCTGGTTACCATATATCTTGTGGAATCTCTTCTACTCTGGATACCATATATTTTGTTGAATCTCTTCTTCTCTGGTTACCATATATCTTGTGGAATCTCTTCTACTCTGGATACCATATGTCTGGAATCTCTTCTACTCTGGCTACCATTTATCTTGTGGAATCTCTTCTACTCTGGATACCATATATCTTGTGGAATCCTCGACTGCCTGGTTACCATATATCTTGTGGAATCTCTTCTACTCTGGATACCATATGTCTGGAATCTCTTCTACTCTGGATACCATATATCTTGTGGAATCTCTTCTACTCTGGATACCATATATCTTGTGGAATCTCTTCTACTCTGGATACCATATATCTTGTGGAATCTCTTCTACTCTGGATACCATATATCTTGTGGAATCCTCGACTGCCTGGTTACCATATATCTTGTGGAATCTCTTCTACTCTGGATACCATATATCTTGTGGAATCCTCGACTGCCTGGTTACCATATATCTTGTGGAATCTCTTCTACTCTGGATACCATATGTCTGGAATCTCTTCTACTCTGGCTACCATTTATCTTGTGGAATCTCTTCTACTCTGGATACCATATATCTTGTGGAATCCTCGACTGCCTGGTTACCATATATCTTGTGGAATCTCTTCTACTCTGGATACCATATGTCTGGAATCTCTTCTACTCTGGCTACCATATATCTTGTGGAATCCTCGACTGCCTGGTTATCACATATCTTGTGGAATCTCCTATATTCCCATAATCAAATATCTTGTGGAATCTCCTATACTCTGGTTGTCACATATCTTGTGGAATCTCTTCTATTCTGGATACCATATATCTTGTGGAATCTCTTCTACTCTGGATACCATCTATCTTGTGGAATCTCTTCTACTCTGGATACCATATATCTTGTGGAATCTCTTCTACTCTGGATACCATATATCTTGTGGAATCTCTTCTACTCTGGATACCATATATCTTGTGGAATCTCTTCTACTCTGGTTACCATATATCTTGTGGAATCTCTTCTACTCTGGATACCATATATCTTGTGGAATCTCTTCTACTCTGGTTACCATATATCTTGTGGAATCTCTTTTACTCTGGTTACCATATATCTTGTGGAATCTCTTCTACTCTGGATACCATATATTTTGTTGAATCTCTTCTTCTCTGGCTATCATATATCTTGTGGAATCTCTTCTACTCTGGATACCATATATCTTGTTGAATCTCTTCTACTCTGGATACCATATATCTTGTGGAATCTCTTCTACTCTGGATACCATATATCTTGTGGAATCTCTTCTACTCTGGATACCATATATCTTGTGGAATCTCTTCTACTCTTGTTACCATATATCTTGTGGAATCTCTTCTACTCTGGCTATCATATATCTTGTGGAATCTCTTCTTCTCTGGCTACCATATATCTTGTGGAATCTCTTCTACTCTGGTTACCATATATCTTGTGGAATCTCTTCTACTCTGGCTATCATATATCTTGTGGAATCTCTTCTACTCTGGCTACCATATATCTTGTGGAATCTCTTCTACTCTGGATACCATATATCTTGTGGAATCTCTTCTACTCTGGTTACCATATATCTTGTGGAATCTCTTCTACTCTGGTTACCATATATCTTGTGGAATCTCTTCTACTCTGGTTACCATATATCTTGTGGAATCTCTTCTACTCTGGTTACCATATATCTTGTGGAATCTCTTCTACTCTGGATACCATATATCTTGTTGAATCTCTTCTACTCTGGCTATCATATATCTTGTGGAATCTCTTCTACTCTGGTTACCATATATCTTGTGGAATCTCTTCCACTCTGGATACCATATATCTTGTGGAATCTCTTCTACTCTGGTTACCATATATCTTGTGGAATCTCTTCTACTCTGGCTATCATATATCTTGTGGAATCTCTTCTTCTCTGGCTACCATATATCTTGTGGAATCTCTTCTACTCTGGTTACCATATATCTTGTTGAATCTCTTCTACTCTGGCTATCATATATCTTGTGGAATCTCTTCTACTCTGGCTACCATATATCTTGTGGAATCTCTTCTACTCTGGATACCATATATCTTGTGGAATCTCTTCTACTCTGGTTACCATATATCTTGTGGAATCTCTTCTACTCTGGATACCATATATCTTGTGGAAACTCTTCTACTCTGGATACCATATATCTTGTTGAATCTCTTCTACTCTGGATACCATATATCTTGTGGAATCTCTTCTACTCTGGTTACCATATATCTTGTGGCATCTCTTCTACTCTGGATACCATATATCTTGTGGAATCTCTTCTACTCTGGATACCATATATCTTGTTGAATCTCTTCTACTCTGGCTATCATATATCTTGTGGAATCTCTTCTACTCTGGATACCATATATCTTGTTGAATCTCTTCTACTCTGGCTATCATATATCTTGTGGAATCTCTTCTACTCTGGATACCATATATCTTGTGGAATCTCTTCTACTCTGGATACCATATATTTTGTTGAATCTCTTCTTCTCTGGCTATCATATATCTTGTGGAATCTCTTCTACTCTGGATACCATATATCTTGTTGAATCTCTTCTACTCTGGCTATCATATATCTTGTGGAATCTCTTCTACTCTGGATACCATATATCTTGTGGAATCTCTTCTACTCTGGATACCATATATCTTGTGGAATCTCTTCTACCCTGGTTACCATATATCTTGTGGAATCTCTTCTACTCTGGTTACCATCTATCTTGTGGAATCTCTTCTACTCTGGTTACCATATATCTTGTGGAATCTCTTCTACTCTGGTTACCATATATCTTGTGGAATCTCTTCTACTCTGGATACCATATATCTTGTTGAATCTCTTCTACTCTGGTTACCATATATCTTGTGGAATCTCTTCTACTCTGGCTATCATATATCTTGTGGAATCTCTTCTACTCTGGTTACCATATATCTTGTGGAATCTCTTCTACTCTGGATACCATATATCTTGTGGAATCTCTTCTACTCTGGCTATCATATATCTTGTTGAATCTCTTCTACTCTGGCTATCATATATCTTGTGGAATCTCTTCTACTCTGGATACCATATATCTTGTGGAATCTCTTCTACTCTGGTTACCATATGTCTTGTGGAATCTCTTCTACTCTGGCTATCAAATATCTTGTGGAATCCCGGACTGTCCGGTTATCGTAAGTCTTATGGAATCTCTTCTACTCTGGTTATCAAATATCTTGTGGAATCCTTGAATGCCCGGTTATCATATATCTTGTGGAATCTCTTCTACTCTGGATACCATATATCTTGTGGAATCTCTTCTACTCTGGATACCATATATCTTGTGGAATCTCTTCTACTCTGGTTACCATATATCTTGTGGCATATCTTCTACTCTGGATACCATATATCTTGTGGAATCTCTTCTACTCTGGTTACCATATATCTTGTGGAATCTCTTCTACTCTGGTTACCATATATCTTGTGGAATCTCTTCTACTCTGGATACCATATATTTTGTTGAATCTCTTCTTCTCTGGCTACCATATATCTTGTTGATGGAATGACAATCCGGTCGTCATATATGTTATGATCTCCC
This sequence comes from Haliotis rufescens, assembly GCF_023055435.1. Classification (NCBI taxonomy): domain Eukaryota; kingdom Metazoa; phylum Mollusca; class Gastropoda; order Lepetellida; family Haliotidae; genus Haliotis; species Haliotis rufescens. Next base: position 93,767,363 of record NW_025963779.1, on the reverse strand, counting down.
AGAAAACTTTGGAATATGGGGAATCTATGGTTGTCAGGTGATTATGGAGAACAGGGGACTGTTGGTCGTCAGATAAATACTACCGTATTTTCTTGAGTATAGTGCGCACCCATGCATAATGCACACACCCCTCTAGTGGATTCAGTATTTTGGAGAAGAAAAAAAATTTGCTTATCAATGCAGAAAAAAATGACACCGTACCCCTTCAGCGAAGTCCGGTAAACGAAGGGGGGATGAGAAACTTGGTCAGTACAAATTCGAAATTTGAGATAAAAAATCACCAGACATGTTGATTTACCGTTTAAATTGTATTTTGTGTTCTGCTAGGCATTGTTTTCCATCCAGGGATTAAGATTACCTCGGTATTTTCTCGTAAACTAAGCCGGAAAAAGCAATCAGCTGTACACACGTTTTCTTCGAATCTACCGGTGATTCGGTCAAGACACACCCAATGATATAATTTACACGATTTTAATGCTAGAATCGGCAAAAATATCTGAAACTATTTTTTTTATCAGGAATAATATATCCAATATCTAGTTAATTTAGTTGCAGCTTTTACTAAACATATTAAAAATAATAATAACCCTAAGCTAAGCAGCTGATTGCTATTGCCGGTTATTATTTTTCACATTGAACCAGTCTGACCAGTCTGACCAGTCACCGTCAAGGCACCCACGCACGTATTCGCGTGATCGCGAGAACTGAGTGTTGACATAGAGTCGTCAAACTATAACAAATATAACTTTTAACGAGTCAAAGTATGGCATTTATGATACATTTATCCATTCTCTGTCAACTAAAGTTCGTTTCAAGGCGTCAATAGCGGTAATCTGACCGTGGTTGACATTAATAATGCTGAGTTGTGTGATCTTCCGATCGCTTCACACAAGATTTTGCCGAAATTAATTAAAACAATATTGAATAAAATTAATGAAATAAGTTACAAACATAAGTCCAGATTTACAAAGAACACTTTTTATAGCCATACAGTGTAATTACATGATTAATTTGCATACAAGTGTGCACTTTACTCATTAAATACGGTAACATGAATTCATTTATAAATTTACACCAGAAGTGCGAGTTTTCTTAACAACTTCCCCCGCAAAGTGCAATCCTGTTTTTGTCTGGCCCAGTAAGAATGATGATCGATGAGAGGCAGAATGTGAAGTCCCTGTTGAATTATCCAGTTTGAACAGGAGACACATATTTAAATTTGAGTAACACATGAAATTTGTTTTTTTTGTCAGCCAAGATGCCAACCTTTACGGTTGAGGTGGAATATTGAATCAATATGCCAAAATAACATATACAGTGTGCAAGCCGGCATCAGGCATGACAGGCAAAATATACATAGAGTGCCGGACCACTCATTTTCAAAAGAAAAAATCGGCACACAAGTTTGTTTAAATTCAGTACAAGTCCTTTAAGTATTAAGTTAAAGGGGTACTGATCTAACGCAATTCTCCGGGCTGGTTGTTGCCATTGTTATTGTTTTTTCCCCCGTGAGTACCCGGGTGTTACGCAACGCAACTGAGCGTGACCAGAGACTGGGCTACCGTCTGCAAGAACAGTTAAATAAACTTGGAGGCTGGAGGCAATATTTGTTTTACGCATTTTTGCATAAACACTGATTGGTTAACTGTGATCTATAAAGATTTCGACAAAGGGCTCATGTTAATTACTTTCTTCAGCCTAAACAAACAGACAAAAAGAACGGCGGAGCTCATCAGATGTTGTCATTTGGAAATACCCCAGATGGTTATAGTTTAATACTAAAAAAAAGTATCCATGCAGTGAAAACATTTTCGGATTTCGGATTGCGTCGATAATACGATTACTACTCCCTTGTTGTCATCCACGTTTTCTCGTATAACCCTACACTTGTGTATTTGTCGTCATTCACTTGATGCTCAGTTAATGAATTTATTACAGGTACAATTAGTGGTAGCACCACTTAGATTACCTGACAAAGGTTTCCATTTGGCATTTATTGTGTCTTGGGTAATTATTCAATCTAAATCCAGGTTTGAAGTGAGGTGAAATGCATGTTATGTAATATGCACGTGGCAGCCAAGCAAGAGATGAATGTTCAGTTGATTTACTTTTTTTGGTAAATCAACGGATCGTTCCTAGTCATCAAAGGATTAACAGAAAATACGTTGATTGATTAATCACTGTTATATTGCACAGTGGATATGTCAAAAGTGAGTGTTTACATGTCTAGGTTTACTAAAACAAAGGAAATACACTCATATCATGGCGTGAAGTGCCGATGTGAAAACAACATACTTTGTTCAAAGGGTTAACTGATAATACGTTGATTGATTGATCATTGTTATCTATCACTCAATGGACTTTTAGGAACCGTGGACGTTATGAAAATAGTTGTCACGTGGGCTTTCTCAGCCGACCATTGAGACTTGACACCTATGTAAAACACCTGAAACAATCCAAGTGATCAGTTGAGAAACGAACACGGGTTATAATATCCCGAAACGATATATATCTTTTAAAACATTTGATTGTTAAAGCGACACGTGACATTGAATTAGTTTAATTTCTTTGTACAGCTGCAGACGAGTGGGATATTGTTCCTGGATATTCACGGATACATTCCCCGAACAAGGAAGCTGCCTAAAATTTATACACATAAATTTGGTAGGTTGTAATTATGGTATTTGCATTTTGTTTTCCTTCATTTGAACCGATAATTCGTTCTTGTTTCTCTACGTCTTGGTTGGGAAATTCTTCAATGCGCAATAGACGTTGTTTTCACAGGCCTTTTCCTTTGTAAGGGTATATATATTACCCTCAATTTGTGAAATGTGATTCTCTCAGGCAATTTATAAAATGTGTAAATATTTCAGTCATTTTGACTAAAAAATCTGTCCAGATTGATTAAGACTATCAAAAGGGCCTACAAACATCACAACAGATTATTATGTAGGATTAGAAGCCAAACAACATAGAAATGTACTTTTCAACGTAACATTTTCAGTCTCTTGGTGATGACATTAAACATCAACATGTTTGGAATTTGTTATCATAATAATAGAGAGATTGAAATGTTTTTCAGTCAATTTGTAAAATAACTGAATATTTAGATGTTTAATAAATATGTTACACATTTTTACAGTAAAATAATATGCACACTATAAAAAAAGCAATACTCAGGTGTAATATTTACTTTATGTTGCAAATCAAAATATTGTAAACGAAAATCGCAAAATTACCAAGCAAGTGACTTATCAAAACTTCGTCACCATTAACGATGCTACCCACAAAGATACCTACATTTCCTTATTATCTCGAAAACTGTATTTCATTTTGTTGATCAATGTGACCATACGCCCTTATTACTACCGGTATCCATAAAAGTGACTAATGCGCTTACGAATGGCGCAGCAGAGGTCGCGAACTAGTCTAGATTTCTGCTATACATCCGGGTACTCACTGGGAAAAAACAATAACAAAGGCAACAACCAGTCCCGGGGAATTGCGTTAGATCAGTGCCCCTTTAAGCTTAATGTGTTATTAATTGTAGAAATTAACCTCTTTGGTCCATCCCATTAATGTTTTACTCTGATACCCATCCACTTGACTTCCTGAAGACCCCCCTACACAAGGTCGCATTCTGAACCGTGCGCAAACTTTGTCACTCAGTCTAAATAACGGATCTATGGATTCTTTGACCAAACTAATGACAGGTCTATAAATTGATTCAGCCTCATTTCTTTTCCGCCTTGATTTGGGAATTTCGTTTGCAATTTTAACATGTATAGTATTTGAATTTACACCTGTTATATACTTGTTTCAGATTGGCAAAATTCTTTCAACAATTACCTTGTTTTCCTAATCAACAGTGCCTATGAAATTTTACCAAAAGAATGCCAGTTATTTAGATAGGTTGTTGATCTTACTACAGGTTTTGTACCATGTGAACCTAATTACGAAGTAGTTAATAATCACTTGTTTTTTTGTGATGGCAATAATTACAGATGTTGATCTTTGAGTGATAAAATGAAATTAAAAAGTTATTTATATTTATGAAAAACATACTTAATCAGGCTGTAATTGATCTTTATTGTTTTTACAATTTATATTCTTAGACTCAGTTATCCAGATATTCATTATTCACCCACATCCAGGGTGAGCATCTCTCTTTTAGTGCTATGTGACATTAAACAAGAACTGAATACTATCCTCTAAACGTGTAGTTTCTTCACACTGTTTCTGATATATCCTGACTAAAATATCCAACACCTGTACTCATTTAAAACATGAGTTTCAGTGTATTTGACCACATTGCTGTAGTTGTTTAATATACAGTCTTTGAATAACGAATCTGCAGCTGGCCTCTTTTTCATTACTCGAACGAACCCGCTGCTAACCTCAGCCTGCCCCCATGGCTCTCCTCATGAATCTGTTCTACTGCATGAGATCCTTTAAACAATAAGAACCCATGTCATTATCAGGGAATATATTTCTTTTATCCAACAGTGTTCTTAATAAGCATTGTGATTTGGTTCCTTACTTTAGTTTTCTGAATTTCAATATTTTTTTTCAAAGATGTACAGTCAAGTCCCGTTAGAACATCGTTGGTTGCATATGATTATGTCGGAGTAACGAGAATGTCAGATAAACGAAATTAAGTAGTATCAACGTTCGTGATTGAAAATCGGACAACTACACCATAGGTAACGATACAAACAAGTAATAAAAAATGAAAAATGAAATATTCATATTGTTATATTACATTGTTAGCGGAATATGTTTTCTCATCATGCAAACTCTAAAGCTTAGCACAAAATAACTGTTACAGACTGTATGACTTATTCAAAATAATTTAAAAAGGATAGACTGGAATGGAAGTCGCCAGTTTGAAACTGGTACCGCAAAGCTTGAGAAAGCTACTTTCTTAGTGGCTAACGTTGACTTCCTGTTAGTCATTTCATTGGTCGGTCATAGTTTGCTAAAGGTTGTTATGTTGTGACCTGTAATGGGATGTAGCGAGAACTTGTATCTGATTTTAATAAGAATGAGGTAATCTAATCATGTGATTAATCCTGTATTTAAAGCATTAATTGTTTATTGTTAAGCAAGTTTATCTCTGCATCGGTTGTAATATGCAGCTACCAGCCGATTTGTCTCGCATCAAAACACTGGCTGTGTACTCGTGGGCAGATGACCACGGAGTACGCTGATCACTGTGTCGGATTAACGAGACTGATCAATGAGTGATTTCGGTAATTCGTTGCAAATTTGGTGTGTCGGAGTCGGAGTGCAAGACTGTGGGATTAACGGGTCTAAATAGCACTGATTTAATCAGTTCCTATCATTAGTGTTGGATAAAGCCGATTGTCGGATTAACGAGTGTCGGATTAACGAGACTTGACCGTATTTGTAACTGAAAGAAACTATATCTTTTTTTCACAGCAAACTTATTTAAAATATTTGTATGCTATTAGGAAATATTTCAGTTTTTCCTTAATTTAAAAAGTTTCTTTGGTCACTATTTGAAGAAAAATATTCTTGAATATTGCATATGTGCAGTGATGTCAAAGGTAGGATTTTCCAATTTTGCACCTACTTTGAGTTTTATTGCCCTTAGCAGCATCTTCACTTTGGTGACACCAACTATTACGTTGTGAGGGTTTAATCAAGGTCAAAATTCATAATATTGCAAAAAATGCAACATACATGTAAGGAAACACTGCAAATTTCAATTATGCAAAATGTCAATACATTTTGAAACAATTGATGTCCGATTGATAATCATTAATGGGTTTTCTAAATGTGGAGCCGAGAAAAATGGGGATATGTGAAAGTCAAAGTTCATAACTGGACTAAACATTAAAAAGAAATTTGTTTTTAACATATTGGTGTATTTTCCGGACAATAGTGTGCACCCCTCTACATACCAGGTGTGCAGTATTTTGGAAGTATTATGTGCAGTATAAAACTACACGTGTCTGTTCAGGTGAACAAACATGTAATGACAAACTTGGTCAATAAAATTATGAAATTTGTGATAAAACATCAGCAGACATGATCATATTCCATGTACATTGTATCTCTTGTTCTGCTAGACATTGTTTCATACGAGGAGATTAAGCCGAAAATAGCAATCAGCCGTACACCCATTTTCTCCTACATCTACCTGTGATTCAAGAAATACTATTAAAATAACTTGAAAGAATTTTGAAGCAATGATCAGTAGAAATTGTATCTAAAACAATTATTTTAGCAGGAATAAAATATTTCAGTATCATGTGATTTCAGTTGCAGTTTTTACTCTAGACATTTAAAACAATAATAATTATAAGCATTGCACTTTGGTACAGCTGATTGCTTTTGCTGGATATTTTTAACAGCTTGACCAGTCACAGTTCCCGTGGTCCTGCTTTTTTTATTGCAAAGTGAGTGAGTATGGTTTTACTCTACTTTTAGCAATATTCCAGCAATTTTGCGGCAGAGACACAAGAAGTGGGCTTCACACATTGTACCCATGTGGGAAATCGAACTCAGGTTTTGGCAGGACGAGCGAACACTTTAACCACTAGGCTACCCCAACGCCCCTTTGATTGCAATGACATTATGCCACCATGGCAACCTTGTTTAAAATCGGATTGGACTTCTGTGAGCAGCTTTTAGAGACAAAATGGCTTGGTCATTCATACACAGTGTCAGGCCTTGTTGTTTTAGGAGATGTTGAAAATATAGTGAAAATATGAAAAACACAAGAGAAAGGGGTACGTTAAAGTCAAAGCTCATAAGTGGATCAAAAATCTTAATATGCCAAAAACATATTAAAATTCTAAAAACATACTTGTTGCCTATCCAGTTTCATAATGATACATGCAGAAATGGCTGAGTTATGGCCAAAAATGACATTTCAATATGTCCACCTTTGGCAGGACTGTTTAACATCTTACTGGAACTCTGTGAAGTGCATTTAGAGACACCACAGCTGGGATCAGTCCTACAGAGTTTCAGCTGCATAGACCTTTTAATTTCAGTGGAGATGTCACAAATGTAACAGACAGACAATTGGCCATGACTTTAAGTCTTGTAGACTAAAAAAAAGCAGGCACATATACCTTAACAATTATGGCAACACATGAATGAATAATGACAACCTGTCTTGTTTTGTTCAGAAAGACTTGTTTAACCTGTTTCATATTCAGGCTTTAAAATATGTCTGTATGCTGCTTGACTTATATACTAGTAAACGCAATCCTATCTCTGATGCTAGTCAGATTCATCGCAGCTATTTTGAAAGAACTAATCCAAAGAACAGCTTCTGTAAGCTGCAACAAGCATCCCTGGTGCAGATGTTGTGGAGAGGGAGGCGTACATAACTATGACAATGTTCGATGATCGCCAAGTAACAGCTGTGGAGGTGAACTGAGCTAACAATCAGTGTAGTAGTTCACCTATATTGTGTGGAGGTGAACTGAGCTAACAATCAGTGTAGTAGTTCACCTATATTGTGTGGAGGTGAACTGAGCTAACAATCAGTGTAGTAGTTCACCTATATTGTGTGGAGGTCAACTGAGCTAACAATCAGTGTAGTAGTTCACCTATATTGTGTGGAGGTCAACTGAGCTAACAATCAGTGTAGTAGTTCACCTATATTGTGTGGAGGTGAACTGAGCTAACAATCAGTGTAGTAGTTCACCTATATTGTGTGGAGGTGAACTGAGCTAACAATCAGTGTAGTAGTTCACCTATATTGTGTGGAGGTGAACTGAGCTAACAATCAGTGTAGTAGTTCACCTATATTGTGTGGAGGTCAACTGGGCTAACAATCAGTGTAGTAGTTCACCTATATTGTGTGGAGGTCAACTGAGCTAACAATCAGTGTAGTAGTTCACCTATATTGTGTGGAGGTCAACTGAGCTAACAATCAGTGTAGTAGTTCACCTATATTGTGTGGAGGTGAACTGAGCTAACAATCAGTGTAGTAGTTCACCTATATTGTGTGGAGGTCAACTGAGCTAACAATCAGTGTAGTAGTTCACCTATATTGTGTGGAGGTCAACTGAGCTAACAATCAGTGTAGTAGTTCACCTATATTGTGTGGAGGTGAACTGAGCTAACAATCAGTGTAGTAGTTCACCTATATTGTGTGGAGGTGAACTGAGCTAACAATCAGTGTAGTAGTTCCCCTATATTGTGTGGAGGTGAACTGAGCTAACAATCAGTGTAGTAGTTCCCCTATATTGTGTGGAGGTGAACTGAGCTAACAATCAGTGTAGTAGTTCACCTATATTGTGTGGAGGTCAACTGAGCTAACAATCAGTGTAGTAGTTCACCTATATTGTGTGGAGGTCAACTGGGGCTAACAATCAGTGTAGTAGTTCACCTATATTGTGTGGAGGTGAACTGAGCTAACAATCAGTGTAGTAGTTCCCCTATATTGTGTGGAGGTCAACTGAGCTAACAATCAGTGTAGTAGTTCACCTATATTGTGTGGAGGTCAACTGAGCTAACAATCAGTGTAGTAGTTCACCTATATTGTGTGGAGGTCAACTGGGGCTAACAATCAGTGTAGTAGTTCACCTATATTGTGTGGAGGTGAACTGAGCTAACAATCAGTGTAGTAGTTCCCCTATATTGTGTGGAGGTCAACTGAGCTAACAATCAGTGTAGTAGTTCACCTATATTGTGTGGAGGTGAACTGAGCTAACAATCAGTGTAGTAGTTCACCTATATTGTGTGGAGGTCAACTGGGGCTAACAATCAGTGTAGTAGTTCACCTATATTGTGTGGAGGTCAACTGAGCTAACAATCAGTGTAGTAGTTCACCTATATTGTGTGGAGGTCAACTGGGGCTAACAATCAGTGTAGTAGTTCACCTATATTGTGTGGAGGTGAACTGAGCTAACAATCAGTGTAGTAGTTCACCTATATTGTGTGGAGGTCAACTGAGCTAACAATCAGTGTAGTAGTTCACCTATATTGTGTGGAGGTGAACTGAGCTAACAATCAGTGTAGTAGTTCACCTATATTGTGTGGAGGTGAACTGAGCTAACAATCAGTGTAGTAGTTCACCTATATTGTGTGGAGGTCAACTGGGGCTAACAATCAGTGTAGTAGTTCACCTATATTGTGTGGAGGTGAACTGAGCTAACAATCAGTGTAGTAGTTCACCTATATTGTGTGGAGGTGAACTGAGCTAACAATCAGTGTAGTAGTTCCCCTATATTGTGTGGAGGTGAACTGAGCTAACAATCAGTGTAGTAGTTCACCTATATTGTGTGGAGGTGAACTGAGCTAACAATCAGTGTAGTAGTTCACCTATATTGTGTGGAGGTCAACTGGGGCTAACAATCAGTGTAGTAGTTTTTACCTATATTGTGTGGAGGTGAACTGAGCTAACAATCAGTGTAGTAGTTCCCCTATATTGTCTACATACCTGGATCTGTGATGGGAGGACCTGAAACAGTAGATAAACACACTCAGTGGGAGGGGAAGATGTATAACATGCATCAGGATGTTGTTGTTGTTATGGACAACTATATATATACACAACATATATATGGGATCACACGAGGATGATGAGGAGCAGTTCATGGAGTTGTGACAGTCACTGATTCCGGCGTCAATTTACACAAGAAAATACTACAAAGGGTATGTCAACATGATGCATCGCCATTTGACGTACAAGAATGAGGTGAAATTGCTGCTTTTTTATCAGTGGTAACCATGTTGAGACACTAAATGATAGTGGTGGAGAAAGTAAAAGACAAGATCAGATTGGTGACTCACCCAAACATGCTTCTAATAAACATGTCAATTAGCGTGATTTCAAGGCTATCAAATTTGCATTGACAAGCTTGGGATGTAGAAATGTGGCATGGTTGTGGTAGACGTGAAAAAGATCAGCAGAAAGAACTCACAGCATAATAGATTCAGATCCTCAACCATGCTGAGTTCAGGCCCGACACCCACTAACTGTGAGCAAACCATGCACTAGCAGGGTACAAGTGTTGTCCCCTTATGATGATGACTGTACAGCCATATAGCATGAGGGTTAGGGTTAGGGTTAGGGTTATAGCATGATAGAAGAATACAACAGTTGTCCAACTATCACTGGCATCAAGATGATTGTACACAATTATAACATGAGGGTTAGGGTTAGTTTCAGGGTTACAGCATGATAGAAGAATACAACAGTTGTCTCACTATCACTGGCATCAAGATGATTGTACACAATTATAACATGAGGGTTAGGGTTAGGGTTACAGCATGATAGAAGAATACAACAGTTGTCCCACTATCACTGGCATCAAGATGACTGTACACAATTATAACATGAGGGTTAGGGTTAGGGTTAGGGTTAGCTTCAGGGTTACAGCATGATAGAAGGATACAACAGTTGTCCCACTATCACTGGCATCAAGATGACTGTACAGAATTATAGCATGAGGGTTAGGGTTAGGGTAAGGGTGAGTTTCAGGGTTACAGCATGATAGAAGAATACAACAGTTGTCCCACTATCACTGGCATCAAGATGACTGTACAGAATTATAACATGAGGGTTAGGGTTAGGGTTAGGGTTACAGCATGATAGAAGAAAACAACAGTTGTCCCACTATCACTGGCATCAAGATGACTGTACAGAATTATAACATGAGGGTTAGGGTTAGGGTTAGGGTTACAGCATGATAGAAGAATACAACAGTTGTCCCACTATCACCGGCATCAAGATGACTGTACAGAATTATAGTATGAGGGTTAGGGTTAGGGTTAGGGTTAGGGTTAGCTTCAGGGTTACAGCATGATAGAAGGATACAACAGTTGTCCCACTATCACTGGCATCGAGATGACTGTACAGATTTATAGCATGAGGGTTAGGGTTAGGGTTAGGGTTACAGCATGATAGAAGAATACAACAGTTGTCCCACTATCACTGGCATCAAGATGATTGTACACAATTATAGCATGAGGGTTAGGGTTAGTTTTAGGGTTACAGCATGATAGAAGAATACAACAGTTGTCCCACTATCACTGGCTTCAAGATGATTGTACACAATTATAACATGAGGGTTAGGGTTAGTTTCAGGGTTACAGCATGATAGAAGAATACAACAGTTGTCTCACTATCACTGGCATCAAGATGATTGTACACAATTATAACATGAGGGTTAGGGTTAGGGTTACAGCATGATAGAAGAATACAACAGTTGTCCCACTATCACTGGCATCAAGATGACTGTACAGAATTATAACATCAGGGTTAGGGTTAGGGTTACAGCATGATAGAAGAATACAACAGTTGTCCCACTATCACTGGCATCAAGATGACTGTACACAATTATAACATGAGGGTTAGGGTTAGGGTTAGGGTTAGCTTCAGGGTTACAGCATGATAGAAGGATACAACAGTTGTCCCACTATCACTGGCATCAAGATGACTGTACAGAATTATAGCATGAGGGTTAGGGTTAGGGTAAGGGTGAGTTTCAGGGTTACAGCATGATAGAAGAATACAACAGTTGTCCCACTATCACTGGCATCGAGATGACTGTACAGAATTGTGGCATGTGGGTTAGGGTTAGGGTTAGGGTTACAGCATGATAGAAGAATACAACAGTTGTCCCACTATCACCGGCATCAAGATGACTGTACAGAATTATAGTATGAGGGTTAGGGTTAGGGTTAGGGTTAGGGTTAGCTTCAGGGTTACAGCATGATAGAAGGATACAACAGTTGTCCCACTATCACTGGCATCGAGATGACTGTACAGATTTATAGCATGAGGGTTAGGGTTAGGGTTAGGGTTACAGCATGATAGAAGAATACAACAGTTGTCCCACTATCACTGGCATCAAGATGACTGTACAGAATTATAACATCAGGGTTAGGGTTAGGGTTACAGCATGATAGAAGAATACAACAGTTGTCCAACTATCACTGGCATCAAGATGACTGTACACAATTATAGCATGAGGGTTAGGGTTAGTTTTAGGGTTACAGCATGACAGAAGGATACAACAGTTGTCCCACTATCACTGGCATCAAGATGACTGTACAGAATTATAGCATGAGGGTTAGGGTTAGTTTTAGGGTTACAGCATGATAGAAGAATACAACAGTTGTCCCACTATCACTGTCATCAAGATGACTGTACAGAATTATAACATCAGGGTTAGGGTAAGGGTTACAGCATGATAGAAGAATACAACAGTTGTCCAACTATCACTGGCATCAAGATGACTGTACAGAATTATAGCATGAGGGTAAGGGTTAGTTTTAGGGTTACAGCATGATAGAAGAATACAACAGTTGTCCCACTATCACTGGCATCGAGATGACTGTACACAATTATAGCATGAGGGTTAGGGTTAGTTTTAGGGTTACAGCATGATAGAAGGATACAACAGTTGTCCCACTATCACTGGCATCAAGATGACTGTACACAATTATAGCATGAGGGTTAGGGTTAGTTTTAGGGTTACAGCATGACAGAAGGATACAACAGTTGTCCCACTATCACTGGCATCGAGATGACTGTACAGATTTATAGCATGAGGGTTAGGGTTAGGGTTAGGGTTACAGCATGATAGAAGGATACAACAGTTGTCCCACTATCACTGGCATCAAGATGACTGTACAGAATTATAACATCAAGGTTAGGGTAATGGTTACAGCATGATAGAAGAATACAACAGTTGTCCAACTATCACTGGCATCAAGATGACTGTACAGAATTATAACATCAGGGTTAGGGTTAGGGTTACAGCATGATAGAAGAATACAACAGTTGTCCCACTATCACTGGCATCAAGATGACTGTACACAATTATAACATGAGGGTTAGGGTTAGGGTTAGGGTTAGCTTCAGGGTTACAGCATGATAGAAGGATACAACAGTTGTCCCACTATCACTGGCATCAAGATGACTGTACAGAATTATAGCATGAGGGTTAGGGTTAGGGTAAGGGTGAGTTTCAGGGTTACAGCATGATAGAAGAATACAACAGTTGTCCCACTATCACTGGCATCGAGATGACTGTACAGAATTGTGGCATGTGGGTTAGGGTTAGGGTTAGGGTTACAGCATGATAGAAGAATACAACAGTTGTCCCACTATCACCGGCATCAAGATGACTGTACAGAATTATAGTATGAGGGTTAGGGTTAGGGTTAGGGTTAGGGTTAGCTTCAGGGTTACAGCATGATAGAAGGATACAACAGTTGTCCCACTATCACTGGCATCGAGATGACTGTACAGATTGATAGCATGAGGGTTAGGGTTAGGGTTAGGGTTACAGCATGATAGAAGAATACAACAGTTGTCCCACTATCACTGGCATCAAGATGACTGTACAGAATTATAACATCAGGGTTAGGGTTAGGGTTACAGCATGATAGAAGAATACAACAGTTGTCCAACTATCACTGGCATCAAGATGACTGTACACAATTATAGCATGAGGGTTAGGGTTAGTTTTAGGGTTACAGCATGACAGAAGGATACAACAGTTGTCCCACTATCACTGGCATCAAGATGACTGTACAGAATTATAGCATGAGGGTTAGGGTTAGTTTTAGGGTTACAGCATGATAGAAGAATACAACAGTTGTCCCACTATCACTGTCATCAAGATGACTGTACAGAATTATAACATCAGGGTTAGGGTAAGGGTTACAGCATGATAGAAGAATACAACAGTTGTCCCACTATCACTGGCATCGAGATGACTGTACACAATTATAGCATGAGGGTTAGGGTTAGTTTTAGGGTTACAGCATGATAGAAGGATACAACAGTTGTCCCACTATCACTGGCATCAAGATGACTGTACACAATTATAGCATGAGGGTTAGGGTTAGTTTTAGGGTTACAGCATGACAGAAGGATACAACAGTTGTCCCACTATCACTGGCATCGAGATGACTGTACAGAATTATAGCATGAGGGTTAGGGTTAGGGTTAGGGTTACAGCATGATAGAAGGATACAACAGTTGTCCCACTATCACTGGCATCAAGATGACTGTACAGAATTATAACATCAAGGTTAGGGTAATGGTTACAGCATGATAGAAGAATACAACAGTTGTCCAACTATCACTGGCATCAAGATGACTGTACAGAATTATAACATCAGGGTTAGGGTTAGGGTTACAGCATGATAGAAGAATACAACAGTTGTCCCACTATCACTGGCATCAAGATGACTGTACAGAATTATAACATGAGGGTTAGGGTTAGGGTTAGGGTTAGCTTCAGGGTTACAGCATGATAGAAGGATACAACAGTTGTCCCACTATCACTGGCATCAAGATGACTGTACAGAATTATAGTATGAGGGTTAGGGTTAGGGTAAGGGTGAGTTTCAGGGTTACAGCATGATAGAAGAATACAACAGTTGTCCCACTATCACTGGCATCGAGATGACTGTACAGAATTGTGGCATGTGGGTTAGGGTTAGGGTTAGGGTTACAGCATGATAGAAGAATACAACAGTTGTCCCACTATCACCGGCATCAAGATGACTGTACAGAATTATAGTATGAAGGTTAGGGTTAGGGTTAGGGTAAGGGTTAGCTTCAGGGTTACAGCATGATAGAAGGATACAACAGTTGTCCCACTATCACTGGCATCGAGATGACTGTACAGATTTATAGCATGAGGGTTAGGGTTAGGGTTAGGGTTACAGCATGATAGAAGAATACAACAGTTGTCCCACTATCACTGGCATCAAGATGACTGTACAGAATTATAACATCAGGGTTAGGGTTAGGGTTACAGCATGATAGAAGAATACAACAGTTGTCCAACTATCACTGGCATCAAGATGACTGTACACAATTATAGCATGAGGGTTAGGGTTAGTTTTAGGGTTACAGCATGACAGAAGGATACAACAGTTGTCCCACTATCACTGGCATCAAGATGACTGTACAGAATTATAACATGAGGGTTAGGGTTAGTTTTAGGGTTACAGCATGATAGAAGAATACAACAGTTGTCCCACTATCACTGGCATCAAGATGACTGTACAGAATTATAACATCAGGGTTAGGGTAAGGGTTACAGCATGATAGAAGAATACAACAGTTGTCCAACTATCACTGGCATCAAGATGACTGTACAGAATTATAGCATGAGGGTAAGGGTTAGTTTTAGGGTTACAGCATGATAGAAGAATACAACAGTTGTCCCACTATCACTGGCATCGAGATAACTGTACACAATTATAGCATGAGGGTTAGGGTTAGTTTTAGGGTTACAGCATGATAGAAGGATACAACAGTTGTCCCACTATCACTGGCATCAAGATGACTGTACACAATTATAGCATGAGGGTTAGGGTTAGTTTTAGGGTTACAGCATGACAGAAGGATACAACAGTTGTCCCACTATCACTGGCATCGAGATGACTGTACAGATTTATAGCATGAGGGTTAGGGTTAGGGTTAGGGTTACAGCATGATAGAAGGATACAACAGTTGTCCCACTATCACTGGCATCAAGATGACTGTACAGAATTATAACATCAGGGTTAGGGTAAGGGTTACAGCATGATAGAAGAATACAACAGTTGTCCAACTATCACTGGCATCAAGATGACTGTACACAATTATAGCATGAGGGTTAGGGTTAGTTTTAGGGTAACAGCATGATAGAAGGATACAACAGTTGTCCCACTATCACTGGCATCAAGATGACTGTACAGAATTATAGCATGAGGGTTAGGGTTAGTTTTAGGGTTACAGCATGATAGAAGAATACAACAGTTGTCCCACTATCACTGTCATCAAGATGACTGTACAGAATTATAACATCAGGGTTAGGGTAACGGTTACAGCATGATAGAAGAATACAACAGTTGTCCAACTATCACTGGCATCAAGATGACTGTACAGAATTATAGCATGAGGGTAAGGGTTAGTTTTAGGGTTACAGCATGATAGAAGAATACAACAGTTGTCCCACTATCACTGGCATCGAGATGACTGTACACAATTATAGCATGAGGGTTAGGGTTAGTTTTAGGGTTACAGCATGATAGAAGGATACAACAGTTGTCCCACTATCACTGGCATCAAGATGACTGTACACAATTATAGCATGAGGGTTAGGGTTAGTTTTAGGGTTACAGCATGACAGAAGGATACAACAGTTGTCCCACTATCACTGGCATCAAGATGACTGTACAGAATTATAACATCAGGGTTAGGGTTAGGGTTAGGGTTACAGCATGATAGAAGAATACAACAGTTGTCCCACTATCACTGGCATCAAGATGACTGTACAGAATTATAGCATGAGGGTTAGGGTTAGTTTTAGGGTTACAGCATGACAGAAGGATACAACAGTTGTCCCACTATCACTGGCATCGAGATGACTGTACAGATTTATAGCATGAGGGTTAGGGTTAGGGTTAGGGTTACAGCATGATAGAAGAATACAACAGTTGTCCCACTATCACTGGCATCAAGATGACTGTACAGAATTATAACATCAGGGTTAGGGTAAGGGTTACAGCATGATAGAAGAATACAACAGTTGTCCAACTATCACTGGCATCAAGATGACTGTACACAATTATAGCATGAGGGTTAGGGTTAGTTTTAGGGTAACAGCATGATAGAAGGATACAACAGTTGTCCCACTATCACTGGCATCAAGATGACTGTACAGAATTATAGCATGAGGGTTAGGGTTAGGGTTAGGGTTACAGCATGATAGAAGAATACAACAGTTGTCCCACTATCACTGTCATCAAGATGACTGTACAGAATTATAACATCAGGGTTAGGGTAACGATTACAGCATGATAGAAGAATACAACAGTTGTCCAACTATCACTGGCATCAAGATGACTGTACAGAATTATAGCATGAGGGTAAGGGTTAGTTTTAGGGTTACAGCATGATAGAAGAATACAACAGTTGTCCCACTATCACTGGCATCGAGATGACTGTACACAATTATAGCATGAGGGTTAGGGTTAGTTTTAGGGTTACAGCATGATAGAAGGATACAACAGTTGTCCCACTATCACTGGCATCAAGATGACTGTACAGAATTATAACATCAGGGTTAGGGTTAGGGTTACAGCAAGAGATAAGAATACAACAGTTGTCCCACTATCACCGGGATCAAGTTGACTGTACAGAATTATAACATGAGGGATAGGGTTAGGGTTAGGGTTACAGCATGATAGAAGAATACAACAGTTGTCCAACTATCACTGGCATCAAGATGACTGTACAGAATTATAACATGAGGGTTATGGTTAGGGTTACAGTATGATAGAAGAATACAACAGTTGTCCCACTATCACTGGCATCAAGTTGACTGTTAGGGTAAGGGTTACAGCATGATAGAAGAATACAACAGTTGTCCCACTATCACTGACATCAAGATGACTGTACAGAATTATAGCATGAGGGTTAGGGTTAGGGTTACAGTATGATAGAAGAATACAACAGTTGTCCCACTATCAATGGCATCAAGATGACTGTACAGAATTATAGCATGAGGGTTAGGGTTAGTTTTAGGGTTACAGCATGATAGAAGGATACAACAGTTGTCCCACTATCACTGGCATCGAGATGACTGTACAGATTTATAGCATGAGGGTTAGGGTTAGGGTAAGGGTTACAGCATGATAGAAGAATACAACAGTTGTCCCACTATCACTGGCATCAAGATGACTGTACAGAATTATAACATCAGGGTTAGGGTAAGGGTTACAGCATGATAGAAGAATACAACAGTTGTCCCACTATCACTGGCATCAAGATGACTGTACACAATTATAGCATGAGGGTTAGGGTTAGTTTTAGGGTTACAGCATGACAGAAGGATACAACAGTTGTCCCACTATCACTGGCATCAAGATGACTGTAAAGAATTATAGCATGAGGGTTAGGGTTAGTTTTAGGGTTACAGCATGATAGAAGAATACAACAG
Organism: Haliotis rufescens; assembly: GCF_023055435.1. NCBI lineage: Eukaryota > Metazoa > Mollusca > Gastropoda > Lepetellida > Haliotidae > Haliotis > Haliotis rufescens. Next base: position 93,749,418 of record NW_025963779.1, on the reverse strand, counting down.
TTGTCCCACTATCACTGGCATCAAGATGACTGTACAGAATTATAACATCAGGGTTAGGGTTAGGGTTACAGCAAGAGATAAGAATACAACAGTTGTCCCACTATCACCGGGATCAAGTTGACTGTACAGAATTATAACATGAGGGATAGGGTTAGGGTTAGGGTTACAGCATGATAGAAGAATACAACAGTTGTCCAACTATCACTGGCATCAAGATGACTGTACAGAATTATAACATGAGGGTTATGGTTAGGGTTACAGTATGATAGAAGAATACAACAGTTGTCCCACTATCACTGGCATCAAGTTGACTGTTAGGGTAAGGGTTACAGCATGATAGAAGAATACAACAGTTGTCCCACTATCACTGACATCAAGATGACTGTACAGAATTATAGCATGAGGGTTAGGGTTAGGGTTACAGTATGATAGAAGAATACAACAGTTGTCCCACTATCAATGGCATCAAGATGACTGTACAGAATTATAGCATGAGGGTTAGGGTTAGTTTTAGGGTTACAGCATGATAGAAGGATACAACAGTTGTCCCACTATCACTGGCATCGAGATGACTGTACAGATTTATAGCATGAGGGTTAGGGTTAGGGTAAGGGTTACAGCATGATAGAAGAATACAACAGTTGTCCCACTATCACTGGCATCAAGATGACTGTACAGAATTATAACATCAGGGTTAGGGTAAGGGTTACAGCATGATAGAAGAATACAACAGTTGTCCCACTATCACTGGCATCAAGATGACTGTACACAATTATAGCATGAGGGTTAGGGTTAGTTTTAGGGTTACAGCATGACAGAAGGATACAACAGTTGTCCCACTATCACTGGCATCAAGATGACTGTAAAGAATTATAGCATGAGGGTTAGGGTTAGTTTTAGGGTTACAGCATGATAGAAGAATACAACAGTTGTCCCACTATCACTGGCATCAAGATGACTGTACAGAATTATAACATCAGGGTTAGGGTTAGGGTTACAGCAAGAGATAAGAATACAACAGTTGTCCCACTATCACCGGGATCAAGTTGACTGTACAGAATTATAACATGAGGGATAGGGTTAGGGTTAGGGTTACAGCATGATAGAAGAATACAACAGTTGTCCAACTATCACTGGCATCAAGATGACTGTACAGAATTATAACATGAGGGTTATGGTTAGGGTTACAGTATGATAGAAGAATACAACAGTTGTCCCACTATCACTGGCATCAAGTTGACTGTTAGGGTAAGGGTTACAGCATGATAGAAGAATACAACAGTTGTCCCACTATCACTGACATCAAGATGACTGTACAGAATTATAGCATGAGGGTTAGGGTTAGGGTTACAGTATGATAGAAGAATACAACAGTTGTCCCACTATCAATGGCATCAAGATGACTGTACACAATTATAGTATGAGGGTTAGGGTTAGTTTTAGGGTTACAGCATGATATAAGGATACAACAGTTGTCCCACTATCACTGGCATCAAGATGACTGTACAGAATTATAGCATGAGGGTTAGGGTAAGGGTTACAGCATGATAGAAGGATACAACAGTTGTCCCACTATCACTGGCATCAAGATGACTGTACAGAATTATAGCATGAGGGTTAGGGTTAGTTTTAGGGTTACAGCATGACAGAAGGATACAACAGTTGTCCCACTATCACTGGCATCAAGATGACTGTACAGAATTATAGCATGAGGGTTAGGGTTAGTTTTAGGGTTACAGCATGATAGAAGGATACAACAGTTGTCCCACTATCACTGGCATCAAGATGACTGTACAGAATTATAGCATGAGGATTAGGGTTAGGTTTAGGGTTACAGCATGACAGAAGGATACAACAGTTGTCCCACTATCACTGGCATCAAGAAGACTGTACAGAATTATAACATGAGGGTTAGGGTTAGGGTTAGGGTTAGGGTTAGGGTTACAGCATGACAGAAGGATACAACAGTTGTCCCACTATCACTGGCATCAAGATGACTGTACAGAATTATAGCATGAGGATTAGGGTTAGGTTTAGGGTTACAGCATGACAGAAGGATACAACAGTTGTACCAGTATCACTGGCATCAAGATGATTGTACACAATTATAGCATGAGGATTAGGGTTAGGTTTAGGGTTACAGCATGACTGAAGGATACAACAGTTGTCCCACTATCACTGGCATCAAGATGACTGTACAGAATTATAGCATGAGGATTAGGGTTAGGTTTAGGGTTACAGCATGACAGAAGGATACAACAGTTGTACCAGTATCACTGGCATCAAGATGATTGTACACAATTATAGCATGAGGGTTAGGGTTAGGGTTAGGGTTACAGCATGATAGAAGAATACAACAGTTGTCCCACTATCACTGGCATCAAGATTAATGTACACAATTATAACATGAGGGTTAGGGTTAGGGTTAGGGTTACAGCATGATATAAGGATACAACAGTTGTACCAGTATCACTGGCATCAAGATGACTGTACAGAATTATAGCATGAGGGTTAGGGTTAGGGTTACAGCAAGATAGAAGAATACAACAGTTGTCCCACTATCACTGGCATCAAGTTGACTGTACAGAATTATAACATGAGGGATAGGGTTAGTTTCAGGGTTACAGCATGATAGAAGGATACAACAGTTGTACCACTATCACTGGCATCAAGATGACTGTACAGAATTATAACATGAGGGTTAGGGTTAGTTTTAGGGTTACAGCATGATATAAGGATACAACAGTTGTACCAGTATCACTGGCATCAAGATGACTGTACAGAATTATAGCATGAGGGTTAGGGTTAGTTTTAGGGTTACAGCATGATATAAGGATACAACAGTTGTACCAGTATCACTGGCATCAAGATGACTCTACAGAATTATAGCATGAGGGTTAGGGTTAGGGTTACAGCAAGATAGAAGAATACAACAGTTGTCCCACTATCACTGGCATCAAGATGACTGTACAGAATTATAACATGAGGGTTAGGGTTAGGGTTGGGGTTAGAGTTACAGGAAGATAGAAGAATACAACAGTTGTCCCACTATCACTGGCATCAAGTTGACTGTACAGAATTATAACATGGGGGTTAGGGTTAGGGTTGGGGTTAGAGTTACAGGAAGATAGAAGAATACAACAGTTGTCCCACTATCAATGGCATCAAGTTGACTGTGCAGAATTATAACATGAGGGTTAGGGTTAGGGTTAGGGTTAGGGTTACAGCATGACAGAAGGATACAACAGTTGTCCCACTATCACTGGCATCAAGATGACTGTACACAATTATAGCATGAGGGTTAGGGTTAGGGTTAGGGTTACAGCATGATAGAAGAATACAACAGTTGTCCCACTATCACTGGCATCAAGATTACTGTACAGAATTATAACATGAGGGTTAGGATTAGGGTTTCAGCATGATAGAAGAATACAACAGTTGTCCCACTATCACTGGCATCAAGATGACTGTACAGAATTGTAGCATGAGGGTTAGGGTTAGGGTAAGGGTTACAGCATGATAGAAGAATACAACAGTTGTCCCACTATCACTGGCATCAAGATCACTGTACAGAATTATAGCATGAGGGTTAGGGTTAGGGTTAGGGTTACAGCATGATAGAAGAATACAACAGTTGTCCCACTATCACTGGCATCAAGATGACTGTACACAATTATAGTATGAGGGTTAGGGTTAGGGTTAGGGTTACAGCATGATAGAAGAATACAACAGTTGTCCCACTATCACTGGCATCAAGATGACTGTACACAATTATAGCATGAGGGTTAGGGTTAGGGTAAGGGTTACAGCATGATAGAAGAATACAACAGTTGTCCCACTATCACTGGCATCAAGATCACTGTACAGAATTATAGCATGAGGGTTAGGGTTAGGGTTAGGGTTACAGCATGATAGAAGAATACAACAGTTGTCCCACTATCACTGGCATCAAGATGACTGTACACAATTATAGCATGAGGGTTAGGGTTAGGGTTAGGGTTACAGCATGATAGAAGAATACAACAGTTGTCCCACTATCACTGGCATCAAGATGACTGTACAGAATGATAGGATGAGGGTTAGGGTTAGTTTTAGGGTTACAGCATGATATAAGGATACAACAGTTGTACCAGTATCACTGGCATCAAGATGACTCTACAGAATTATAGCATGAGGGTTAGGGTTAGGGTTACAGCAAGATAGAAGAATACAACAGTTGTCCCACTATCACTGGCATCAAGATGACTGTACACAATGATAGCATGAGGGTTAGGGTTAGTTTTAGGGTTACAGTATGATAGAAGGATACAACAGTTGTACCAGTATCACTGGCATCAAGATGACTGTACAGAATGATAGGATGAGGGTAAGGGTTAGTTTTAGGGTTACAGCATGATATAAGGATACAACAGTTGTACCAGTATCACTGGCATCAAGATGACTGTACAGAATTATAGCATGAGGGTTTGGGTTAATTTTAGGGTTAGGGTTACAGCATAATAGACGAATACAACAGTTGTCCCACTATCACTGGCATCAAGATGACTGTACAGAATTATAACATGAGGGTTAGGGTTAGGGTTAGGGTTAGGGTTACAGCATGATAGAAGAATACAACAGTTGTCCCACTATCACTGGCAGCAAGTTGACTGTACAGAATTATAACATGAGGGTTAGGGTTAGGGTTGGGGTTAGAGTTACAGGAAGATAGAAGAATACAACAGTTGTCCCAGTATCACTGGCATCAAGCTGACTGTACAGAATTATAACATGAGGGTTAGGGTTAGGGTTAGGGTTAGGGTTACAGCATGATAGAAGAATACAACAGTTGTCCCACTATCACTGGCATCAAGATGACTGTACAGGATTATAACATGAGGGTTAGGGTTTCAGCATGATAGAAGAATACAACAGTTGTCCCACTATCACCGGCATCAAGATGACTGTACAGAATTGTATTATGAGGGTTAGGGTTAGTTTCAGGGTTACAGCATGATAGAAGAATACAACAGTTGTCCCACTATCACCGGCATCAAGATGACTGTACAGAATTGTAGTATGAGGGTTAGGGTTAGTTTCAGGGTTATAGCATGATAGAAGAATACAACAGTTGTCCCACTATCACTGGCATCAAGATGACTGTACAGAATTATAACATGAGGGTTAGGGTTAGGGTTAGGGTTACAGCATGATAGAAGAATACAACAGTTGTCCCACTATCACTGGCATCAAGATGACTGTACACAATTATAGCATGAGGGTTAGGGTTAGGGTAAGGGTTACAGCATGATAGAAGAATACAACAGTTGTCCCACTATCACTGCCATCAAGATGACTGTACAGAATTATAACATGAGGGTTAGGGTTAGGGTTAGGGTTAGGGTTACAGCATGATAGAAGAATACAACAGTTGTCCCACTATCACTGGCATCAAGATGACTGTACAGAATTGTAACATGAGGGTTGGGGTTAGGGTTACAGCATGATAGAAGAATACAACAGTTGTCCCACTATCACTGGCATCAAGTTGACTGTACAGAATTATAACATGAGGGTTAGGGTTAGGGTTAGGGTTAGGGTTACAGCATGATAGAAGAATACAACAGTTGTCCCACTATCACTGGCATCAAGATTACTGTACAGAGTTATAACATGAGGGTTAGGATTAGGGTTAGGGTTACAGCATGATAGAAGAATACAACAGTTGTCCCACTATCACTGGCATCAAGATGACTGTAAAGAATTATAGCATGAGGGTTAGGGTTAGGGTTAGGGTTAGTTTCAGGGTTACAGGATGATAGAAGGATACAACAGTTGTCCCACTATCACTGGCATCAAGATGACTCTACAGAATTATAGCATGAGGGTTAGGGTAAGGGTTACAGCATGATAGAAGGATACAACAGTTGTCCCACTATCACTGGCATCAAGTTGACTGTACAGAATTATAACATGAGGGTTGGGGTTAGGTTGGGGTATGGGCTACCAACAGTGTAGTAGTACAACATGACCAATACAGCATGAGACACCAACAGTGTACCAGCACAACATAGGCCACCAACAGTGTACCAGCACAACATGACCAGCACAACATAGGCCACCAACAGTGTACAAGCAGAACATGGGCCACCAACAATGTACTAGCACAACATGGGCCACCAACAGTGTACCAGCACAACATGACCAATACAGCATGATCTACCAACAGTGTACTAGCACAACACAACAACACAACATGAACAAACAACTCTAAGTAGCTCTCTGAGAGGAATAGCTTCAGATCCCAAGAGTCACTCACTACCAGAATCATTATTCAGGGTATTACCAAACAATGTCAGGCAGCTGCCTGGATAGAGGGAGTCACGATCATTGTAAGAATTCATTCCTAACCTTAAATCTTTCATGTTACATATCTGTTCAACAAACAAGTCATAACCACTGATTTCCCATTAAACTCATGTGATCCCTGATTTATTCCAATTGCAGTCCTACTGACCAGCATTACACCACTTACACTTTAATTATTTTTTATAAAGATTCTAGACCTTCAAATTATCTTTTAATTGTTTTAATGAAATACATGAATCTTCAAATTAAAAGAAAACTGCAAATAATTACTTTTCCCAAAAGTATGAGCATTAACAGTTTTGTGTTGACAACAAGTAAGCAATACTAATGTCTCACCAAACACATTCAGCTGCACCTTCCTGCGCAGCTTCTCCGGCGTTGTGATCTGGCACTCATACATCCCAGCATGCAGGGGCTGGACATTTTTTATCATGAGGTTCCAGTCGGAAACCTCCTCACTTTTCTCGATGTGGTCCACTGTGATGCTACGATCCTTCACCCACGTCATTGTCCCGATTGTTGTCATGTGACCCTTGTCGACACGCTTCCAGCCCACCTGTGTCCACAGATAGTAGCATTTCACAAAACAGATCGTGTCACTGGTAATTGTAAAACAAGACACCAATATTCTCAAGGCAAGGATCACCAGCAGACTCATGGTAATGACACCAATATATTCACAGTAATGTCACTAATAGATTCATGGTCCCTTGCCATATTATACTATCTGTCATTGGTAGTAGTGTGTATAGTGTGTCCCTTGCAATATTATACTATCTGTCATTCGTAGTAATGTGAAGTGTGTCCCTTGCAATATTATACTATCTGACATTGTTAGTAGTGTGTAGTGTGTCCCTTGCCATATCATACTATCTGACATTGGTAGTAGTGTGTAGTGTGTCCCTTGCCATATTATACTATCTGACATTGATAGTTGTGTGTAGTGTGTCCCTTGCCATATTATACTATCTGACATTGGTAGTAGTGTGTAGTGTGTCCCTTGCCATATTATACTATCTGACATTGGTAGCAGTGTGTAGTGTGTCCCTTGCCATATTATACTATCTGACATTGGTAGTTGTGTGTAGTGTGTCCCTTGCAATATTATACTATCTGACATTGGTAGCAGTGTGTAGTGTGTCCCTTGCCATATTATACTATCTGACATTGGTAGTTGTGTGTAGTGTGTCCCTTGCAATATTATACTATCTGACATTGGTAGCAGTGTGTAGTGTGTCCCTTGCCATATTATACTATCTGACATTGGTAGTTGTGTGTAGTGTGTCCCTTGCCATACCATACTATCTGACATTGGTAGTTGTGTGTAGTGTGTCCCTTGCCATATTATACTATCTGACATTGGTAGTAGTGTGTAGTGTGTCCCTTGTCATATTATACTATCTGACATTGGAAGTTGTGTGTAGTGTGTCCCTTGCAATATGATACTATCTGACATTGGTAGTAGTGTGTCGTGTGTCCCTTGCCATATTATACTATCTGACATTGGTAGTAGTGTGTAGTGTGTCCCTTGTCATATTATACTATCTGACATTGGTAGTTGTGTGTAGTGTGTCCCTTGCCATATTATACTATCTGACATTGGTAGTAGTGTGTAGTGTGTCCCTTGCCATATTATACTATCTGACATTGGTAGTAGTGTGTCGTGTGTCCCTTGTCATATTATACTATCTGACATTGGTAGTAGTGTGTAGTGTGTCCCTTGCCATATTATACTATCTGACATTGGTAGTAGTGTGTAGTGTGTCCCTTGTCATATTATACTATCTGACATTGGTAGTAGTGTGTAGTGTGTCCCTTGCCATATCATACTATCTGACATTGGTAGCAGTGTGTAGTGTGTCCCTTGCCATATTATACTATCTGACATTGGTAGTTGTGTGTAGTGTGTCCCTTGCCATATTATACTATCTGACATTGGTAGTAGTGTGTAGTGTGTCCCTTGTCATATTATACTATCTGACATTGGAAGTTGTGTGTAGTGTGTCCCTTGCAATATGATACTATCTGACATTGGTAGTAGTGTGTCGTGTGTCCCTTGCCATATTATACTATCTGACATTGGTAGTAGTGTGTAGTGTGTCCCTTGCCATATTATACTATCTGACATTGGTAGCAGTGTGTAGTGTGTCCCCTGGCACTACACTTACACCAGCAATGTGTTTTTCACACATCATAATCTACCAATGGCTCGTAGCCCTCGGCTTCACTGCACCCACACTGACAGTAGGAATGACCAAAGCCCAAACAGGAACAAAAACAAGCAGAGGATATTCTATCAGAGATCACTTTATCAGTCTAACTTTGGACAGATGTAATTCCATTCTAATATACCAGAGAGACAGTTGCCATCTCTCATTTGAACTAAAACCTTCATGCTCTGCACTGATGAAACTCTCTGTTATTAATCAATACCTCTATGTTTCCCTCACTCTTGTGTACAATAAATTCCCAAAGTACCTCAGAAATAATCATATTATGGTGTCCTAGGATCACAGATAAGATAAAAATCATTTGCCAGAAAAAACATAAAAGCTGTATTTTGATTTTGAAGTTTACGAGTGTTAAGTTGAGTGGTGTTGGCGCCGTGTGGCACAGCACAATGTCCAACTTCAGCATCACTGATGGCTGCAATGTCAGATAGTGCCAATACTAGAACTTGTCACTTTATGAAATGAGCCACAAACTATATGTCTAGCCACCAGGGGGCAGTATTAAATCTCACTTTCACAGAAGACATCATGCGGCAACTTGTTATAATATAATAACAGGATTGTATCCAACTTTGACAAATATATAATGGAAGGGACACATGAACTGGCAAACTAATGAATACTAAATCAGCTCATGGTTTTACACTTAATGTTATAAACTGGCCTTTTTATATCAGTCTTATGTTGGTCAAAAGTCACAATCTTTTTAACATGAAAATTCCATGACATGAATCTAACCTGCAGCCTCACATATCACGTATAGTTTTGTAACTATCTTCCCACTCACCTGCTGAGGCAGGTGATGAAATAGTTCACTCTTGTGAACATGTCACCAACTTCAGCTGTGTGCATGCTTTTATCACATTCCTTTTATACCATGACACACTTTATTGATTCACTAGAAAGTATCCTGATATCTTCTTATTCTTTCTGGTATTTCTTGTATTTAGAAAGTAAATAATTTGCATAAAAAGAGACTTTGAGGTCTTGACCATATTGCTGCACTCAGCAATATTACAGCTACATGTTGGCAGTGTGTAAATTATCGAGTCTGGACCAGGCAATGTCATTGATCATTGCAGGTGGAAGGGGGTTGACCATTACAGGTGGAGGGGGGTTGATTGTTACAGTTGGAGGGGGTTGACAATTACAGGTGGAAGGGGGTTGATCGTTACAGGTGGAGGGGGTTGACCATTACAGGAGGAGGGGGGTTGATCATTACAGGTGGAGGGGGGTTGATAGTTACAGGTGGAAGGGGGTTGATTGTTACAGGTGGAGGGGGATTGACCATTACAGGTGGAGGGGGGTTGATCATTACAGGTGGGAGGCGGGGGGTTGATCGTTGCAAGTGGAGGGGGGTTGATAGTTACAGGTGGAGGGGAGTTGATTGTTACAGGTGGAGGGGGTTGACCATTACAGGTGGCGGGGGGTTAATCATTACAGGTGGAGGGGGGTTGATCGTTACAGATGGAGGGGGTTTACCATTACAGATGGGGGTGGGTGGGTGGGGTTGATCATTACAGGTGGAGGGGGGTTGATCATTACAGGTGGAGGGGGGTTGATCGTTACAGGTGGAGGGGGTTGATCATTACAGGTGGCGGGGGGTTAATCATTACAGGTGGAGGGGGGTTGATCGTTACAGATGGAGGGGGTTTACCATTACAGATGGGGGTGGGTGGGTGGGGTTGATCGTTGCAAGTGGAGGGGGGGGGTTGATGGTTACAGGTGGAGGGGGGTTGACCGTTACAGGTGGAGGGGGTTGATCATTACAGGTGGAGGGGGTTGACCATTACAGGTGGAGGGGGGTTGATCATTACAGGTGGAGGGGGGTTGATCGTTACAGGTGGAGGGGGAAAAGTGGGTTGACCATTACAGGAGGAGTGGGTTGATCATTACAGATGGGGGGCGGGAGGTTGATTGTTGCAAGTGGAGAGGGGTTGATCGTTACAGGTGGAGGGCGGTTGATTGTTACAGTGGGGGGGGTGACCATTACAGGTGGAGGGGGGTTGATCGTTACAGATGGAGGGGGTTGACCATTACAGATGGGGGGGGGGGGGGGTTGATCGTTGCAAGTGGAGGGGGTTTGATCGTTACAGGTGGAGGGCGGTTGATTGTTACAGTGGGGGGGGGTGACCATTACAGGTGGAGGGGGGTTGATCGTTACAGATGGAGGGGGTTGACCATTACAGATGGGGGGGGGGGGGGGGGGGTTGATCGTTGCAAGTGGAGGGGGTTTGATCGTTACAGGTGGAGGGCGGTTGATTGTTACAGTGGGGGGGTGAATATTACAGGTGGAGGGGGGTTGACCATTACAGGTGGAGGGGGGTTGATCGTTACAGGTGGAGGGGGGTTGGTCGTTACAGATGGAGGGGGTTGCCAATTACAGGAGGTGGGGGGTTGATGATTACAGGAGGAGGAGGGGGGATGGGTGGGTGGGTTGATCATTACAGGTGGAGGGGGTTGACCATTACAGGAGGAGGGGGTTGACCATTACAGGTGGAGGGGGGTTGATCGTTACAGGTGGGGGGGGGGGGTTGACCATTACAGATGGGGGGTGGGGGGGTTGATCGTTGCAAGTGGAGGGGGGTTGATAGTTACAGGTGGAGGGGGTTGACCATTACAGATGGAGGGGGGTTGACCATTACAGATGGGGGAGGGGGGGGGTGTTGATCGTTGCAAGTGGAGGGGGGTTGATCGTTACAGGTGGAGGGAGGTTGATTGTTACAGTGGGGGGTTGACCATTACAGATGGGGGGGTGTTGATCGTTGCAAGTGGAGGGGGGTTGACCATTACTGGTGGAGGGGGGGTTGACCATTACAGGTGGAGGGGGGTTGATCGTTACCGGTGGAGGGGGTTGATTGTTACAGGTGGAGGGGGTTGATCATTACAGGTGGAGGGGGGTTGATTATTAGAGGTGGAGTGGGGTTAATCATTACAGGTGGAGAGGGGTTTACCATTACAGGTGGAGGGGTGTTGATTGTTACAGGTGGAGTGGGGTTGATTGTTACAGGTGGAGGGGGGTTGATTGTTACAGGTGGAGTGGGGTTGATTGTTACAGGTGGAGTGGGGTTGATTGTTACAGGTGGAGTGGGGTTGATTGTTACAGGTGGAGTGGGGTTGATTGTTACAGGTGGAGGGGGGTTGATCGTTACAGGTGGAGTGGGGTTGATTGTTACAGGTGGAGTGGGGTTGATTGTTACAGGTGGAGTGGGGTTGATTGTTACAGGTGGAGGGGGGTTGATCGTTACAGGTACACACAGGTGGTAGAAGGACCCATGACCACCCAATACTGACTGTCTGGAATGCCGCACTCCAGACCATGATCAGCCCCTCTGTCCCAGGACCTGCCTACAATATCCAGTCATGTTAAGGTAAAGGAGGGGACATGTTTGACTAAGGTGCCGCAATTCGCATGTCAACTGGACAAGCCAGCTACCTCTGATCATGGGTTGGAATCCCAGATTCTGCCAATCAACACCATGCCTTTGCTCATGGGTTGGAATCCCAGATTCTGCCAATCAACACCATGCCTTTGCTCATGGGTTGGAATCCCAGATTCTGCCAATCAACACCATGCCTTTGCTCATGGGTTGGAATCCCAGATTCTGCCAATCAACACCATGCCTTTGCTCATGGGTTGGAATCCCAGATTCTGCCAATCAACACCACGCCTTTGCTCATGGGTTGGAATCCCAGATTCTGCCAATCAACACCATGCCTTTGCTCATGGGTTGGAATCCCAGATTCTGCCAATCAACACCATGCCTTTGCTCATGGGTTGGAATCCCAGATTCTGCCAATCAACACCAGGAGGAGGGGGTTGACCATTACAGGTGGAGGGGGGTTGATCGTTACAGGTGGGGGGGGGGTTGACCATTACAGATGGGGGGTGGGGGGGTTGATCGTTGCAAGTGGAGGGGGGTTGATAGTTACAGGTGGAGGGGGTTGACCATTACAGATGGAGGGGGGTTGACCATTACAGATGGGGGAGGGGGGGGGTGTTGATCGTTGCAAGTGGAGGGGGGTTGATCGTTACAGGTGGAGGGAGGTTGATTGTTACAGTGGGGGGTTGACCATTACAGATGGGGGGGTGTTGATCGTTGCAAGTGGAGGGGGGTTGACCATTACTGGTGGAGGGGGGGTTGACCATTACAGGTGGAGGGGGGTTGATCGTTACCGGTGGAGGGGGTTGATTGTTACAGGTGGAGGGGGTTGATCATTACAGGTGGAGGGGGGTTGATTATTAGAGGTGGAGTGGGGTTAATCATTACAGGTGGAGAGGGGTTTACCATTACAGGTGGAGGGGTGTTGATTGTTACAGGTGGAGTGGGGTTGATTGTTACAGGTGGAGGGGGGTTGATTGTTACAGGTGGAGTGGGGTTGATTGTTACAGGTGGAGTGGGGTTGATTGTTACAGGTGGAGTGGGGTTGATTGTTACAGGTGGAGTGGGGTTGATTGTTACAGGTGGAGGGGGGTTGATCGTTACAGGTGGAGTGGGGTTGATTGTTACAGGTGGAGTGGGGTTGATTGTTACAGGTGGAGTGGGGTTGATTGTTACAGGTGGAGGGGGGTTGATCGTTACAGGTACACACAGGTGGTAGAAGGACCCATGACCACCCAATACTGACTGTCTGGAATGCCGCACTCCAGACCATGATCAGCCCCTCTGTCCCAGGACCTGCCTACAATATCCAGTCATGTTAAGGTAAAGGAGGGGACATGTTTGACTAAGGTGCCGCAATTCGCATGTCAACTGGACAAGCCAGCTACCTCTGATCATGGGTTGGAATCCCAGATTCTGCCAATCAACACCATGCCTTTGCTCATGGGTTGGAATCCCAGATTCTGCCAATCAACACCATGCCTTTGCTCATGGGTTGGAATCCCAGATTCTGCCAATCAACACCATGCCTTTGCTCATGGGTTGGAATCCCAGATTCTGCCAATCAACACCATGCCTTTGCTCATGGGTTGGAATCCCAGATTCTGCCAATCAACACCATGCCTTTGCTCATGGGTTGGAATCCCAGATTCTGCCAATCAACACCACGCCTTTGCTCATGGGTTGGAATCCCAGATTCTGCCAATCAACACCATGCCTTTGCTCATGGGTTGGAATCCCAGATTCTGCCAATCAACACCATGCCTTTGCTCATGGGTTGGAATCCCAGATTCTGCCAATCAACACCATGCCTTTGCTCATGGGTTTCAGCAAACGTCAAAGATCATGGTGGGGGACACCAGAAATTGGCTTCACGCATTGTACCCATGTGGGGAAACGAACCCAGGTCCTAGGTGTGATGAGAGAACGCTTCAACCACTAAGCTACCCGAGAGCCCCTTTCACCGATCAACCTTATATAAGATATGTTAAGATTGTTGTAAGTTGTAAGTGTGTATTTGAAACCTGTCTAAAATCCCCCAATTACTGCCCGCTGCCCACACTATTCTGGACTCCTGATGGAAGACATAGGACAGTGACACATTCTGCACATTGGTGAATGACTCACAATGTAGCGTCGGCTACAGTGTTATATGGCAGTATTTTTTTGTTCAATAATGACTGTAACTGTATTACATTGTTTCTGCTGACATTCGGTAAACGCTCATTGCATTGTTTTGGGGCAGTGAGACAGACATGTGGTACTCTTCAATGTAAGCAGTCGTCAGGAAGGTACTATACTTAGATACTGGTGTGGTGTGTAAATGTGTCAATTATTCATAATCTTGGGGGGTCATTTATTGATTTCACAATTTAGTTTTGAATGAACCGATTTCAAGTTTCAAACCTTTGTGTTTGAATTTGGAAATCACCTCGTACGCAATAGTCATTAGATATAGTCATTAGATTTGGTCATTAGATATAGTCATTAGATATAGTCATTAGATATAATCATTAGATATAGGCATTAAATATAATCATTAGATATAATCATTAGATATTGTCATTAGATATAATCATTAGATATAATAATTAGATATAATCATTAGATATAGGCATTAGATATAATCATTAGATATAGTCATTAGATATAATCATTAGATATAGGCATTAGATATAATCATTAGATATAGTCATTAGATATAATCATTAGATATAATCTTTAGCTATAGGCATTAGATATAATCATTAGATATAGTCATTAGATATAGTTATTAGATATAGTCATTAGATATAGTCATTAGATATAATCATTAGATATAATCATTAGATATAATCATTAGATATAATTATTAGATATAGTCATTAGATATAGTCATTAGATATAGTCATTAGATATAATCATTAGATATAGTCATTAGATATAGTCATTAGATATAATCATTAGATATAGTCATTAGAAATAGTCATTAGATATAGTCATTAGATATAGTCATTAGATATAGTCATTAGATATAGTCATTAGATAAAGTCATTAGATATAGGCATTAGATATAATCATTAGATATAGTCATTAGATATAGTCATTAGATATAGTCATTAGAAATAGTCATTAGATATAGTCATTAGATATAGTCATTAGATATAGTCATTAGATATAGTCATTAGATATAATCATTAGATATAGTCATTAGATATAGTCATTAGATATAATCATTAGATATAGTCATTAGATATAGTCATTAGATATAGTCATTAGATATAGTCATTAGAAATAGTCATTAGATATAGTCATTAGATATAGGCATTAGATATAGTTATTAGATATAGTCATTAGATATAGTCATTAGATATAGTCATTAGATATAATCATTAGATATAGTCATTAGATATAGTCATTAGATATAATCATTAGATATAGTCATTAGATATAGTCATTAGATACAGTCATTAGATATAATCATTAGATATAGTCATTAGATATAGTCATTAGATATAGTCATTAGATATAGCCATTAGATATAGTCATTAGATATAGGCATTAGATATAGTCATTAGATATAGTCATTAGATATAGTCATTAGATATAGTCATTAGATATAGTCATTAGATATGCAGACTCCCGCCTCTGTTACGGAGAATAACTTCCTGGCAAGAAGGCAACACACAAACATCCCACTCATCATGCCAGATATGTCTATAGTTCCTTTCTGGGCTGAAATGCTGGAAATTATTGCCTTTCATCTAATCCTTTTTGTGGAGAATAAAACAGAAAGAAGCAAACAATGTGTCTACTCTCCCTTCACGGCAATCTGCCCTCATTAATGCGCAGGTCTTTTCAGGATAGTATGGCACAGAGGTATTACCTGCAATCACACCTGAGCTCCTGCAGGCGCTGGCTATTACAAAGAAGTTATGAACCCGTATAGAGCTAAATGTCAGCTAATATTGGATGAGATTGTTAACCAGTGGGGCAGTTTGTCACATGGTGGGTTATACTCAGAGCTGGATGTCTGATTTCATCATTATTCATAGGTGGATTCTTCTACACAATCACTGGTTTTCTTTTGAAGAAATAAAAAAAGACATTACAGAGAAACTTGTATCTGTGAATTCCTGCAACTTGACAAAAGTCCCTCCATATTTGTCCTGAGTCAAAGGTCAAATGGTCCCTCCATATTTGTCCTGAATCAGTACCACATGGACTAACGATGACTTGTTAAGGGTGCATTAAATAAAATTGAATAGTAAAATTGAAGAAAGAGACTCAAACAGGGATGAAAAGAGTGTATAAAATGAGCATAAGATAAGTACAAATTGAGCAAAAAATGAGTATAAAATGAGCAAAAAGTGAGTATAAAATTAGTATAAAATGAGCAAAAAATGAGTATAAAATGAGTATAAAATGAGCAAAAAGAGCATACAATGAGCACAAAAGGAGTATAAAATGAGTATAAAATGAGCATAAAATGAGTATAAAATGAGTATAAAATGAGTATAAAATGAGCATTAAATGAAAATAAAATTAGCATGAAAAGAGTATGCAATTACTGAATACAAAATTATTCTCATGAACAAGGTTTATTTAATCCCACACCAATGTAAGAAAAAGTTGACATATTTAACAAACATGTTTAATAAATTGTAGAGACACAGATGAACTCACACTGCAACTGAGATCAGTATATCATAGCTTACTGTTGAGAACCGCTTCAAAAAGCACAGGAAACCTACATTACATCTCACTTAATACACTTGAGAGAGGTGACCGAACAAATACACGGTATCGCTGTACAGCAGGGAGACAAGGAAACAGGAGGAATGGCTGGGTGAGAGAGGTGACCGAACAAATACACGGTATCGCTGTACAGCAGGGAGACATGGAAACAGGAGGAATGGCTGGGCGAGAGAGGTGACCGAACAAATACATGGTATCGCTGTACAGCAGGGAGACACGGAAACAGGAGGAATGGCTGGGCGAGAGAGGTGACCGAACAAATACATGGTATCGCTGTACAGCAGGGAGACAAGGAAACAGTAGGAATGGCTGGGCGAGAGATGTGACAGTACAAATACATGGTATCGCTGTACAGCAGGGAGACATGGAAACAGGAGGAATGGCTGGGTGAGAGAGGTGACCGAACAAATACATGGTATCGCTGTACAGCAGGGAGACAAGGAAACAGTAGGAATGGCTGGGCAAGATGAGACAGTGCAAATACACAGTATTGCTGTACAGCAGGGAGACACGGAAACAGGAGGAATGGCTGGGCGAGAGAGGTGACCGAACAAATACATGGTATCGCTGTACAGCAGGGAGACACGGAAACAGTAGGAATGGCTGGGCAAGATGTGACAGTACAAATACACAATATCGCTGTACAGCAGGGAGACATGGAAACAGGAGGAATGGCTAGGCGAGATGTGACAGTACAAATACATAGTAT
Organism: Haliotis rufescens; assembly: GCF_023055435.1. Lineage (NCBI taxonomy): Eukaryota > Metazoa > Mollusca > Gastropoda > Lepetellida > Haliotidae > Haliotis > Haliotis rufescens. The sequence goes on along the minus strand of NW_025963779.1, from coordinate 93,732,010 downwards.
CGCTTTACAGCAGGGAGACATGGAAACAGGAGGAATGGCTAGGCGAGATGTGACAGTACAAATACATGGTATCGCTGTACAGCAGGGAGACAAGGAAACAGGAGGAATGGCTGGGCGAGAGAGGTGACCGAACAAATACATGGTATCGCTGTACAGCAGGGAGACACGGAAACAGTAGGAATGGCTGGGCAAGATGTGACAGTACAAATACACAATATCGCTGTACAGCAGGGAGACAAGGAAACAGGAGGAATGGCTGGGCGAGATGTGACAGTACAAATACACAGTATCACTGAACAGCAGGGAGACACAGAAACAGGAGGAATGGCTGGGTGAGATGTGACATTGCAAATACATGGTATTGCTGTACAGCAGGGAGACATGGAAACAGGAGGAATGGCTGGGCGAGATGTGAAAGTACGTAGAGGGGAATGTCCGAGGAACTCTCCATGTCTTACAAATGATGGAGGAGAGGCCCTGCAGGAGCCAAGGCCAATTGTTTTTAAAGAATAGAGTTACAAGGATATTCCCCTACTTAAAACACATCCCTACTTTTACCCTTTGACAAAATATTCTGCTGTGGAAAATATTTGAAAAATAAACCAGAACTCTTTGTAGACTGTATTTATACGCGAGTCGCCCTTGCGTGATGCACGAGGAATACATTCTCTGCCACTGTTGCACGTGCACCAAGCTCCGTCGTGAGCTGACATTTACAATGCATGGTTCACGGCTCTTCATAATTTCCTTGAGTCGGGAACTAGTTTTCATCAATCGCTTGCACATTGTCAACACATGCTGACAGGAATGATAGGAAATATAGAGCCCCAAACAAGGAAACAAGGATATATAATACATCACTTGATTTGTTTTTTCTCATCAAGGTTTATCTTATTGCTATAAAGATAAACATTGTTGCAGGTAAAATTATGAAAATATTTTATAGTTAATTTCACACCATACCTTCATGTGCCGCCATAGCTGAGGTTGACAATTACACATCCTCAAATCAAACGATGTGACACGTTTTTGGAAAAAAAATGACATTATTTACTTGTCAATAAATGTAAAATATAGTTCAGTCTATTCCAAGTGGAAATTTATTCAAATGTTGGTTCAAGATAATGTATAGTTGACAAACATCTCTCCATTCCTGAAAAATAATGGAGCTTTCAAACAATAGAATGATGTCACAGATGTGTTTTAAATGAAAGGTGCTGGACACATAGCACGCAATGTCAGTGTACTGACTGGATGCACTACAGAGAATGACTGACCAGAAGTCTTGTCTGCCAGAATACTGTGAATACCATTAGCCTGAATTCTTTACCTGAATCACTAAGTTAATCCTCTTATTCTAGCTAAGTACTGGATTGATCTGCCATAACAAGGAATGTGCCAAGTATGTTATGGAGCCACCTTGGCTAGACTGGCACTCATTATCTCATGGAAATGGAGAAACTTTTCCAAATGGTGAAGTTCAAAACCAAGCAGAAAGTCAGTATTCAGTTGACAAGATATTGTCCAGTATGGTTCAGTATTGTCCTGTATTGTCCAGTATTGTCCAGCAGGAAACAACTATTGTAAACAGGTCAGTGTGATCCAAGATGTTCAACATTACAAGCCATGAATGATTAGAGCACTGGGCTCTTGCATAAATCAACAACCAATGACACATGAACCTCAAACATACATCCCCAAAACATGAAACACACCCTTCCCTGAAGCAATATATCATTAAACATACATCCCCTAAACGTGAAACGCACCCTTCCCTGAAGCAATATATCATCAAACATACATCCCCTAAATAGGATACACACCCTTCACTGAAGCAATATATCATCAAACATACATCCCCCTAAACGTGAAATGCACCCTTCCCTGAAGCAATATATCATCAAACATACATCCCCTAAACGTGAAACGCACCCTTCCCTGAAGCAATATATCATCAAACATACATCCCCTAAACATGAAACACACCCTTCACTGAAGCAATATATCATCAAACATACATCCCCAAAACATGAAACACACCCTTCACTGAAGGAATATATCATCATACATACATCCCCAAAACGTGAAACGCACCCTTCAATGAGGCAATATATCTTCAAACATACATCCCCTAAACATGAAACACACCCTTCCGTGAAGCAATATATCATCAAACATATATCCCCCTAAACGTGAAACGCACCCTTCCCTTAGGTAATATATCATCAAACATTCATCCCCTAAATAGGATACACACCCTTCACTGTAGTGATATATCATCAAACATACATCCCCTAAATGTGAAACACGCCCTTCTCTGAAGCAATATATCATCAAACATACATCCCCTAAACATGAAACACACCCTTCCCTGAGGCAATATATCATCAAACATACATCCCCTAAACATGAAACACACCCTTCCCTGAAGCAATATATCATCAAACATACATCCCCTAAACATGAAACACACCCTTCACTGAAGCAATATATCATCAAACATACATCCCCTAAATAGGATACACACCTTTCCCTGAGGCAATATATCATCAAACATACATCCCCTAAACATGAAACACATCCTTCACTGAAGCAATATATCATCAAACATACATCCCCTAAACATGAAACACACCTTTCCCTGAAGCAATATATCATCAAACATACATCCCCAAAACATGAAACACACCCTTCTCTGAAGCAATATATCATCAAACATACATCCCCTAAATGTGAAACACACCCTTCCCTGAGGCAATATATCATCAAACATACATCCCCTAAACGTGAAACACACCTTTCCCTGAAGCAATATATCATCAAACATACATCCCCTTAACGTGAAACACACCCTTCCCTGAAGCAATATATCATCAAACATACATCCCCTAAACATGAAACACATCCTTCACTGAAGCAATATATCATCAAACATACATCCCCCTAACCATGATACACACCCTTCCCTGAAGCAATATATCATCAAACATACATCTCCTAAATAGGATACACACCCTTCACTGTAGCAATATATCATCACCCACACATACATCCCCTAAAAATGATACACAACCTTCACTGTAGCAATATATCATCAAACATACATCCCCTAAAAATGATACATAACCTTCACTGTAGCAATATATCATCACCCATACATCCCAATACATGATACACACCCTTAACTGTAGCAATATATCACCCTCATGCATCTCTAAACATGATACACACCCTTTACTGTAGCAATATATCATCACCCACACATACATCCCCTAAACATCATACACAACCTTCCCTGAGGCAATATATCATCAAACATACATCCCCTAAACATGAAACACACCCTTCCCTGAAGCAATATATCATCAAACATACATCCCCTAAACAAGAAACACACCCTTCCCTGAAGCAATATATCATCAAACATACATCCCCTAAACATGAAACACACCCTTCCCTGAAGCAATATATCATCAAACATACATCCCCTAAACAAGAAACACACCCTTCCCTGAAGCAATATATCATCAAACATACATCCCCTAAACATGAAACACACCTTTCCCTGAAGCAATATATCATCAAACATACATCCCCAAAACATGAAACACACCCTTCTCTGAAGCAATATATCATCAAACATACATCCCCTAAATGTGAAACACACCCTTCCCTGAGGCAATATATCATCAAACATACATCCCCTAAACGTGAAACACACCTTTCCCTGAAGCAATATATCATCAAACATACATCCCCTTAACGTGAAACACACCCTTCCCTGAAGCAATATATCATCAAACATACATCCCCTAAACATGAAACACATCCTTCACTGAAGCAATATATCATCAAACATACATCCCCCTAACCATGATACACACCCTTCCCTGAAGCAATATATCATCAAACATACATCTCCTAAATAGGATACACACCCTTCACTGTAGCAATATATCATCACCCACACATACATCCCCTAAAAATGATACACAACCTTCACTGTAGCAATATATCATCAAACATACATCCCCTAAAAATGATACATAACCTTCACTGTAGCAATATATCATCACCCATACATCCCAATACATGATACACACCCTTAACTGTAGCAATATATCACCCTCATGCATCTCTAAACATGATACACACCCTTTACTGTAGCAATATATCATCACCCACACATACATCCCCTAAACATCATACACAACCTTCCCTGAGGCAATATATCATCAAACATACATCCCTAAACTGTAAATAATGATACACATCTCCACAGGCAGAATATCACAACAGATATATATATCTGAAGTGCACTCCACTCTCCTTGATTTTCCCACCTCCCCCAAATCTTGCAACATGGAATTAATCTTTAATCATTCAGCACTGATAATAATGAACAAATAGAATTGGTATTCAAGATTTTCCTTGCGCAAACACTACATTATCTTAACAATGATACACAGTGGGGAATGGATAATACCATTACGATGTGTAATAAAAACTGTTCTGTCTGACAGATTCATTCAGGGCCTAGCACCGTATGCATTGTTAATGTCCCCCCCCCCGAGACAGTGTCTGTACACAGATTAATTTGATATCCCACTAAACAGTGAGGTGTTAATTGTGTTCCTGATTGTTCCTGAGTTGTTTTACATCGGCCGTGTTTCAAGACCATGCATGTGATCATTACACAATGATTGAAGGTGCTGGTTAAAGGAGCTTATGCTGACTCAGCATATAGACAATTAATGAATTGCATCAAATTTCAAAGACAGATTAGATATGTACAACGTGTCCACATCATTGAGGTTTGCTCAAGTGTTTAATAACTGCACATGGGTCAAGCATGTTTGAATGTTGCACACCAGGACGTTAGCAATCACTGATGAGTCACATGAAGTTCAGTCTTACTGCTGTTTAGTGGCACAATGTCAATAGTAATCACTGTGTGGATGCTTGTTGTGACTGGGGTTTAACACGCAGCGAACAGTATTTCTGTTATATCACAGCATGTAAGCTGCATGTGGCAAGAATGGATGCAAGCCCTAAAACATAACAACATTCTAGAACTTTACCATACCCTAGAAGTTTACCATACCCAAGAACATCACCACATCCTAGAACTTTACCAAAACCTAGAACTTTACCACATCCTAGATCTATATCATACCCTAGGACTACACCTATCAAAGAACTTTACCATACACAAAACTCTACCATACACCAGAACTCTACCACATCCAAGAACTTTACCTAATCCTACAACTTTAAGATACCCTAGAACATCACCATACCCTAAAACTTTACCATACTCTAGCATTTTACCATACTCAACAACATCACCAAAACCTAGAACTTTACCACATCCTAGAACTATACAGCACCTATCCAAGAACTTTACCATACCCAAGAACTTTACCATACACCAAAACTCTACCACATCCAAGACCTTTACCACATCTTACAACTTTAAGATACCCTAGAACATCACCATAACCTAGAACTTTACCATAACCCACAACATCACCACATCCTAGAACTTTACCACAACAAAGAACTTGACCATACCCTAGAACCTTACCATAACCTGGAACTTTACCACATCCTAGATCTTTACCACATCCAAGAACTTTACCATACCTTAGAACATTACCATACCTTAGAACATTACCACATCCTAGAACTTCAACACATCCTAGAACTTTACCATACCCTGGAAGTTTACCATATCCAAGAACCTTACCATACCCTAGAACTTTACATCATCCTAGATCTTTACCATACCCTGAAACTTTACAACATCCTAGAACTTAACCATACCCTGGAACATTACCATACCCAAGAACATCACCACATCCTAGAACCTTACCATACCCTAGAACTTTACAACATCCTAGATCTTTACCATACCCTGGAACTTAACCAAATCCTAGAACTTTACCATACCCTAGAACTTTACCCCATCCTAAAACTTTAAAATACCCAAGAACATGACCACATCCTAGAACCTTACCATACCCTAGAACCTAACCATACCCTAGAACTTTACCATACCCTAGAACCTAACCATACCCTAGAACTTTACCATACCCTAGAACCTAACCACATCCTAGAACCTTACCATACCCTAGAACCTAACCATACCCTAGAACTTTACCATACCCAAGAACATTACCATACCCTAGAACTTTACCACATCTTAGAACCTTATCATACCCTAGAACCTTACCATACCCAAGAACATCACCACATCCTAGAACTTTACCATACCCAAGAACATCACCACATCCTAGAACCTTACCATACCCAAGAACATCACCACATCCTAGAACCTTACCATACCCGAGAACTTTACCATACCCGAGAACCTTACCATACCCTAGAACTTTACAACATTCTAGAACCTTACCATACCCTAGAACCTTACCATACCCTGGAACTTCACCACATCATAGAACCTTACCATACCCAAAAACATCACCACATCATAGAACTTTACCATACCCTAGAACCTTACCATACCCTAGAACTCTCCATACCCAAGAGCATCACCACATCCAAATCAAATCAAAGAAGTTTATTGTACAAAAGGCCACCGGCCCATATACAAGAAAGAGTTACGCATGTAGATACAATTATATTTGTTACACATTGGGATATACACGTTGTTTGATTGAATCATTACTTTTGGCTAATGCATGCTTAATATAAAGAGAAAGATTTAATATATTTGATCCGTTCTTTGTCGTCAGCATAACTACAAAGGCGTTTATCGGTGACATTGCTATTAAATAAACTTTTATATATTTCTTTCGGAGATCATTGTAAAATGGACAGACAAACACAAAATGAATTTCATTTTCTATCTCTAGCTTACACAATGGACAAATTCTTTTCATTTTTTCAATGGACAGTTTTCTTCCTTCATTTACAAATAGGTCTAGCAAACCAAGTCGATATTTAATTAACTGTTTTCTTAAGTTTTCCGTAGTGAGTACTGATAAATATATTTCTGTTGAAGTAAAGTCTTGAAAGTTTTGTAATATTCATAACGTGAACTATCCTCTAAAGTGGAGTGCCATTCTTGGTAGAACATATTTATAGACCGATTCCAAAATTCATTAAGAAACATATTTACATTTCCAACTGACTGACATAGCCATATAAAACCCAAACCATGCGAAAATAAAAGATTTCTTATATGCGATGTCCAAGTATTCTTTCCCATGTTATCTAAATGTAGAAGCATGTTATAAGATAATTATGGGAGACGTTGGTCATGCATATGAAGAATTTTAAACCAGTATTTTAAACATCTGATCTGAGAATTAATATATAATGGGTATCTACCACATTCACCATAAACTATGCAATTTGGTGTAGAAGATCCGACACAAAGAAACTTTTTACATGCTACTAAATGAACCTTCTCTAAACAGTCATAACATTGAAATCCCCATACTTCAGAACCATACAATAAAATTGGTTGTATCTGGGTATCAAAAAGCTTAAAGAAGATATTAGGTGACATCGATCCCACTTTATGAGAAATAGACATTACACTTATTAAAGCTTTCTTTGCACGCAAGGACAAGTCAAGGACATCCTAGAACCTTACTATACCCTAGAAATTTACAACATCCTAGAACTTTACCATACCCAAGAGCATCACCACATCCTAGAACTTTACCATACCCAAGAACCTTACCATACCCGAGAACTTTTCCATACCCAAGAACCTTACCATACACATAACCTTACAACATCCTAGAACCTTACCATACGCTAGAACTCACCACATCTTAGAACCTTACGATACACTAGAACTTTCCATACCCAAGAGCATCACCACATCCTAGAACTTTACCATACCCTAGAACATCATCACATCCTAGATCTTTACAACATCCTGGAACTTTACCATACCCTCAAACCTAACCATACCCAAGAACTTTACCATACCCTAGAACCATACCTTACCCTAGAACTTTACAACATCCAAGAACTTTACCATATCCTGGAACTTACCACATCCTAAAACTTTACCATACCCTGGAACTTTACCATACCCTTGAATCTTACCATACCCTGGAACTTTACAACATCCTAGAACTTTACCATACCCTGGAACTTTACCATACCCTGGAACTGTGCCATACCCTAGAATTTTACCACATCATAGAACTTCAACACACACAAGATCTTTACCATACTCTGGAACTAAACCTTCCCAAGAACATCACCACACCTTAGGGCTTTACCATACCCTGAAACTTTACCAAATCCTAGAACCTTACCATACCCTGGAACTTTACCATACCCAAGAAAAACACCACATCCTAGAACCTTACCATACCCTAGAACATAGCAAAATCCTAGAATTGTAACATATCCTAGAACTTTACCATAACCTAGAACGTTACCACATCCTAGAACTTCAACACATCCTAGAGCTTTACCATACCCTGGAAGTGTATCATACCCAAGAACCATACCATACCCTGGAACTTTACCATACCCTTGAATCTTACCATACCCTGGAACTTTACCACATCCTAGAACTTTACCATATCCTGGAACTTTACCACATCCTAGAACTTTACCAAAACCTAGAACTTTACCATACCCTAGAACATTACCACATCCTTGAACTTCAACACATCCTAGATCTTTACCATACCCTGAAACTTTACCATACCCAGGAACATCACCACATCCTAGAACTTTACCATACCCGAGAACTTTACCATACCCAAGAACCTTACCATACACTTGAACTTTACAACATCCTAGAACCTTACCATATGCTAGAACTCACCACATCCTAGAACCTTACCATACCCGAGAACTTTCCATACCCAAGAGCTTCAGCACATCCTAGAACCTAACTATACCCTAGAACCTTACCATACCCTAGAAATTTACAACATCCTAGAACTTTACCATACCCTAGAACCTTACCGTAGCCTAGAACTTTTCCATACCCAAGAGCATCACCACACCTTAGGGCTTTACCATACCCTGAAACTTTACCAAATCCTAGAACCTTACCATACCCTGGAACTTTACCATACCCAAGAGCTTCAGCACATCCTAGAACCTAACTATACCCTAGAACCTTACCATACCCTAGAAATTTACAACATCCTAGAACTTTACCATACCCTAGAACCTTACCGTAGCCTAGAACTTTTCCATACCCAAGAGCATCACCACACCTTAGGGCTTTACCATACCCTGAAACTTTACCAAATCCTAGAACCTTACCATACCCTGGAACTTTACCATACCCAAGAAAAACACCACATCCTAGAACCTTACCATACCCTAGAACATAGCAAAATCCTAGAATTGTAACATATCCTAGAACTTTACCATAACCTAGAACGTTACCACATCCTAGAACTTCAACACATCCTAGAGCTTTACCATACCCTGGAAGTGTATCATACCCAAGAACCATACCATACCCTGGAACTTTACCATACCCTTGAATCTTACCATACCCTGGAACTTTACCACATCCTAGAACTTTACCATATCCTAGAACTTTACCACATCCTAGAACTTTACCAAAACCTAGAACTTTACCATACCCTAGAACATTACCACATCCTTGAACTTCAACACATCCTAGATCTTTACCATACCCTGAAACTTTACCATACCCAGGAACATCACCACATCCTAGAACTTTACCATACCCAAGAACTTTACCATACCCAAGAACCTTACCATACACTTGAACTTTACAACATCCTAGAACCTTACCATATGCTAGAACTCACCACATCCTAGAACCTTACCATACCCGAGAACTTTACCATACCCAAGAACATCACCACATCCTAGAACCTTAACATACCCGAGAACTTTACCATACTCAAGAACCTTACCATACACTTGAACTTTACAACATCCTAGAACCTTACCATATGCTAGAACTCACCACATCCTAGAACCTTACGATATCCTAGAACTTTCCATACCCAAGAGCTTCAGCACATCCTAGAACCTTACTATACCCTAGAACCTTACCATACCCTAGAAATTTACAACATCCTAGAACTTTACCATACCCAAGAACCTTACCGTAGCCTAGAACTTTTCCATACCCAAGAGCATCACCACATCCTAGAACTTGACCTTACCCAAGAACATCACCACATCCTAGATCTTTACAACATCCTGGAACTTTACCATACCTTTAAACCTAACCATACCAAAGAACTTTACCATACCCTAGAACCTTACTATACCCTAGAACCTTACCATACCCTAGAAATTTACAACATCCTAGAACTTTACCATACCCTAGAACCTTACCGTAGCCTAGAACGTTACCATACCCAAGAGCATCACCACATCCTAGAACTTGACCATACCCAAGAGACATCACCACATCCTAGATCTTTACAACATCCAAGAACTTTACCATATCCTGGAACTTTACCACATCCTAGATCTTTACCATACCCTGGAACTTTACCATGCCCTTGAACCTTACCATACCCTGGAACTTTACCACATCCTAGAACTTTACCATACCCTGTAACTTTACCATACCCTGGAACTTTATAACATCTTGGATCTTTACCATATCCTGGAACTTTACCATACCTAAGAACATCAACACATCCTTGAACTTTACCACATCCAAGAACTTAACCATACCCTAGAACATCGCAAATTCCTAGAATTCTAACATACCCTAGAACTTTACCTCATCCTAGAACTTCAACACGTCCTAGATCTTTACAACATCCTGGAACTTTACCATACCCAAGAACCTTACCATAGCCTAGAACTTTACCATACCCAAGAGCATCACCACATCCTAGAACTTTACCATACCCAAGAACATCACCACATCCTAGATCTTAACAACATCCTGGAACTTTAACATACCAAAGAACCTAACCATACCCAAGAACTTTACCATACCCTAGAACCATACCTTACCCTAGAACTTTACAACATCCAAGAACTTTACCATATCCTGGAACTTTACCACATCCTAAAACTTTACCATACACTAGAACTTTACCATTCCCTTGAACCTTACCATACCCTGGAACTTTACCACATCCTAGATCTTTACCATACTCTGGAACTTTACCAAACCCTAGAACTTTATGACATCCCAAATCTTTACTTTATCCTGGAACTTTACCATACCCAAGAACATCACCACATCCTTGAACTTTACCACATCCAAGAACTTTACCATACCCTAGAACATTGCAAATTCCTAGAATTGTAACATACCCTAGAACTTTACCACATCCTAGAACTTTACCATACCCTGGAAGTTTATCATATCCAAGAACCTTACCATACCCTAGAACTTTACAACATCCTAGATCTTTACCATACCCTGGAACTTTACAACATCCTAGAACTTAACCATACCCTGGAACTTTACCATACCCAAGAACATCACCACATCCTAGAACCTTACCATACCCTAGAACCTTACCATATCCTAGAACCTTACCATACCCTAGAACTTTACCATACACTAGAACCTTACCACACCCTAGAACTTTACAACATCCTTGAATTTTACCATACCCTGGAACTTTACCATACCCAAGAACATCACCACATCCTAAAACCTTACCATACCCTGGAAGTTTACCACATCCTAGATCTTTACCATATCCTGGAACTTTACCATACCCAAGAACATCACCAAATCCTAGAACTTTACCACATCAGAAAACTTTACCATACCCAAGATTATCGCAAAATCCTAGAATTGAAACATATCCTAGAACTTTGCCATACCCTAGAACTTTACCAAATCAAAGAACTACAACACACTAGATCTTTACCATACCCTGGAACTTAACCATACCCAAGAACATCACCACACCTTAGAACCTTACCATACCCTGGAACTTTACCACATCCTAGAACCTTACCATACCCTGGAAGTTTACCACATCCTAGATCTTTACCATATCCTGGAACTTTACCATACCCAAGAACATCACCACATCCTAGAACTTTACCACATCAGAAAACTTTACCATACCCTAGATCAACGCAAAATCCTAGAATTGGAACATACCCTTGAACTTTGCCATACCCTAGAATTTTACCACATCATAGAACTTCAACACACACTAGATCTTTACCATACTCTGGAACTAAACCATACCCAAGAACATCACCACACCTTAGGGCTTTACCATACCCTGGAACTTTACCAAATCCTAGAACCTTACCATACCCTGGAACTTTACCATACCCAAGAAAAACACCACATCCTAGAACCTTACCATACCCTAGAACATAGCAAAATCCTAGAATTGTAACATATCCTAGAACTTTACCATAACCTAGAACGTTACCACATCCTAGAACTTCAACACATCCTAGAACTTTACCATACCCTGGAAGTGTATCATACCCAAGAACCATACCATACCCTAGAACCTTACCATACCCTAGAACCTTACCATACCCTGGAACTTTACCACATCCTAGAACTTTACCATATCCTAGAACTTTACCACAAACTAGAACTTTACCATACCCAAGAACATCACCACATCCTAGAACCTTACCATACCCTAGACCCTTACAATACCCAAGAACCTTACCATACCTTAGAACTTTACAACATCCTAGAACCTTACCATACCCTTGAAGTTAACCATACCCTGGAACTTTACCACATCCTAGAACTTTACCATACCCAAGAACATCGACACATACTAGAACCTCACCATACCCTGTAAGTTTACCATACCCAAGAACATCACCACATCCTAGAACATTACCATACCCTAGAACCTTACCATACCCTAGAACTTTACCATACCCTAGAACTTTACAATATCCTAGAACTTTACCATACCCAAGAACATCACCACATCCTAGATCTTTACAATATCCTGGGACTTTACCATACCCTTAAATAATCTTTAGTTTAAAAAAAACTTGTTAAGCACACGTGATAACCAAATATGGGATAATAGTCTCGTAACAACTTGTAATGTGTGTGAAAAGGCGTCCTAAAATACGCTGTTTGAAGTGGCGTGGCCTAAATGCAAATGTCCGATTGGGATTTTAAATTTTCCGGACCCCTGCCTAGAAGTTTACCATATCCAAGAATTTTACTACATCAACAACTTTACTATATCCTAGAACTTCACCACATCCAATAACTTAAACCCATCCTACAACTTTACCATACCCTAAAAGTTTACCATACCCAAGAACGTCACCACACCCTAGAACTCTACCATACCCCATAACTTTACCATACCCTACAACTTTACCATACCCTACAACTTTACATCCTAGAACTTTACCATACAATGGAACTTTACAACATCCTAGATCTTGACCATACTCAAGAACTTTACAACATCTAAGAACTTTACCATACCCTAGAACTTTACCATACCCTAGAACTTTACCACATCCAAGAACTTTACCATACCCTACAACTTTACCAGATCCTAGAACTTCACCACATGCAAGTACTGTACCATACCCAAGACCTTTACAATACCCTAGAACTTTACCATACCCTAGAACTTTACCATGCCCCATGACTTTTCCATACCCCAGAACTTTACCATACCCCAGGCCTTCACTATACTCTAGAACGTTACCATTATTGCGAGAATTGTGCTGCCAAACCAAGAATCACTATGAGTAAAAACTGGGATTCACACCCACATAGGATTCTGACATGACGGTGGGATGAAATGCTGCACAGGGATTTGAGGTGACTCAAACAACTGGGCCTTGTGGTCACTCACTCACTCATTATTCACTGGGCCTTGTGGTCACTCACTCACTCATTCACTGGGCCTTGTCATCACTCACTCACTCACTGGGCCTTGTGGTCACTCACTCACTCACTCACTCACTAACTCTTTCACTGGGCCTTGTCATCACTTACTCACTCACTCACTCATTCACTGGGCCTTGTGGTCACTCACTCACTCACTCACTCAGTGGGCCTTGTGGTCACTCACTCACACATTCACTGGGCCTTGTGGTAAGAGATGACAAGTGACACTTGGATGGTTTGCAATGTGTGAGCAGACTGATTATTTGTCACTTAACCCCACAGCATGAATTATCACTCATCCTGTCAACCACTGGTGATACTCACTCACTCACCTCACCTCACCTCACCTCACCTCACCTCACCTCACCTCACCTCACCTCACCTCACCTCACCTCACCTCACCTCACCTCACCTCACCTCACCTCACCTCACCTCACCTCACCTCACCTCACTGTGATGTCCTATATTTGGTATGACAACAACCATGATGACTTGTGTAATATCATAACAATGATGGGTGGTTTACAACCAAACATTGCAAGGTTTGCTTCTTTAGGGTTTAACATGGAAGGTTTATTGCTATAAGAACATAATGTCAGAATACACAGAACCTGTGGGGATTCCAGGTAAGAATACCAGCAAGCCATGGACGGTATCTGAGGCGACTAAATGGACTGGGTGGTCCGCCTCAGCGCCTGGGCTGATTGCATGTGACCAGATCCGAATTGCAACGACCTATGCTCACAATATCGATCACTGGATTGTGTGGTCCAAATTTTATTATTAACAGATCGCCATCATACAGCTGGAATATTGCCGAATGTGGCATTAAACAAGCAAACACACAAACAAGTATATGCAGCTTTTACTGAAGGGCAGTGATCTGTGTTCGCCTCAACCTTAACAATCCACTGGAATCCCCCTTAGCCATTTTACTCAATATATTTGCACCAAAGGATTGCATTTAATTTTGTCATGGTAGAATGGAAATAAACATACTCTCTTTACAATGTGGAACTATTTTCTTGTAGATTAGCCAGCACTAAATATAACATTTTAAACCTTAATATTTGTTTTGAAACAGTTACTGAGCTCCAACAGGCACAGTCACATGCACCAGACATGGCCTTGCAGAAGGACAGCCAGTGGCCCCAGGAAGTGGGCACACCCAATAACTATATGAACATAACCAGTACATCTGGAGTATCGGATCCATATATCATGAGAGTTTTGCAATTCATATAAGTCACATATAATTCATCTGAGGTATAAAAACAATCAACTCCAAAACTACACTTAGATGCAAAAACTTATGAAATCAAGGTTAGTATTTAAAGTATTCCTTCATTGGCGTAAACTGAACCAAATCATCTCAGCTTCAAGAAGCTTTTCATTTACATTCTAGTAGTGGAAACATCTACACATCTACACATCAACCTGTCTCTGAGGCAATAATTATTACTTTAAATCATAATATCTAGATTATGTAAACAATAAGAACAAGTTGTCCCTATAAGAGACTGGAGCGTACTGTCCACATATCTAGACTTGCCTATTAGGAGTATAGAATTACTACACATCCATAGACTTTGCTTTCAGTACAGTCTTAGAGTAAAGCTAATATTCCCTTTAGCACAACTCTTCACCCACTAAAGTGCATTAGGTCATTTTCCAAGAAAAAACAATAAAACATATACGATTCTCTATTGCATATTAATGAACGCATTTTAGTTAAATATTGTGTGTAGGTAGTGGCTGATTCAGCCGTCCCTCAGTAAGTGCAGGCAAGTAGCAGGTCACTGTAATGCCACACAACCACAATGATTTCTCTGACTGACTCCCTCTTGGCTTGAGATAGGTCTTCCCAACCTTCTTCGATGGAAGAACTGATACAGTGCTGTATCGGCAACATCAGACAGAAGGTTTGTTAAATAGCCTGTGACGTCTGTGTTCGCAAGGGTCAGATCAACATGGCAGTTGTATCCCTCATCAAATCAATACAAGGCTATCCTTGTTTTGTTGGCGATGTACGGATGTAACACAGGACATACATGTGTACCCAAATCAATATCTTTTATATGTGCATTGCCTCAATGCATCTTACACAAAACTTATGAGTATCACAAACAGAACAAGGAGTGATTAGTTTCCATTTTCTATAAATATTTCCTGACCTGCTACCTTGGCCTTTTCAGAACGAATTCATGTCGGCGCCTAGTCGTCTGTGTAGATGTACATTTAATGCCTGAATACTTAACTACACACTATGGTATTAATTGGTATCATGTCATGATACATCATTTATGACTCATGTTTATTAAAAAGGAACAATCAGCTATTGTGTGATGCAATCATCTAAAGTTTTGTGTTGTGGCTTTGTGTATGTCACACAGAACAAACACATGACACACTGACATCATGTCTGTCACACAGTCACACATGTCCTGTGTGACAGACATGATGTCAGTGTGTCATGTGTTTGTTCTGTGTGACAGACATGATGTCAGTGTGTCATGTGTTTGTTCTGTGTGACAGACATGTTGTCAGTGTGTGTCATGTGTTTGTTCTGTGTGACAGACATGATGTCAGTGTGTCATGTGTTTGTTCTGTGTGACAGACATGTTGTCAGTGTGTGTCATGTGTTTGTTCTGTGTGACAGACATGATGTCAGTGTGTCATGTGTTTGTTCTGTGTGACTGACATGATGTCAGTGTGTCATGTGTTTGTCCTGTGTGACAGACATGATGTCAGTGTGTCATGTGTTTGTTCTGTGTGACAGACATGTTGTCAGTGTGTGTCATGTGTTTGTCCTGTGTGACAGACATGATGTCAGTGTGTCATGTGTTTGTTCTGTGTGACAGACATGATGTCAGTGTGTCATGTGTTTGTTCTGTGTGACAGATATGATGTCAGTGTGTCATGTGTTTGTTCTGTGTGACAGACATGTTGTCAGTGTGTGTCATGTGTTTGTTCTGTGTGACAGACATGATGTCAGTGTGTCATGTGTTTGTTCTGTGTGACAGACATGATGTCAGTGTGTCATGTGTTTGTTCTGTGTGACAGACATGTTGTCAGTGTGTGTCATGTGTTTGTTCTGTGTGACAGACATGATGTCAGTGTGTCATGTGTTTGTTCTGTGTGACAGACATAATGTCAGTGTGTCATGTGTTTGTTCTGTGTGACTGACATGATGTCAGTGTGTCATGTGTTTGTTCTGTGTGACAGACATGATGTCAGTGTGTCATGTGTTTGTTTTAGAAAACGTCTCACTGTCATGTAAAGAGACATTATAGCCCTCCTTTCTCACATCAAATAAGCTGCAGCAACTATTCTTGTTAAACTACACATAACTACGCCTGTAGTATCCAGGGATTACAATACTTACTAGACTACTATGCCAGCTGTCTGTATTGAAGGAGATATCTTAAGTGTACTGTGCCAGCTGTCTGTATTGCAGGAGATATCTTAAGTGTACTATGCCAGCTGTCTGTTTGCAGGAGATATCTTAAGTGTACTATGCCAGCTGTCTGTATTGAAGGAGATATCTTAAGTGTACTATGCCAGCTGTCTGTATTGAAGGAGATATCTTAAGTGCACTATGCCAGCTGTCTGTATTGCAGGAGATATCTTAAGTGTACTATGCAAGCTGTCTGTTTGCAGGAGATATCTTAGGTGTACTATGCCAGCTGTCTGTATTGAAGGAGATATCTTAAGTGTACTATGCCAGCTGTCTGTATTGAGGAGATATCTTAAGTGTACTATGCCAGCTGTCCGTATTGCAGGAGATATCTTAAGTGTACTATGCCAGCTGTCTGTATTGCAGGATATATCTTAAGTGGACTATGCCAGCTGTCTGTATTGCAGGATATATCTTCAGTGTACTATGCCAGCTGTCTGTATTGCAGGATATATCTTCAGTGTACTATGCCAGCTGTCTGTATTGAAGGAGCTATCTTAAGTGTACTATGCCAGCTGTCTGTATTGCATGAGACGGTTAGGTGTACTATGCCAGCTGTCTGTTTGCAGGAGATATCTTAAGTGTACTATGCCAGCTATCTGTATTGAAGGAGATATCTTAAGTGTACTATGCTAGCTGTCCGTATTGCAGGAGATATCTTAAGTGTACTATGCAAGCTGTCTGTATTGCAGGGGATATCTTAGGTGTACTATGCAAGCTGTCTGTATTGCAGGATATATCTTCAGTGTTCTATTCCAGCTGTCTGTTTGCAGGAGATATCTTAAGTGTACTGTGCAAGCTGTCTGTATTGCAGGAGATATCTTAAGTGTACTATGCCAGCTATCTGTATTGAAGGAGATATCTTAGGTGTACTAAGCCAGCTGTCTGTTTGTAGGAGATATCTTAAGTGTACTATGCAAGCTGTCTGTATTGCAGGAGATATCTTAAGTGTACTATGCCAGCTATCTGTATTGAAGGAGATATCTTAAGTGCACTATGCCAGCTGTCCGTATTGCAGGAGATATCTTAAGTGTACTACGCAAGCTGTCTGTATTGCAGGAGATATCTTAGGTGTACTGTGCAAGCTGTCTGTATTGCAGGATATATCTTAGGTGTACTATGCCAGCTGTCTGTATTGAAGGAGATATCTTAAGTGTACTACGCAAGTATTGCAGGAGATATCTTAAGTGTACTATGCCAGCTATCTGTATTGAAGGAGATATCTTAAGTGTACTATGCAAGCTGTACGTATTGCAGGAGATATCTTAAGTGTACTACGCAAGCTGTCTGTATTGCAGGAGATATCTTAGGTGTACTGTGCAAGCTGTCTGTATTGCAGGATATATCTTAGGTGTACTATGCCAGCTGTCTGTATTGAAGGAGATATCTTAAGTGTACTACGCAAGCTATCTGTATTACAGGAGATATCTTAGGTGTACTATGCCAGCTGTCTGTATTGCATGAGATATCTTAAGTGTACTATGCCAGCTGTCCGTATTGCAGGAGATATCTTAAGTGTACTATGCCAGCTATCTGTATTACAGGAGATATCTTAAGTGTACTATGCCAGCTGTTTCTTTGCAGGAGATATCTTAAGTGTTCTATGCCAGCTATCTGTATTGAAGGAGATATCTTAAGTGTACTATGCTAGCTGTCCGTATTGCAGGAGATATCTTAAGTGTACTATGCCAGCTGTCTGTATTGAAGGATATATCTTAAGTGTACTATGCCAGCTGTCTGTATTGCAGGATATATCTTAAGTGTACTATGCCAGCTGTCTGTATTGCAGGATATATCTTAAGTGTACTTTACGAGGTGTCTGTTACCTGTTTTGTTCCCAGGTGCAGCACGGAGCATGGCAACTTTGCAAGTTCCCCTTCGCGCACGGTGATGTTGTTGGGCACAGTTAGGAACTCCGGCTCTGGAGGCGGCAAGTCGACTGGCTCTGCAGGCACAACAACAGTTGATGTATATAACTGACACTGACACTGACACTGAAGCATACATGACGTATATAACTGACACTGAAGCATGTACGTGATGTATATAACTGACACTGACACTGACACTGAAGCATACATGACGTATATAACTGACACTGAAGCATGCATGATGCATATTACTGACATTGAAGCATACATGATGTTTATAACTGACATTGAAGCATACATGATGTATATAACTGACATTGAAGCATACATGATGTACATAACTGACACTGAAGCATACATGATGTATATAACTGACATTGAAGCATACATGATGTATATAAGTGACACTGAAGCATACATGATGTATATAACTGACATTGAAGCATACATGATGTATATAACTGACACTGAAGCATACATGATGTATATAACTGACACTGAAGCATACATGATGTATATAACTGACACTGAAGCATGTACGTGATGTATATAACTGACACTGAATCATACATGATGTATATAACTGACATTGAAGCATACATGATGTATATAAGTGACACTGAAGCATACATGATGTATATAACTGACATTGAAGCATACATGATGTATATAACTGACACTGAAGCATACATGATGTATATAACTGACACTGAAGCATACATGATGTATATAACTGACACTGAAGCATGTACGTGATGTATATAACTGACACTGAATCATACATGATGTATATAACTGACATTGAAGCATACATGATGTATATAACTGACACTGAAGCATGCATGATGTATATAACTGACACAAGCATGTACGTGATGTATATAACTGACACTGAAGCATACATGATGCATATAACTGACATTGAAGCATACATGATGTATATAACTGATACTTCATGGATGAAAATCATATTGATGAAAATAAAGGAAATTGTGTTGCAACTCAACCACCACTACTCAATAATTCTAATGATTTATATACTTTCAATTTCTACTAAACTGACAAAAAATATGAGAGATTCAGTTACGAGGTTCTTAAACTTCCTGAAACGTCTCCTTGAATCAACATTGGATGATGGCTTCAGGAACTCTTCACTTCACCAATTTACATGACAGCCTCATGACGGCCTCATGACAGCCTCATGACTGATGCAGCTTGCCCAGTTCATGGCAACACACATCCACCTGAAGGCAGATCATCCCCGTCCTTCACAGGGATCATACAAATGTCACTTGGAATGTAGAGATTAATGTACAGTGTGTGAGTCCACCGGGAACATGTCATTCAGGAGGATTTGTAAAGATGACACTGAAAGACCAGGAGATGTTCAGAGGGGAAAGTTGGTGTACATTCATGTGATTATCAGCTGACATTCGACATCAACACATACAGCCCACAGTTTGTACATTGATGCAATCAGTGGAGAATCTGCTGTCAATCAGTCTATTTGCTGGTCAGTATCAACATGATGTATTCTCAGTTACTGAAATCATGTAGAGGTTATTTATTCAGGGACACCTGGGAAGTCTGGTGATATATTGATCCACCACCTTGACAATATGTGTAGACATACTCAAACTTATTGGTAATGCAACAGTTCCCTGAGCTCTGTGGCAGAGGGAGTTTCCCTGATGTCCATGGTGGCACAAGGGAGTTTCCCCGAGCTCTGTGGCACAAGGGAGTTTCCCCGAGGTCCATGGTGGCACAAGGGAGTTTTCCCGAGGTCCATGGTGGCACAAGGGAGTTTCCCCGAGGTCCTTGGTGGCACAAGGGAGTTTCCCTGAGCTCTGTGGCACAAGGGAGTTTCCCTGAGGTTCATGGTGGCACAAGGGCGTTTTCCCGAGGTCCATGATGGCACAAGGGAGTTTCCCTGAGGTTCATGGTGGCACAAGGGAGTTTTCCCAAGGTCCATGGTGGCACAAGGGAGTTTCCCTGAGGTTCATGGTGGCACAAGGGAGTTCCCCCGAGGTCCATGGTGGCACAAGGGAGTTTCCCTGAGGTTCATGGTGGCACAAGGGAGTTTCCCTGAGGTTCATGGTGGCACAAGGGAGTTCCCCCGAGGTCCATGGTGGCACAAGGGAGTTTCCCTGAGGTTCATGGTGGCACAAGGGAGTTTCCCTGAGCTCTGTGGCACAAGGGAGATTCCCTGAGGTCCATGGTGGCACAAGGGAGTTTCCCTGAGCTCTGTGGCACAAGGGAGATTCCCTGAGGTCCATGGTGGCACAAGGTAGTTTCCCTGAGCTCTGTAGCACAATGGAGGTCCCCTGAGGTCCATGGTGGCACAAGGGAGTTTCCCTGAGGTTCATGGTGGCACAAGGGAGTTTCCCTGAGGTCCATTTTGGCACAAGGGAGTTTCCCTGAGCTCTGTGGCACAAGGGAGTTTCCCTGAGGTCCATGGTGGCACAAGGGAGTTTCCCTGAGGTCTATAGTGGCACAAGGGAGTTTCCCTGAAGCCCATGGTGGCACAAGGGAGTTTCCCTGAGCTCTGTGGCACAAGGGAGTTTCCCTGAGGTCCATTTTGGCACAAGGGAGTTCCCCCGAGGTCCATGGTGGCACAAGGGAGTTCCCCCGAGGTCCATGGTGGTACAAGGGAGTTTCCCTGAGGTTCATGGTGGTACAAGGGAGTTTCCCTGAGCTCTGTGGCACAAGGGAGTTTCCCTGAGGTTCATGGTGGCACAAGGGAGTTTCCCTGAGCTCTGTGGCACAAGGGAGTTTCCCTGAGATCCATGGTGGCACAAAGGAGTTTTCCCAAGGTCCATGGTGGCACAAGGGAGTTTCCCTGAGGTTCATGGTGGCACAAGGGAGTTCCCCCGAGGTCCATGGTGGCACAAGGGAGTTTCCCTGAGGTTCATGGTGGCACAAGGGAGTTTCCCTGAGCTCTGTGGCACAAGGGAGATTCCCTGAGGTCCATGGTGGCACAAGGGAGTTTCCCTGAGCTCTGTGGCACAAGGGAGATTCCCTGAGGTCCATGGTGGCACAAGGGAGTTTCCCTGAGCTCTGTAGCACAATGGAGGTCCCCTGAGGTCCATGGTGGCACAAGGGAGTTTCCCTGAGGTTCATGGTAGCACAAGGGAGTTTCCCTGAGGTCCATGGTGGCACAAGGGAGTTTCCCTCAGGTTCATGGTGGCACAAGGGAGTTTCCCTGAGGTCCATTTTGGCACAAGGGAGTTTCCCTGAGCTCTGTGGCACAAGGGAGTTACCCTGAGGTCCATGGTGGCACAAGGGAGTTTCCCTGAGGTCTATGGTGGCACAAGGGAGTTTCCCTGAAGCCCATGGTGGCACAAGGGAGTTTCCCTGAGGTCCATGGTGGCACAAGGGAGTTTCCCTGAGCTCTGTGGCACAAGGGAGTTTCCCTGAGGTCCATTTTGGCACAAGGGAGTTCCCCCGAGGTCCATGGTGGCACAAGGGAGTTTCCCTGAGGTTCATGGTGGTACAAGGGAGTTTCCCTGAGCTCTGTGGCACAAGGGAGTTTCCCTGAGGTTCATGGTGGCACAAGGGAGTTTCCCTGAGCTCTGTGGCACAAGTGAGTTTCCCTGAAGCCCATGGTGGCACAAGGGAGTTTCCCTGAGGTCCATGGTGGCACAAGGGAGTTTCCCTGAGCTCTGTGGCACAAGGGAGTTTCCCTGAGGTCCATTTTGGCACAAGGGAGTTCCCCCGAGGTCCATGGTGGCACAAGGGAGTTTCCCTGAGGTTCATGGTGGTACAAGGGAGTTTCCCTGAGCTCTGTGGCACAAGGGAGTTTCCCTGAGGTTCATGGTGGCACAAGGGAGTTTCCCTGAGCTCTGTGGCACAAGTGAGTTTCCCTGAGGTCCATGGTGGCACAAGGGAGTTTCCCCGAGGTCAATGGTGGCACATTTTTAGGGAGTTTGGTGGCATATTGCATATTGATATTATCATAACATTGCAGGGCACATTATTACATTGCTTGACATGTACTCTTCATATCCTTCTTCATAATTATATCCTATCATGCACTATTACATTGCACAACTAGCATTCTACAAAAAGATATCATTATTACATTGCATGACAAGCATTCTTAATGTCGATATCATCATAACATTACACAACTAGCATTCATATTGACATAATCACTATATTTTATTACTAGAGACCACCTCCGTGGTCTAGTGTATGCCCAGATCAGAAGGTCGGGGGTTCGATCCCCTGCCGCATCATACCATAAGATGTTAAAAGAGGGTATGTGTTGGGACCCTTTCATGTTAAACTAAGGATTGATCAACCATGAATTTGTTGTGATGGAATGTGTCTGTGTCCTGACTTTCCCCCATGCTGTAAATCAAACTAGACTGAAGGCATTATTAAATTTGATCTGTCTTTAAAATTTATTTTTCTCTATATAAACAATATTAGAATCATACTGACAATATACACAGAACCTTCGAGACACTAAGTATTGTATGCTATCGATTGTTCAAGCTTAGTGAGAAACAGGAATCCACTGGGGATGAGGAGAGGTTGCCTGCAAAAGGGGTTAAACACACGGCATCCCATTGAAGGTCACCTACTGTATGACTGCATCAGTCATCCCACTGAAGGTCAACTACTGTAGGACTGCATCAGTCATCCAACTGAAGGTCATCTTCTGTAGGACTGCATTAGTCATCCCACTGAAGGTCAACTACTGTAGGACTGCATTAGTCATCCCACTGACGGTCACCTACTGTAGGACTGCATCAGTCATCCCACTGAAGGTCAACTACTGTAGGACTGCATCAGTCATCCCACTGACGGTCAACTACTGTAGGACTGCATCAGTCATCCCACTGAAGGTCACCTACTGTAGGACTGCATCAGTCATCCCACTGAAGGTCAACTACTGTAGGACTGCATTAGTCATCCCACTGAAGGTCAACTACTGTAGGACTGCATTAGTCATCCCACTGAAGGTCAACTACTGTAGGACTGCATCAGTCATCCCACTGAAGGTCACCTACTGTAGGACTGCATTAGTCATCCCACTGAAGGTCAACTACTGTAGGACTGCATCAGTCATCCCATTGAAGGTCAACTACTGTAGGACTGCATCAGTCATCCCACTGAAGGTCACCTTCTGTAGGACTGCTTCAGTCATCCCACTGATGGCCACCTACTGTAGGACTGCATGAGCGATTCCACTGAAGGTCCACTACATCTACTATAGGACTGCATCAGTCATCCCACTGAAGGTCAACTACTGTAGGACTGCATCAGTCATCCCATTGAAGGTCAACTACTGTAGGACTGCATCAGTCATCCCACTGAAGGTCACCTTCTGTAGGACTGCTTCAGTCATCCCACTGATGGCCACCTACTGTAGGACTGCATGAGCGATTCCACTGAAGGTCCACTACATCTACTATAGGACTGCATCAGTCATCCCACAGAAGGTCAACTACTGTAGGACTGCATTAGTCATCCCACTGAAGGTCAATTACTGAAGGACTGCATAAGTCATCCCACTGAAGGTCAACTACATCTACTATAGGACTGCATCAGTCATCCTTCTGACGGCCACCTACATCTACTATAGGACTGCATTAGTCATCCCACTGAAGGTCAACTACTGTAGAACTGCATTAGTCATCCCACTGAAGGTCACCTACTGTAGGACTGCATAAGCCATCCTACTGAAGGTCAACTACTGTAGGACTGCATAAGCCATCCTACTGAAGGTCAACTACTGTAGGACTGCATCATTCATCCCATTGAAGGTCAACTACTGTAGGACTGCATCAATCATTCCACTGAGGACCACTTACTGTAGGACTGCATGAGTCATCCCACTGAAGGTCAACTACTGTAGGACTGCATCAGTCATTCCACTGAAGACCACTTACTGTAGGACTGCATAAGTCATCCCACTGATGGTCACCTACTGTAGGACTGCATCAGTCATCCCACTGACGGTCACCTACTGTAGGACTGCATCAGTCATCCCACTGAAGACCACTTACTGTAGGACTGCATAAGCCATCCTACTGAAGGTCAACTACTGTAGGACTGCATCAGTCATCCCACTGAAGGTCACCTACTGTAGGACTGCATAAGTCATCCCACTGACGGTCACCTACTGTAGGACTGCATCAGTCATCCCACTGAAGGTCAACTACTGTAGGACTGCATCAGTCATCCAACTGAAGGTCAACTACTGTAGGACTGCATCAGTCATCCCACTGAAGGTCAACTACTGTAGGACTGCATCAGTCATCCCACTGAAGACCACTTACTGTAGGACTGCATAAGCCATCCTACTGAAGGTCAACTACTGTAGGACTGCATTAGTCATCCCACTGAAGGCCAACTACTGTAGGACTGCATCAGTCATCCCACTGAAGACCACTTACTGTAGGACTGCATAAGCCATCCTACTGAAGGTCAACTACTGTAGGACTGCATAAGCCATCCTACTGAAGGTCAACTACTGTAGGACTGCATCAGTCATCCCATTGAAGGTCAACTACTGTAGGACTGCATCAATCTTTCCACTGAGGACCTCTTACTGTAGGACTGCATCAGTCATCCCACTGAAGGCCAACTACTGTAGGACTGCATCAGTCATCCCACTGAAGGTCAACTACTGTAGGACTGCATCAGTCATCCCACTGAAGGTCAACTACTGTAGGACTGCATCAGTCATCCCACTGAAGGCCAACTACTGTAGGACTGCATTAGTCATCCTACTGAAGACCACTTACTGTAGGAGTGCATAAGCCATCCTACTGAAGGTCAACTACTGTAGGACTGCATAAGCCATCCTACTGAAGGTCAACTACTGTAGGACTGCATCAGTCATCCCATTGAAGGTCAACTACTGTAGGACTGCATCAATCTTTCCACTGAGGACCTCTTACTGTAGGACTGCATCAGTCATCCCACTGAAGGCCAACTACTGTAGGACTGCATCAGTCATCCCACTGAAGGTCAACTACTGTAGGACTGCATCAGTCATCCCACTGAAGACCACTTACTGTAGGACTGCATAAGCCATCCTACTGAAGGTCAACTACTGTAGGACTGCATAAGCCATCCTACTGAAGGTCAACTACTGTAGGACTGCATCAGTCATCCCATTGAAGGTCAACTACTGTAGGACTGCATCAATCTTTCCACTGAGGACCTCTTACTGTAGGACTGCATCAGTCATCCCACTGAAGGCCAACTACTGTAGGACTGCATCAGTCATCCCACTGAAGGTCAACTACTGTAGGACTGCATCAGTCATCCCACTGAAGGTCAACTACTGTAGGACTGCATCAGTCATCCCACTGAAGGCCAACTACTGTAGGACTGCATCAGTCATCCCACTGAAGGTCAACTACTGTAGGACTGCATCAGTCATCCCACTGAAGGTCAACTACTGTAGGACTGCATCAGTCATCCCACTGAAGGTCAACTACTGTAGGACTGCATCAGTCATCCCACTGAAGGTCAACTACTGTAGGACTGCATCAGTCATCCTACTGAAGGCCAACTACTGTAGGACTGCATCAGTCATCCCATTGAAGGTCAACTACTGTAGGACTGCATCAATCATTCCACTGAGGACCTCTTACTGTAGGACTGCATGAGTCATCCCACTGAAGGTCAACTACTATAGGACTGCATCAGTAATCCCACTGACGGCCACCTACTGTAGAACTGCATCAGTCATCCCACTGAAGGTCAACTACTGTAGGACTGCATCAGTCATCCCACTGAAGACCACCTACTGTAGGACTGAATCAGTCATCCAACTGAAGGTCAACTACTGTAGGACTGCATCAGTCATTCCACTGAAGACCACTTACTGTAGGTCTGCATCAGTCATCCCACTGAAGGTCACCTACTGTAGGACTGCATCAGTCATCCCACTGAAGGTCAACTACTGTAGGACTGCATCAGTCATCCCACTGAAGGTCAACTACTGTAGGACTGCATCAGTCATTCCACTGAAGACCACTTACTGTAGGTCTGCATCAGTCATCCCACTGAAGGTCAACTACTGTAGGACTGCATCAGTCATCCCACTGAAGGTCATCTACTGTAGGACTGCATCATTCATCCAATTGAAGACCACTTACTGCAGGACTGCATGAGTCATCCTACTAAATTTCACTGTACATCTGCCTGCATGAGTCATCCTACTGAAGGCCAAGGCACACCTACTGCAGGACTGCGATAGTCACTTAAAATGGTCACTATTGCTAGCTGGGTAAGCTGGCTCCAAAGTAATCATAGGACAAGGTGGAGAGTGGTGCAATAGTTTCCTTGTTCTATCAACATGAAAGCTGATCATCTCTCATCCTGACAAAGTCATTATGCTTCATCCTCCATTAAGAACAGAAGGATAAGTGAATGGTCTTTTTTCAAAAATATATTCATAAGTTGGAGATAACACAAGTACTACACTGGATAAAGTTGAAAGCATGCAAATCAAACGAAGTCCGTAACTTAACAGTTTCGGTCAGATCAAAGGCCCTCTGCGATGCCTCTCTAATACACCCCAGACTTGCATGATCTGCTCACACATCAAACACAGATAGGCCACACACTTCAACAGTAAACTACTACCCATGCATTCTTTATGTAACTTTTTTATTTTATTTCATCTAATCATAAAGAAAGTGTATCTACAGCGAGGGGAACATGTTGGCACACAGTGTCCAGTGGAACGGTCATATAGTTCATATTGAACCAGGACATATAAAATTAGGACATATTGAACCAGGTCATATTGATCCAGGACATACTGAACCAGGACATTTTGATCCAGGTCATATTGATCCAGAACATATTGAACCAGGACGTATTGAACCAGAACATATTGAACCAGGACATATTGATGCAGGACATATTGATTCAGGGCATATTGAACCAGAACATATTGAACCAGGACATACTGAACCAGGACATATTGATCCAGGACATAATGAATCAGGACATGTTGATCCAGGACATATTGAACCAGGGCATATTGAACCAGAACATATTTAACCAGGACATATTGACCCAGGACATATTAAACCAGGACATATTGATCCAGGATATATTGAACCAGGGCATATTGATCCAGAACATATTGATCCAGGACATATTGAACAAGGACATATTAAACCAGGACATATTGATCCAGGATATATTGAACCAGGGCATATTGATCCAGGACATATTGATCCAGGACATATTGAACAAGGACATATTGAACAAGGACATATTGATCCAGGACATATTGAACAAGGACATATTAAACCAGGACATATTGATCCAGGATATATTGAACCAGGGCATATTGAACCAGGACATACTGAACCAGGACATATTGATCCAGGACAAAATGAATCAGGACATGTTGATCCAGGACATATTGAACCAGGGCATATTGAACCAGAACATATTTAACCAGGACATATTGACCCAGGACATATTAAACCAGGACATATTGATCCAGGATATATTGAACCAGGGCATATTGATCCAGGACATATTGATCCAGGACATATTGAACAAGGACATATTAAACCAGGACATATTGATCCAGGATATATTGAACCAGGGCATATTGATCCAGGACATATTGATCCAGGACATATTGAACAAGGACATATTGAACAAGGACATATTGAACCAGGGCATATTGATCCAGGGCATATTGAACCAGGGCATATTGATCCAGGACATATTGATCCAGGACATATTGATCCAGGACATATTGATCCATGACATATTGAACCAGGACATATTGATCCAGGACATATTGAACCAGGGCATATTGATCCAGGGCATATTGATCCAGGACATATTGATCCAGGACATATTGAACCAGGACATACACCATGAACACACCAAAGTATTGCTCTGACTGCACGTGAAATGTGAGGGTTGTGCACAGATATAAGGGGGTAGCAAGCATGAATCAGTTAGAGAGTTGGTTAGAAAGAGAGAGAGTTAGAGGGTTAGGTAGCATTAGACTGCTGGAGTTCATTATAGTGTTAGTTAGTGTTAGAATCCTGTAGGGGTGACTTTACACACTCAGAAAGTTAGAATTAGCATTAGTATTACTGTATATTGCTTGATCAAGTTTGACTGATTTTTTATCCAGTTTGACTGATGCGTGATCCAGTTTGACTACCATATATCACTGTGGATAAAGAATGGATATATATATATATATATATCACAAATGCCATGCATTGACTTGATGAAAGTCATATTTGTTGTAGTTTGACTTTATATGTCAACACAAAGTTTTCGTTATCGCGCACAGGAGCATTGACGGTGACTGGTCAAATTGTTCCATACGAAAAAATATCAGGCAATATCCGGTAGGGATCAGCTTCCTATGCTTATGTTTATTAATTTATTTCAAATATATATTGTGAAGCCGCAACAAAAATGACATAATATTGAAATAAATTATTATTGATAAAATGATAGTTTCCGATTCATTTCATACAATCACTATATCAAATTTCAAATTTGTATTGACCAAGTTTAATTGTTATCATCTGTTTGTTTCCCTGATTTGCAGAAGGGATACGATGTAATTTTTTCCAGCAGAAGACAAACATGTTTTTTATTGCAAATGTAGGGATTGTGTATGCGCTGGTGACGTGCTTCATTCCGATTCGCCTTATAGATGGGTTAAAGAATATATTAGCATCGATTTTGAAGGCTTGTACAGGGGGTTGCCTTATACGTGGGGTCGCTTTATAGATGGTGATATACAGTAGTATATCAGATATTTCAGTTTCTTGATTCAAGTTTATTCATCGTTTTGTAACATAATTGAAAGAATCGCGTTTAGGTCCTTGTAGATCTTCCATAGTTTTATTAATAGGTTATCACGTTTAGTTCCTTGTTCATTTTAAAAGATAAGTTTTCATTATAAGTGAAACCACGCTCAAAAATATTTAGTTCCACTGCGCAACATTTCATTTAGCGGTCATTAATGTTTCCTTAGTTGAAATGTAAAAACCAAAAGAGGGACTATAAATTACGGATATCAAACTTTCTTACTTATCATGCAGAGTTGTCAAATATTTAGGTCTTGTGTTGCAAATGATGAAGAGATAGTGGCGCCTTCTCAAAACAATCAGCAGACTTGACACAGAGTTGCACAGGCAGCTCCTACCAGTAACTGTGTTGGTCGTCACTTCAGTTGGCACCTCATTACTGCTTATGTAACAACCTTACACAGGCCTCTGCATCCCTTGAGATCAGGGGATAAACAGTGTAATAGTGGGCTTTAGAAACTGTCAGGCGTCAATATTAAATTACAATGCAATGTCCGATGGAGAAGCAATGTTACTTAACGGAATCAATAGAAAATTATTAAATTCTCAGTTTAAACAGGCAAAATTTAAAATGTCAGTATTAGGTGTTATATTGAAATGCCAAGTCAATGAGAATTCAAGGCAATACAATCTTCTATTATTACAGTTGTGGATAATGTGCTCCAACTAACACAACAGTCTGTGGCTTCTGCTCTTAAACTCCAGTTACAGCATGGCAAACTACAGAGAAGTCTTCATCAGACATTACCGTGAGTGAGTGAGTGAGTGAGTGAGTGAGTGAGTGAGTGAGTGAGTGAGTGAGTGAACGAGTGAGTTTGTGAGTGAGTGAGTGAGCGAGCAAGCCACATTTGGCAGAATCCCTCCCACTCAGTCCATCAACTAGATGTTTCATGTTGAATATTGAAGCAATTGATGTAGCAGAAACCTGAAACTTTCCATTAGTAGAACATGCATTTTGAAGAACTGTGGTGACATGACCAACTGTGCCTCTTCCAAACACAGAGGGGCTACCTGCTTCCAAGGACCCAGGCAATATGCCCTGGACACCTGCCACCTGATCCAAATGACCCAGGCAATATGTCCCAGATAGCTGCCACCTGATCCAAAGGACCAGACAATATGTCCCGGATACCTGCCACCTGATCCAAAGAACACAGGCAATATGTCCTTGATACCTGCCACCTGATCCAAAGAACACAGGCAATATGTCCTTGATACCTGCCACCTGATCCAGGACCCAGGCAATATGTCCTTGATACCTGTCACCTGATCCAAAGGACCCTGGCAATATGTCCTGCATACCTGCCACCTGATCCAAAGTACCCAGGCAATATGTCCTTGATACCTGCCACCTGATCCAGGACCCAGGCAATATGTCCTTGATACCTGCCACCTGATCCAAAGGACCCAGGCAATATGTCCTGCATACCTGCCACCTGATCCAAAGGACCCAGGCAATATGTCCCGGATACCTGCCACCTGATACAGGACCCAGGCAATATGTCCTTGATACCTGCCACCTGATCCAAAGGACCCAGGCAATATGTCCTTGATACCTGTCACCTGATCCAGGACCCAGGCAATATGTCCTTGATACCTGCCACCTGATCCAAAGGACCCAGGCAATATGTCCTTGATACCTGCCACCTGATCCAAAGTACCCAGGCAATATGTCCTTGATACCTGCCACCTGATCCAGGACCCAGGCAATATGTCCTTGATACCTGCCACCTGATCCAAAGGACCCAGCAATATGTCCTGCATACCTGCCACCTGATCCAAAGGACCCTGGCAATATGTCCTGCATACCTGCCACCTGATCCAAAGTACCCTGGCAATATGTCCTGCATACCTGCCACCTGATCCAAAGGACCCTGGCAATATGTCCTGCATACCTGCCACCTGATCCAAAGGACCCTGGCAATAT